>NC_048301.1:21811046-22134043 GCF_013100865.1 Trachemys scripta elegans
CATCATGCTATGGGGCACTATGTTCACAAATAAATGATGCTACATTAATCTTTTCTACACAACAACAACAGTCTTCCCAGGTACAGATATTTCTGTTGCTTTTTTAGTTGGCTTCCATTTCTGGTACAGGTGCCTAATCATCAATTAAATGTCATGGCCAGGCCTCAATATGTCAGTTTAATTCATTCCCAAAAGGAAATTCAATTTGATGGGGTGAGGGTGGGTGAATACAACATAAGAGTTTATGGAGCAATTTCCTATGTGCCAGACGCAGGGAAAAAACAAACACAACCCAATTTAAGACTGAACACGAGGGTTGAGGTGACTGCAAAGTAATTCTTAAGAACAATAATTGTAAGGAATTTTTACTCACTTTATTTTAGTACAGTGTTGACAAACAGAAGTTCCATTAGAAAGATACAGAGTTCTGCCTGTCTGAGAAATTCAAACTAGAAAGATCTCTTTTCCGGCGAAGGAGGGAGAGGGGGAGTAGGATGGTAGCATGGGGAAGGGGATATATTTCACACACATTAACCTCACATTTCTATAAAGAATTAGCTACCAAGATGATCAATCTATTTTGACCCAAAAAAGCTATAAATATTTTCCCACCTGTGTCTATAATCAGAGAAATCTTCTGGCAAACCACTAATTTTTCTAACCATTTCAGCAGTTTATTACATGGAAAAGTCATTTTATTACCCCTCACACTTCCCTCAAAAAAGCACATTTGCATCTCTTTAAGATCACCTCCAAAAAAGATCATATGTTAACTTGCAAAAAAAAGTCCTCCATCCTAAGATTAAAGTTGTTGTATAGGGGCTGGAATAGTGCCACGAACATAAACAAAAAAATGAAATGAGACCGAGGAGGACCCAAAATTGCATTCCTATATTTGCTCATCTGCAAGTTAAAATACTGGATATGGGTCTGGTTAGTGACACCTTATAACTGCAAATCAGGAAGAAAGTTTCCTCATGCTGTGCAGTGTTCATTTGCTAATTAGAAATCTTTAAACACTGAACACATATGCATGAAGGCACACAGAGTGAGGATCCAAATCCATCAGGCCCTAAGCACCTAAGCTAGCCCAGGAGCAAGAAGCTATTCTGCTTAGGAAATCTGCCTACAACAGATCTTCTTGCACAGGGGGCGTGGGAGAATAGCAGAAACACACTGCAATAGCCAGACAGATTTAATGATGGACCAGTGAGGCAAGTTTTGCATTCAGCTTTAGAAGTGAGAGCTTTGATAATTAAGTCAGCTAAATAGTTTGAAGTGAATTAGAGGTTTCAGATTGGTGAGTATTTCATCTACACACAGAAATTCACAGGCCTGTGCATGAGTCTAGTACAATGGACTCAAGCTACAGGATGACAACACCTAGCACCAGCAGAGTGAATCTCCCATGAGGCTGAACATCAAATGTATATTCCTTTGTAAGTGTAAGCAACTTCAGATTGTTATTCTACTGAGTTCACAGAATATGCAGCTGCTCTTTATTATGGACAAGAAGTCAGAGCTCTAGCAGAATAGCTTTTGACAGCTCCAAGCACATCGAGACCCTTAGTATATTGTGCAGGCTTTGAGAATTTAAAGATCTAACCTATCTTGGAAAAGTTGCTTTGCTGGCCCTAGGTATATCTTTGTAGAATTCAATCAACTTAAAAACCCACAGAAGAGAATCTGGATGTCAATATGGAGATCGGCAGTGCTTACATAGTGTCACATATGTACACAACTGTTCATAGATATCAGACAAGGTCTCTGTACCAAGGCTGAGGATTTAAATTGAAAAAAAAAAGTAAAGCTATCTCATACCACTTAGAAAGCAAAGAAAACGAGACATTAACTAACTCCAAGAAAGGGGAGGAGTTAAGAAAAATGGTTACAGTTTCATCTGTTGTTCTTTGAGATGTGTGGCTCGTGTTCATTCCATTCTAGGTGTGCGTGTGCCCACGTGCGCAGTCGTCAGAGATTTTTGCCTTAGTGGTATCCGTAAGGCCGGCTGTGCCGCCCCCTTGAGTGCTGCGCTCATGCATCATATCAGTGCCACCGGCCCCAAGCTCTCTCAGTTCATTCTTGCTGGCAACTCTGACACAGGAGCAAGAGGGCGAGTAATGGAATGGACATGAGTAACACATCTCGAAGAACAACGGTTACAAAAGGTAGGTAACCGTTTTTTCTTCCTCCAGTGCTTGCTCATGTCGATTCCATTCTAGGCGACCCACAAGCAGTGTCAATGGAGGTGGGCTTGGAGTTCACAATCTTGAAGCATGCAGCACTGTTCTGCCAAAGCCAGCATCGCCCCATGTCATCAAGTGCAACGCCGCCAGGCTCGGTTGCAGAAGACTGCTGTGGTTCTGGGACAGCAGGTCTAGCCAGAGAGACAGCCGCAGCAAGGCTGCTACCGAAAGGTCCAGCTGCATGCCGAGCCAGTGTTGGTGAGGCCACTTGCGGGCCATCAGGATAACCTTCGCCCTGTCCTGTTTGATATTCATGAGGACTCTGTGGATCAATGGCACTGGCGGGAAGGCGTACATCAGGGTCCCCAACCACGGGAGCAGGAAAGCGTCTGACAGGGAACCCCTGTCCATCCCCCCGGAGTGAACACCTGACATTTCCTGTTCTGACGGGATGCGAACGAGTCCATCCAGTGAGTCCCTCACTGTTGGAAGATAATACTGACCGCCTCTGGATGGAGCAACCACTCGTGGCAAGATGAGAAGGTCCTACTGAGGCAATCTGCAAACACGTTCCTGGTCCCAGGCAAATACATTGCTACCCGATGAATGGCTTGCTGCACACAAAAATCCCAAAGGTGGAGAACTTCTTGGCAAAGGGTTGACAACCTGGTGCCGTCCTGTCTGTTGATGTAATACATCGCGGTGGTATTATCTGTGAGGACCTGAACCACCTTGCCCCTCAGGTGGGGCAAGAAAGCCTGGCAGACCAGGCAAACCACTTTGAGGTCCCTGATGTTGATATGGATGGCCAGACTGTCTTGCAGCCAGTAACCCTGGGTGCTGAGCTCGCCCTAGTGGGCTCCCCACCCCAGGTCTGAAGCATCGGAGACCAGGGTCAGCGACAAGGCCGCAAAGGGAACTCCCTGCAACACCAACCCGGGGTTCATCCACCAATCTAGGGACAATAGGATGTGATCTGGCACCCTGACTATCCGGTCTAGGTCATGCCTGTTGGGGATGTAAACTGATGCCAGCCATGCTTGCAGAGGCCAGAGATGAAGCTGGACATGACTGACCACATATGTACAGGTGGCCATGTGGCCCAACAACCGCAGCAGGTGTGAGCCATGGTGAGCAGGTGGTTCTTCACATGGGAGATCAGGTCCAACATGGCCTGAAAACGCACCTCCGTAAGGAAGGCTCTGGCTCGCGTGGAGTCAAGAACCACCCTAATGAACTCTATTCATTGGACTTGCCTTAAGGTGGATTTTTTCTTGTTTACCAACAGACCTAGGTCACGGCAGATGGAACGCACCAGAACGAGGCTTCTCTGCACTTGCTCCTGAGACGTGCCCTGGATGAGCCAATTGTCGACATACGGGAAGACCTGGACCCCTCGACGTCTCAGGTAAGTGGCCACTAGTGCCATACATTTTGTGAAGACCCTTGGGGCCAATGAGAGGCCAAAGGCAGTGCCGTGAATTGGAAATGGATCCCCCACTATGAAACGGAGGAAATGTTTATGACCTTGGATTATGGAAATGTATCCTTCAAGTTGAGGGTGGTGTATAGTCTCCTGGATCCGAGGAGGGGATGATGGAGGCCAGGGAGACCATCCGAAACTTCAACTTCTTGAGGCGTCGCAGATCCAGAATGGGTCCGAGGCCCCCTTTTGCTTTCAGGATTAGGAAATAATGGGAGTAGAACCCCTTCACTGACATGTCCTGAGGGACCTCCTCCACCACCCCTAGGTTCAGGAGGTTCTCAACCCTCTTGAATGAGGAGTTGCTCATGAGACGGGTCCCTGAAGAGGGACAGGAAAGAGGGGGTTGGGAGGGAGGGGCAGCCGAAAACTTTAGGGTGTAGCTGGACACGACGTCCAGCACTCAGCGGCCCAAGGTGACCCACGATCAGGCCAAATGGTAGGGACGAAAACAGTTGAGAAAAGAACTGGATGCATTCTGGGAGTTGACTGGGGGGGGGGGGGGGGAGATCCCTCTCAAAATGAGTGCTTCTGGTGTCCAAGATGCTTTGCTGGGCCAGGCTGTGCGGGTAAGCGGGAGGAGAAAGGGTGGCGGTGGTTGAAACTTATGTCCCTATCCCTTCTCCTTGCAGACCCCATACGAGGCTGCCAAGGCCTTGATAGCAGGGATGGCCGGAACTGCTTCCGTGCAGACTACGGCGTGTGCATGCCCAGCAAGCAAAGGGTGGCCTGTGTATCCTTTAACCCATGCAGCCTCACACCAGGGTGCTGTATTCTTGGGCAAACCTTGCAGGAGAGACACCTTGAACTTATGGAGAGAGTCCCGTAAGTTAAAATTGTATCTGCCTAGGAGGGCCTGATGGTTCGCCACCGAGGAATTGTAGGCTGTCAATTGAATACATTTTCCTCCCAAACAAGTCCAGTCTTTTGGCCTCTTTGTTTTGGGAGCTGCGCTGGTATGCCCCTGCTTGTCTTTTTCATTGGCCGCAGAGACAACCAGTGAGCCTGGGTGAGGGTGGGTAAAAAGATACTCGAACCCTTTGGAAGTGGGAGGGATGGACGACTGGGTTTGCCAGAGGGCCTTGGCAATGTTGAGGACTCCGTCCATGCGACACGGGCAGGGGCAGAGGTTGAGAGGATGTGGAACAAGATATCCGCCTGCTTGTCCTTCTCCACTTCTAGACCCAAGTTCTCAGCCACCCATCGAAGCAGGGCCTGGTGTTCTTTAAAATCATCTGGCGAGCTGGTACTCGAGGGTCCTGCACCCATCTCGTCCGGGGACGAAAATGACGACTGTACCACCGGGGGAGGCCCTGGGGCATCGTCCACCGCAGGGAAAGGAGGTTGGGGGGGGGGGGTAAGCAGTCTCCTCTGCCTTGACCTCCGAGCATGCTTCATGCACCAAGCCCAGTGCCATCAGTGACGACAACTGTTGCTTCGAGGCGGCAGCAGATGAATGGGGTGAAGGGGACACTGCCATGACTGGCATGCACCAATAAGGCCACTGAGCTGGCCACTGGCCGTGCTGCCAAGGCAGCGCCATCCATGTCGAGACAGCCTCAGGTGCCCAATCGTGCCAGTGGAGTCTGTGCGAGGGCCTAAACTGCCCTTCTGTGCCAGAGGAATCCCCTTCCGGTGACCACGGTGGAGCTGTTGATGCCCAAGTCTGCCTGCTGACCATCGCCGCTGGAGACTGGTGCCCAGAGTGAAAAGACTGGTGCCGGTATCAAGCGGACCGGTGCTGGGAGGACTGGAGACATGACGAGGAGAGCTTCCATGGTGCAAGTGTCCGAGATCTGCGCCGAGAGGACGACCGGTGGGAGGGTGAATGATGCCAGTAGTACTGAGACTGGCACCTCCTGCTAGGCAATTCGCGTTGAGACAGTGGGGATCGCAAACGTGGTGCCGGTGACCGAGGGCGAGCCCCAGAGGATCTGTGCTGCAACTCTGGGGATCTGCAGCGGGGAGGTGGAGAGCACTGTCTTGTCTCGGGGGATCGGCAGCGCTCCACTGCCCCCGAGAGCTCTTGGAGACTGGCTTTCCCTCATGGGGAGCCTTTGCCATTTTCTGCAGCATGTGCAGTGTCGGTGCCGCAGGCAGAGGCATCTGCTCTCTCGGCGCCGGGGGAGCTGGGGAAGGCGTCTGTGCCATCAGCGGGTTGGGTCCCATATCGCTCCTGGGAGTTTGTGGTGGACCTTTTAAGGGGCTAAAGGACCCGATCGGGGAGGCACGCACATGTAGTTCCGGAGTGGCCAGTTGGCCTGAACTGAGTCCCTTGCCCAATGACCTGTGGCCTTTCTTGCATGGAGCCACCCTAGTTTTCTTTTTGGGCACCGGTGCTGGGAAGCGGTGCCGGATGGAGCCCGGGGTGCACTGCGTGCCAAGGCACTAGGTGAGTCTTGGCGGGATGGCTCGTAAGCCAGGAGAAGGGCAGACTCCATGAGGAGAGCCCACAAATGAATATCCCACTCCTTTTGAGTTCTGGGCTGAAAGTTTTCACAAATATGGCACTTGTCCTTCACATGTGATTCCCCCAAGCACTTGAGGCAGCTACTATGGGGGTCATTTACAGGCATAGACCTGTTCAGTCTGCACAGGGCTTAAAACCAGGAGATCGGGGCATGCCCCGCCTCGAGCGAAGTCCTTGCTGGGACTCTAACCTCTAACTACTAACTACACTTAACAACTACTATAAACAAACTATTTACAAGGCCCTAAGGCTCGAAGTCAATAGAAACGAAACTGCAAGCCCTTGCTATGCAAGGAAAGGTGCTCCGACTAACCACCATGGGCGGTAAGGAGGAACTGATATACCGACCCATGAGCGTGGCACTCAAGGGGGCACCACTGCCGACCCTACAGATACGCTAAGGCAAAAAACTCTGATGACCGCACACCTAGAATGGAATCTACATGAGCAAGCACTCGAAGAAGCAGCAGCTCTTATTCACTAATTCCGTGTGATGAAGTTATGATTATGAGAAAGCCTCAATCATTTCACAGTTAAACTGAAAAAGAAAGAAAGTATAATAAGGAAGCTCCCCATCTTCTCCTGAAAAAGGAAACACTAAGACCAAGCATTTTTGAGAGCCCTCCAACCCCCTCTCCAAGTTGTATGGCCCAGAGAAATCCCCGTATTGCCTAAGAAGTCATACAGAGAAGTCATACAGAGAACTCTGAGTCTCTGAGCTGACAAATATTTTTTTGTTTGGGTTTTGGGAATGGGGTGGAGGGATGATTCACTGCGATTACAAACCTGACCAACTCACTGCAGAAGTGCAATGATGAAGAACATATCCACCTTCTGGACTGTTCTGCTCTCTCTCACAGTATTTTGGATTCAATCAGCCCTCAGGCTCGGGTACTGCAATATCAAACCTAATTAACGCTGCACAGGCTATGCAGATTGTAAAGGAGAATAAAATGAAGCTGGCAGTCACTTTCCAGTGACAAGCCCTCAGAAGGCTGCTTGTCATTGCACATAGAGAGAGTGACTGATTGTGCTTGGTGAGCTTTTTCGGGGGAGAGTGGGAGGGCAAAAAAGTGGTGGCACGGACTATCTGAATTAGAGAGTGAGAAATAAATAGGATATATAATCCCATGTAAAATACTTTGCTACAAAAGGGACCTGAACCCCAAAATTGTGACCATCTGTTTCCTTTTGGAACGCATGTAGATACAAATGAACTTTGACTTTCACCATGCACAGCTAGATCTGTAAGAAGCCAATAGTAACCCAATGTTTTAGATGGGTGAGTAGAAATAAAAAATGAATAGTAAAAGCTCTCTTTTAGATTCAGAGTTTCTCAAAGAAAATTTCAGTTTGAAATCTTAAATCACTCAAAAAACTGCTTATTATCCCTTATTTATTTTTTATGAACAGATACTACTGAAGATTCACAAACAGCAGAAAATGGAAATGGGGGGTGTTAAGAAAGAAGCTCTTTTTCACTAATTCTGTGTGATGAAGTTAGGATTAGGAGAAAGCCTCAATCTTTTTACAGCTAAACTGAAAATGAAAGAAAGTATAATAAGGAAGCTCTGCCACAGTGTACAAGATGATCAATTGGGTAACTAAAGTTTAAGATGTAAATTTATACTCAGTGCCATAGTAAACTACCAAATGCATGCCTTTTGCATGTAGCTTTGCACTAACTGTACTGGGATTATGACATTGGAGTGTGGTTTTTAAAAGAGATTTTATTGCAACAACGGGGAATTTTGTCTAGTTAAGTATTTACTTCTTTAAAAGACAAAACAGTGTAAGTATGTGCACAGGATACGTAGGAACTAATTTACAGCAAGTATATTATCAGAGTTCATCCTTTATATGAGATTGCTTTAGAAGTGACATGAACTGTATGCAAAATTAAGATTTTTGTCTTGCTCAGCCCCAGTTAAAGGGTTTGCTAAACATAACCCATAAATACCTCTTTCCAATCCCTGTTTAAAAATTATTTAGAACAAAACCAAAACTCTGTCAAGGTATTTTCCAGACATTTTCCAATTTTAACACTGATGTATGCCACCATCTTTGATAGTTCAAAGTCACGTCTTTCTCTTTATACACTGCTTTGTTACTATAGGACCACCCTCCATGAGTGCCAAAGCTTGTAACCGGACTCCTTGTTGTTTTTGTGGATACAGACTAACACGGCTACCCCCTGATACTTGAAAGCTTGTAACATTAGTTTGAGGTATATCCCTGGCACATTTGTTTAGAAAAATAACACAAAGAATCCCATAGACTTTGCAGATGCAATACAAGTCAAATTTAAGTAAAATGAATAAACCCATTCCCTTTGATATAATTTAAGACACAGGGAAACTCTATTTCTTAAATCTTAACCATCATTTCTCATTCTGAATGTTTGGATCGTGCAACAGGCAGCTGCAAAAAAACCACATTTACTTCAGTGGAAATGTGTGTGGGTGCTGGGATCAGCCCACATGGATACAGTTACACAATCACAGCCTTCATTTGTATCCGAAGGCCCCAGGCAGCTAGGGTGAGTTCTGCTGTATACTGCAGTGCCTCCTTTTGTCCCGGTATGGATTAAGGTACCACAGTCCTTATACGTGCTATTTCTGAAGGAGACAGGCTGACTACCTCTTGCCAAGAGCAGTCAGTGCAGTTCTACTGACTTCAGCAGACTTGCACCTATTACACCACTGGTGAGTCAGGCCTGCATCACCTAATCACACAAAGCTCCTACACCGTGGGACTTGTGGACGTTACAAGAACATAGCTTTCCATAAAAGTAAATGTCAATTTTCCAGTTCACACCCAGCCCTGTTCCAATGAAAGTCAATCGGAATGTTGTCACTTCAACGCTCTCAAGAGCAGGCACCTTCTGGATGGATAGGCTATACAGAAAATGCCCACAAGGACTGAGAGCTTAAGTTAACTTCAACCTGATGCGTCTTGACTATAAATGTTATTTTTCTACTAGGAAGGAAAAGAAGTCTTTTATTAGGTCACTTAATTCCCCTAACAGTTATTTTAATAAAACATGTAACATCAAAAGAACAGGCATGTAGCAGTTAGCATATGTTCCAACCCTGATTACAGTTAAAAACATGTTAACTATTTTCTCCCTCCAACTCCCTGTTAAAACACTATGGGCTAAATTTTCAAAGGTAACACCTATCTCCTCCCTGCCCCCCAAATTCACAAACAAGGATTCGGGGGAGACTGTTGTGTTGCCCAAACACAAAATTTCAGTAGCCAGGTCAAGGCCCCTTTGGAAAGGGGAAGGGAACATTCACAGCCACACAATCTTTCTCCTTTGAAGTCACTCAAAGTCTTGGCATTCACTTCAAATGGGATCGAGGATTTTGACTACTAGTTACTCTAATCAGAATTGTGAGTCCCTATTATTCCTGTGCTGAATGTCAACTAAGCACAAGCACAAATAAAACTGGGCTCTGTCAGATCCTCTGTGGCACAACAGAATAGTTCACAGTAACAGGTGAAAACTTTCATTAGCCTTCAGTACAGTATTAGGGAAAAAACTACCTACCTCCTTTTTGCTCTCCTTGTTTTGTTCAACTTCAATATCAACAGGGTTAGTTCCATTTGTTTCCTCCATTTCATCCTCACTGAAAGACAAAAGCAAAGCATGACCATATTTCTATGAGAATTTCTATTTCTCTACAATAGTCTGCTGGAAGTCAGGCATGGATGGAACATTCAATCCAATGGCTTTTCTTTTTGGTGAATTTTAAAGTCAATTACCTCTTTAAAATAACCACATTAGGGACCATGCATTTAAAAGCTTTTACATAAACTTTTCTGTGGTATATCTGGGCAAAATGAAGTCTGTTCAACCTCAAAGGCAAAAATAAAATTAAAAAACAAGTCAGAAATTCTCTGACTGTTAGAGTCAAAGAAAACTAGCTGAATATTTTTTAACTTCAAGCAAACTCAGACAAACAAGGATACAGAATTAGAGCAAACAGCTTTAATGTGGATTTCATACATTTAATTAAAAATCTTAAATGTAACAAAAAGCCACATGCACAATTAGTTCTCCCAGGGATTTAAAAAAAAAAAAAAAACACCACCACCAAAACACACACAGAGACATGTTTAGCACTCCCATAATCTCATCTTTAATTCCTCCCTTAGTGGAAAAAAGAAAAGAAAAGCATATTCTATCAAGTACTGAATAATAATAATAAGCAGCATCAAATTGGGGCCATACTGAATGTGACCTTGGAACACCTAGCCAGTTTAATTTTACTGGAATTCTAATTTAGTGTTTGACTACCATTCACATTAAGGTATACTTCCATGTATGGTTTAGAATTAGTGTTCCGTATATTGCTGAAGTTAATTGCTCTGCTTTTTATGATGTTCCCAGAGTGCAAGGATAAGATTATTTGGCCTATGTTTATTTTAAAAAGGACACATGCAGGTTTCACTGGTCCCATAAAATCCAGCAACCCATTAAGTTAGCCAAGTTGTAGACCACCTAGCCTCCCAGCAATTATAGTCTTGATTCAGCCAGACCCTTATGTATATGGTGTACACATGATGAAGAAGAAGTCAGAAGTCAGTATTTAGTCAGCATTTTATGACATTTAGAAGCATTATATTCTACATACCCTCTTAAAATTCCAGAGTACACTGTCTGCACAGTCCAGTCATTTATTCACCATTTAGATTTCAGTTTTTATTTGCTTTATTATTTTAAATTATAAACCAAGTGAAGAGTATGAACAAGACACGTGCATCTGTTCTGTCACTGAGGGACACATTTTAAGGTGGCATTAACGGTCTCCATTTTCAGTCACTTGTACAAACCTTCCTTTTCCTCTAAGCTGCACGCTTTTCTGTACAAAACTGATTCCCAAGCTAGTCTGTGCATGCAAATTGTCAGTCACTTCTAGGCGCAGAAGACTGCATGTACAGAGTCCCATGCACGCAAATAAGAGAACAGGTTTTGAAAACCGAGTCCCACATTTGTTTGTGGTTATTTTAAAGTGATTTTAGTGCTGCTGAAAGATGCCTTGGGAATTCCTCTGTTTAGTCACAGAACACATTCAGCGACAGGGCAAGATTCCTCTAACTGCCCCTTTAATTAGCCTTAACTATAAAGGGCAAGAGTGCAATTTTACCTCCACACTGATTCAGTTTTTGGTGTCTGCTGAGACCAACACCAAAAAGGTGCCAACTGTGCTGGAAGTTTGTGTCTAGAGGGTCACATAACTACTACGAACTAGACTGAGACCACTAAACCGAACCCATTTTGCAGAGGTTTATTACAGTCATTACTTAACCTAAGCACAATTTAATCCACAAGTGAACAGGCCTGGAACACAAACTAGCTTTAGAATTCACACATTCTAGCCTCAGGCTCAAATGACAGCACTGCTCTCCTCCCTGCCCCACAAAGCAGAGACACACATTCCATAATTTTTTTCCTGCAATTGTTCTACTTGGCCATTTGATTTTTAACTAAATTAAAAACCTTCCAATCATTCTTTAGCTTGCTAAATATGGAAAGCAAACACTATGGCTTGGTCGACACCTAAAACTTAAGTCAACGTAGCTATGTCAGTCAGGGATGTGAATAAGTCACATTCCTGACTGATGTATCTTTGCCAACCTATCCCCGGGTGGAGATGTAGCTAAATCAATGGACGAATGTTTCCAATCAACATAGCTTCTGTCATTCAGGATGGTGGTTTTCCCTATACTGATGGGGGTGGAGGGGAAAATCAAAACAAAAACCTTCCACCATCTTAGGCTGCGTCTACACTACCAGGTTATGCCAGCATAGCAACGCTGACGTAGCTAACCTGATAGAGTATATCTACACTATGGAAACTACAAGTATCTCTGCTCCTGTTGCTTCTCTCAAGGGCTTTGAAATTCAGAAATGGAGCAGCCCATCCACTCGCTCTCCATGAAGTTTATAGCACCTTAGATACACCATCTATAAAAGACTATACTATAAAGATATTTCTGGGTGGCAGTAATTTCAGTGTGGTTTACAAGTACAGAAAAAATGCCAGATACAGCCTTTTTGAATACTAAACTATACAGTATGAACTAAAAACAAGCACTCCTTTTAGGAAATGCAATTATTTTTCCACTGAATAAAGTTAATAAATAAAACCATTTGGGGGATGGAGAAAGAACAGTATGAAAGGGAGGCACAGAGAAAGGAAAGCCAAGCAAGTAAGGGATTAGTTGGATGGTGGTGTTCTTCTTTGAGCCCACTCTCTTCTTTCTAATTAAGCAGGTGTGGTGAATCCAGCTGGAAGATGAAGACAGTCTTGCTGGCTCATTGTTGCAGTGTGGTTCAATAAACTCCACCATAGGAATGGCCCTCTTCCTATAGGGATCTCCTATTTGAGGCACAGGAGCTAGGGTCTGGCTAAGCAGTCATGAAATAGGAGCCGTTTGATGGGAGGCATGTGCAGAGCATTTCCAGCTTGTGACAGATATCTCCTTTCCTGGGATGTGGCTCTAAGAGAAGTTCTGACTCTACAAATGTCTAGATTGTGTTTTAGGGTGGGTTGGGAAAAGCACCTGTTCACACGGACAAGAAACATCTGGAGCACGGCAAAAGCACCATGCTACGTAGAGAGGGGAAAGACAAGGAGGAGGAGGATGCAGAGAACCTTTGCAGACCATCAAACCCCTCAGTGTGCCAAGGAGCCATGGCCCACCGAGGCCCCAACTGCCCTAGGTTCAAGTGGGGTTATCCAGAGAAAGAGGATCTCTATCTCCAGGAAGTATCTGTGTAGCTAAACACATAAACTATCGGCCAAACCTTCCTGAAGGGTGCTGCAGTGTGTGGTAGGCATGGCAGCCATGGAGACTGCTGCAGGCCTGAGGCTGAAGTAGTGGGAACAAAGAATCTATTGAAGCTCAGTGGCTTAGGGACCTGTAGAGTGGCAGGTACATTTGTACAGTAAAGCACATGCACAACTAATGGAGGGGTGGTGTAGTGAGTCGGTGTGGCTCCCCTCCTGCCCAGAAGAGGGAGCCCCCGTGCAGGCACCAGAGTGGGTGGAGCCACTGCCGCCTGTCCCCGCCCCCCCGGAAGTCAAGGGGCGGGACAGGAAGTATAAAGGCCGGCCGCAAGAGCTCAGTCAGCGGCCAGCCGCCACAGGGAGCAGACGTACGTCCGGGAGCTCTCGGCCAGGAGACCTCCGAGGCCAGGACCCTAACTGGCCAGAGCTACCCCGGGCCCGCTACGAGGAGGAGCCGCCGCAACCCGTCCGCTCCCGTCGCTGGGAGGAACCCTGGGAGCCCCCCTACACCAACCCGGAAGGCGAGACTGCACCCGAACCCCTCCGCCCCTGCTGCTACCCGGAGGAGCCGCCCGAGTGCAGTTGGCCTGAGTTCCCGGCGGAGCTACCGGACCTGCCACCAAGCCCTGGCCGAGAGGAGCCCATGCAGATGGACTGGCCCAAGCCCGGTGCGACGAACGAGGTAGGCTCTGAGGGGGATCCTGGAAGTAGCCCGGGGGTAGCCGACCCCGGTCCGGCTTCAGACGAATGTGAGCCAATGTCAGTGTGTTGCGGTCTGGATACCCCACTGACCAGCAGAGGCAGTAACTGCTGCTAGGGCCCCAGGCTGGAACGCAGTGGAGTGGGTGGGCCTGCATTCCCCCCTGCCACCCCCCGCTCACGGATGGCAGGCTTCCCCCTCACCCAACGCTCAGCTACAGAAGCCTAGGCGTACCCTACCTATTTGCTTGCTCGCTCAGCCCCTGCAAACAAGGGCCTGAGCTTTAACTGTGTTTGCCCCGCCCTGATCCAGGGCCTGGGCTCCTAAACTGTTTTGCCCGCTCAGCCCCTGCAACGAAGGGCCTGAGCTTTAAACTGTGTTTGCCCCGCCCTGATCCAGGGCCTGGGCTCCCTAGCTGCTTGACTGCTCAGCCCCTGCACCAGAGGGCCTGAGCCCCAGACTCCCGATTGCCTGCTCAGCCCCTCCCTGAGGGCCTGAGCCCCAAGTTAGCTGTCGGCTTTGCTCCGCCCCTGTACCCGAGGGCCAGAGCTTCTGGACTAACGGACTGCTTGTTCCCACAACAGTGAGTCGGTGTTGCTCCCCTCCTGCCCGGAAGGGTCGAGCCCCGGCAAGGACCTATTATAGGTGGGTACAGAATTCCATCCATCATAGCGAGTGTGAGCTCTTCTCGCTCCTCCTCTTCCCATCACAAAGCCAGTCTACTCGACCATTGCACTGGGTAGAGAATTTGGCCCTGAAAGCATTTTGCTGGTAGCAGCTTTCTGCTGGGACAAGTATGTAGATAAAATGAAGAGAGGGGAGTGCCAAACGTTGCCAATCTTCCACTTAGCATGTGCTCCCATTCTATGGAATGTTACATTTAAGGCTAAAAACCTGCCCTCGAGTTACCATTGTGATCTCCCTTTACAGGGACTTGAGAGTTGCATGTGAATCAGATGGTAGAATTTGGTCATGAATGTTTACATGGACACAGATTCCGGTTATAAAAAGAGAGAGGCACACCAGGAAGTGTCTGGGGGGAAAAATCCTAGTTCTCGTTCTTTACAGGCTACCAGAAATTCCAGGATCATCATAAAAAGATTTGAGTGGCAAGACACAGTCTTTCTCACTGCAAACGTACCTTTCTTCCCGTTCCCTTTTTTGTTTACGAGCATGGCGGTCCATCACGCTGGTTTTAGTCCTTGTCTTTTTCCAGGAGTAGTAAAATTTCACCAAACTGGCTATCGATTTGTCAGGAAGCTGAAAATAAAATAGTTACACTTTTTAGAAGTCTTCATAGGTTTACATGTACAGCATTACCTGGATTTCACATCAGATGACTAGGAGACTAGAGGAGCTTGGGTTGTTTAGTCTGACAAAACGAAGGCTGAGGGGGGATATGATTGCTATCTTTAAATATATCAGAGGGATAAATACAAGGGAGGGAGAGGAATTATTCCAGCTTAGTACTAATGTGGACACAAGAACGAATGGATATAAACTGGTCGTGGGGAAGTTCAGGCTTGAAATTAGACGAAGGTTTGACTGTCAGAGGGGTGAAATATCGAAACGGCCTTCCGAGGGAAACGGTGGGGGCGACGGACCTGTCTGGTTTTAAGATTAAGTTAGATAAGTTTATGGAGGGAATGGTTTAACGGTAAAACATAATAGCCAAGGAATACCAAGCAATGGTAGGTAAATAGTATAATGGCTAACAGGGGTCAGGCTAGAGACTCTTGCCTACATGCTCGGGGTCTTACTGATCGCCATATTTGGGGTCGGGCAGGAATTTTCCTCCAGGGTAGATTGGCTGAGCCTCTGGAGGTTTTTCGCCTTCCTCCGCAGCATGGGGCAGGGATCACTAGCAGGAGGGTCTCTGCCAATTGAAGTCACTAAAACACAGGATTGGGGATTTCAACAGCAGAGTCCAGGGAAGGGGTAGGGACGGTTTTGTGGCCTGCAGCATGCAGGGGGTCAGACCAGATGATCATAATGGTCCCTTCTGACCTTAAAGTCTATGAATCTATGAGATGAACCAGTTTTTGGTACATACTATGACAGCCAGCAGGAAAGTCATAGCCAGCATCATAGGGTCGCAATATCTATTCAAATTAACAAAAGAAGTTTTAAAGGATGCAATATTGGTTCTTTCTACAACGTTCGATAAGCATGTAGCAAGTTGTAATATTTTCATTCTCGTTGTCTTGTATGTCTACATGACAAGCCTGCCTTCCATCAAGCAACTAAATCTGTATTAAGGTAGCTGACTCATTTGAGTTCTGCAGGCTACCCTAGAAGTGATCTGCATCACTCTTGTCCCTCACCTCACCTCATGCAAGAATAACTTTAAAGGCCTGATCCAAGTTCCATTAAAAATCAGGGAGCTACAGGTGGAAGTCAGATCCCTCCTATTTAAGGACCAAAATTTCAAAGTTTGGGCTTTAGATACTTGCTATTATCAATGGCAGATTCAGCATACACTGCGGGCAGTAAATAGCCCCAAAACTGTACATTTGTTCCCCTCCATGGAATGAGTTTCACACCTCTGCTCTAAAACGTGCAATTTTAACACTGGTCAGCACCCACGTACTATGCAGTTTATTTCCAGATACCAGCACAGGCTTCCTCAGTGCAAATTCAAGGATGAGGTTACTAAGAATGCAGCTAATTTGGAATAGGTAGGTCAGAACACTTGCACTTACACTTTTGTTGTATAGCCAATACTTAGAATATAGTGCACTTTTAATATAAACGACTGTCAGAGTGTTTACCCAGCACACTCAACACCACAGGATGCTACATGCATATCAAAAGTTGCTCAAAAAATGTCCTGTAATTCATTATTGAGAAGCAGTATGAGAGTCTGGCATTAATGCACTGTAATCCACGTTCACCAGGAGACAGAGTTACGGCCATTCACCTGAACTGCGAATTTCCTAATTTGATGCTTACCTGTGCTACATAACGGGCTCCCTTATATGTTTTACAATCAGTTTATAAATGATATTACTGAGGGATTCTTTTATTTTACATTTAAAAGGAAAAAATGGGAAAAAACAGAAAGGTGCTCCACTCTCCAGGCCTTCAGAGCTCTGCTAGTTTTGCAGTCATCCAGATCCTAGAATCTGGAATTATTTGGCAGGGCACCACAGGAATCCTGTTCATACGCCTGCATGAGGAGCTTTTAAGGGAGGACGAGAACAGGACCTAGTCCTACAAGCCTTATAAAGGGGCATAGCAGCCCTCCCTACCCTTTGGAACACTTTTTACTATTCAGCAAAGTTAGCAATGCATGGAGCACCGCTAGGGTGAGCAGATAGCAAGTGTGAAAAAAAATTGGATTTTTTTTTTCTGGGTGGGGGATGGGCCAGAGTTAATAGTTGCGTATATAAGACAAAGCCCCTAACAGAAGGATGTCTGGTCACCCTCAGCACTGCAGCCTTCCTTAGCGGCATACTTTACGAGCGGACCAAAAGCCTTGTGCAAAGTATGCTGCATATGCTAGTTTTCAAAGGGTCGGAACTGTCCAATCAAAGCCAGACCTTCACTAGAACAGTCAAAGGGATTTTCACTTGAGGGATAGTTTTCAACTTTTAAATTTCAACCTCCCATCCCAGTTGAAAAACTGTTTAAAACTTTCGTTTCATTCCCACTCTCCATCCCTTCCAAAATGAATTTTTGTGTTTTTGCTGAAAATTTCCTCTCCCCAAAAAGTTCACTTTCAGGCAGATACCAAGCCTAGAAAATATCAGCTCCAAAGGTAAAATTTCATAAAGACTGAGTGATTGAAAACAGGGAATTAAATCTACAATTCTCAAGCATGGACGCTCCCATATGATACTTAATAGGCACTTATCGCCAATGTAAAATGCATAAAACTCCTAAAAAAAAAAAAAAAGTTAAAAAAAAAAGGAAAGCAGATTCAATAAAGCTCTTTGGGGAAAGGACTGTTTTTTCATTAGATAAGTGTACCATTCAATGCACAATGGGGCCCTAAACCCTGATTTAGGCCTCTAAATACTACTGCAATACAATAAAATGAAGAGTGGCCCCATGAGTGACAAATTAATACCAATTCTATTGCCAGAACGGTGTCTCCAGATTGTAAAAAATAGTCAGATTCTAATTCTAGAAGACTTTCTTTGGATGACATGCGGATTCTGTGTCTGCTGCTAGAGGAATGTGAGGTGATAAAAGTAATAGTCCCTCCCCCCTCCCAAATCAGTATAGTCCTCCTCTGAATGACAATGCAAGAGTCAAGCTTTTCCCCAACAACCCACCCTGACACCAGACAATCTTCAAAACGAGCAGTTACATGATTGCTAACAATCCTGTATTGGACAAGGTGACCTCAACAGTTTTTTCCAGGTCTAATTATTATGATCCTACTTACCATCTGCTGAATTCTATGAAATGTTTTCCCATGGAAACTAAAGGCCTGTTCGAACAAGACCTTGTCTTCCACTGTCCACTCGTCTGGGAATGGAGTAAAGTTGGGCAAATCAGCCAAGGATTTTTCAATATTATGCTTGTGCCAAAAGAGCATTCCAAGGGCCTGAAAGAAACATGGACACAAGAGAAATTGAGTTGCAATGAGGCGGGGAGAGGGAATATACAGTCCTCACACTGATACAAGTAATAGGGTGATAGGGCAGCACGAAAGTTGCAAAAGGGCCATGACTCTGACCTCAGATACACTTGTGTGAGGCTGCAGAAGCTTAAGTGACAGTAAGAACCTGGCATCTGACCCATCACCACTCTGGACTGTGGAGCACCAGAAAGGCCACGTTGCAACCCCAAGTCTCCAGTTCAGAAAACAAATTACACACACTGCACCCCCTGGCACTAACGAATGCTTGCCCTAGTGAGCCCTCTAAGAGGTATTCACTCAAAATCTACCACCCTCCGGAGGTGGATGGCAAAAAGAGCATTCTGACCCTTCACTCTGATGGAGTATTATTTTTTTGGTGCCATTAGCCTCCCCAGAGTCATTTCAGAAGGGCCTGACCCTACCGTGCTACAAATATTTAAAATAAAAATTTGCAACTTGTTTCAGAACTGCTGTTAAGTGAAAACGATCCCCGATCCGCTGACTAAAATATTACCTGTTTGACATATGCAAAGTTGACTTTAGTTCTGCCACCATAATTCTCCCCCGTCTAGCAGTTTCACCCAGTCCATTCAGACTGCCGGTACTACCTTTGAAACTGGGGTTTCCCCATCCCACTTTGCTATGCAAAAAAAAAACAAAAAACAGTTCCTTTCTGGGCACAAAGTTCTCGCTCCAGTAGATTCTGCAACTATATGACTAAACGCTTGCTTCACCCCAGATCTCTTCCTCATGAAACTAGACTCTCCCTGCTAAATATCTAGATTTCTTCCCCTTCACTATGATACAGAACCAGAAGAGTCTTTAACACGTCATGGTTTTGAAGATGTCACGTGAATTAAAAAAAGACAACTAGACAGTTGGGAGGGGAGAGCTTAACTAGCTAGTAGAGAGCTAGTAGTAGTAAAGATTTTACAAGCCTTATGGTTTCTTCTTTTTTAACATCAGACCCAGTCTCACCTGGCCACCTCCTGAAATATCCCTATGTGACGCTATACAAGCTGGACATTAGTACAGAAATACATTGCACAAAGAGGAGATATGCTGAAAGGGCAAAATGTTCTTAAAGAGGGGAAGTTGGCTCACATGCCAACCTCAGACAAAGGGCATGGAACACAAGTGTGATTTTTTTAAATTTTTTTTTAATAGGTCAGGCTCTTAACACTTACAATATTTTTTTAAGCAGACATTATTTCTAGAAGAAAGACATTTTACAAATAAGCTGCTTTTACACAACTAGCAATAGTGCCCACAGGGATTTACCAATTCAAAGTTCTTCAACCCACCCCTCCTCCCTAGGAAAGAACTCTACTTGTCCCTCCCCGCATGTATCCGTTTAGCTGTTGATACAGAACCCAGCTACAAGTGAGGGAGAGAAGGAGAGGGCCAGAGCAGACGAGCTGCATACACAACAAATGCAGCCAGCTGAGCTTTAAGGAAGAGTCCCATTCACCCTTCCAGAGAAACCTGCTCCCTATTGCTACATTAACAAGCTGGCACCTGTCTCTCCGAATGTGATGGAGGGCAGGATCCTCAAGGCAATTGCTACCTTCTCCTCTGCTGCCCAATGCCTTGGAGGGAGCAAGCTTTGCAAGGTCATTGCCTCCTTGGCTGACCACATACTTGGGATCTTTCTAGGCCAGTGGTCCCCAACATGGCACCCGCTGGGGCATCTATGTGTGCCCGTGTACTGCCCGGCGGACGAGCATCCCCCGAAATGCCGCCGATAAGTAGCATCAACCAGAGGCATCGCCACCGAAATGTATTTCGGCAGCGACGCCTATTGACGTTGCCTCTTCTCAGCGGCATTTCGGCGGATGCTCGTCCACCACCACGGTCCGCGGTGGCACGTCGTCTGGCACCTGCCAGACGAAAAAGGTTGGGGACCATTGTTCTAGGCGGTCACCTGCTATAGTGTCCTGAGCCCTAGAGGACTGGCTCCCAGTAGTGTGTGTGTGTGTGTGTGTGTGTGTGTGTGTGTGTGTGTGTGCGCGTGCACACACACACGGTCAAATGCTTGCCACCACCATTGGCTAATAAGCTCAGAGCCAGAGGCAAAAGTCCTAAAGCTGGTTGTCTAGGCTTGAATGGTTCCCTCAAATTCTCACTCTTCCCCTCCTCCCCTGAAAGGATCTCATGTCCAACATCAATCTGAAAGGGGAAGTGTCCATGGTTATGCAATTTTTTCCTGGGAAAGTCCAATTTCAAAAATAAAATTTCTATAACATTGGATTAGTAGGACTATTTGCATAAAATACACAGAATGTCCTTCCAGGATGGTTATTTCCTAGCAGTGCTTGGTTTTCAAATTCTAGGACCACCAAAGTCTTTGGGGGCATATGTTGCCCTGCAAAGGAAGAACAGTGGAAGTTTCTCTTCCACGGTTACCTCCCCAAGACAATTCATTATGGAGAAACAGGAACACAGGAATTGCCATAATGAATCAGACCCACGGTCCCCCTACTCTAGCATTCTGTTTCTGATAGTGGCCAGTACCAGATACTTCCGAGAAAGGGGTAAGAACCCCACTGTAGGCAGATTTGGGATAATCTGCCTTCCCCAGCGAGAGATCAGAATGAGACCTAAGTAACAAGAAGAAATGGCTGGGGACAGAACAAATCCATTTAGTAGAATAAGGGGAAGGCAACTGGACAGAGACCATCAGCTCATTTCACAGATCACTGTAAACCTGACATCGAATGTTCAATTGCCACCAGCCTGGCTGATCACAGGCTCAAATCATGACAAGTGAGCAGCGGGACAGAACACTGAGAGCTTAGAAAGTGCCAGGTGGTACTGATCATTCAAGCACATAGTTACACAGCTTAGTGAGTGGTCATGCCTCAATCCAGAGAGCCCAGTAGCACAACACACACTTTTCTCCTTCCTCCTTCCCCTTAACCAGACATTGCCATCCCATCCCACCCACTCTTCCGGTCAAAGCATCACAGCCACAAAAATCCTTCCGTTCAAGGAGAAGACATGTTTTCAAACTTTAGACAGCTCTCACGACATCTAAAAACATAAGTGTGTGTTCAGTTTTTAAAGCTTCAGACCTGGCACCTGGCTGCACCTCAGTTTTATAAAAGTTTTTTTAATTTTAAACAAAGTCCGATCAGTTTTCACTTTCCAAAAACATTCACCTTTCGACTGAAATCAAATAGAATAAGTTGTCACTCAAATATGAGGAGCTTAGTTTTTGGAGGAAGTTATTCATGACTTCACATATCAGAACAACACACCTATCTGTTTTGGTTTTTTTTAAATAACAAAGAGGGAAGAATTAGGCTGGTGGCTATTCACTGCTTTAAGTGGTTTTATTATTAATTATTATTATTTTTGGTCCTAGAAATATCATGAATGTCAGCTTTGATCTTCCCTAGTTTTGCTGAAGCATCTGCTGGACAGCTCAGAGCACAAGTATTGTACGGTTTCTCACACCTTAACTGAGAAGAGAGCAGGAATGCTGAAACTTTAAGATGTCTCTTCTCAAGAACGTTTAAGACCTACACTTCCAATGGCTAACACAAAAATAAGGGCTTGGTCATCTGACTAAAACCTCTTCCCCTCTTAATCACTCACCCTTCAGTCCCATTGCTTTTGCAAGGGCATAATTTTTCTAATTCTCAAGTCAGAGTCCTCCAGTAGAGACAATACCTTTATTCCCAATACAACCAGCAGAACCTATCCCTCCTCCCCACCACACAACTTAATGCATGAGATGTTCCACTTAATTCAGAAGAACTTCTCAGGTGTATGAAGCTACCCAACTGTCAAAGTGTTTGTCGAGATGGGTCTTAAGCAGGAAACAGAAAAAGCCAGAGTGAAATCTGGGCCTCACTCGAGTAAAGGAAAGCCTTGTCATGGGCTGCAATAAGACCAGAATTTTACCAACATAGACATAGATCAGACTGCAACACAAGGGCAAATACCACAGAAAATCAAGGGGAGGTTTGCATCAAAATACTGAAAAAAGTATTTGGGCGTTTTAGTGACTATCATTAATGAATTAGGATGAACTGCATGTCCTCAGAAAATAAATGTATTATTATACTGGATGAGTGGAGGGAAGCAAGTTTGCAGTGTAGCAGTTTGCTTTAAATCAGGTTCTAGTACCTATTGGGGAAAAAAGGTCAGTTTAAATACAGAAACGCAAATAATCATTTTGTTACCTGTTCCATGTTGTATCCATGTTTCTCTTTAGCAATGGCAATGTATTCGTCCACTGAAAAATAAAAATAGGTTCTGAAGACATTTCACACATGGGCCTTCCCCCACTTTTCACCCTACAAGAGAGGATCTAAAATCCAGCTGCTTGGAGTCTAAACAGGGAGGAGCCTACTGGTTACTTATTACCTATATTATTCACCTATTGCCCAGTAACAGACATCACATCCCCTGTGGAGAACTTGGGGAAAGAGTTAGTTATATTTAAAAAACATGCAAGCAACAAAAAAGAACCACATGGTATCCTGTTCTAATACCTTCCCATTAGGTTGAGTTGCAAGAATCAGTCCATAAGCCTGCATTCTTAAGGCTCAGAAACAGTTGAAGGTTTCAACCAGGCAAAGATATTTAATTTAATCTTGCTCATATAACCTAATCCTGCCCCTTTATGCTCATGCATGACAATACACAGCCTTTAGGGACAAATCACCATTTGTTTGTTTTAATAACCACAAAGGCCTCCCGCTTCATTTCATGAATAGGATGGACAGCAAATCAGGTAGTTGTTTATAGGACTATTGTGATTTGCAGCTGAAGTTGAAAGGTGGTTATTAAAATGGCAAGGGGACTGCAGAAAGAGAAAGGATAGGCGCCTGCCTGAATTCTGTTCTCTTTGGCTGTGTCACAGGCTTTTTACATGCTGGACAAATTACTTAACTCAAAAATCTTCAAAATTATCAACTAACTGTTGGTTCCTTGTTTTCTGGATGCTCATCTTGGGACACCTAAGAGCTGGTTTTCAGATATGCTGAGCTCTTCACGCCAAGTGAAATCAACAGGAGTGGAGAGGGCTGATATACATAAAATCTCAAGCCTAAGCATCTTCAGTGGGTACCCAATATTAGTAGACCCTTAATTTTGGCCTAGATATCCATGTCTCAGCTCCCCATCTGTAAAATTGGGACAATACCTTTCTAAAAACTCAGGGGCACTGTAAAAATAATTTCATTCATCTTTATGAAGCAGCTAGTTACTATAGTGATGAGTGTCATGGAAAAGCCCATGAGGAAACAAACAATTCCATATTCAGTGGAACTTGGATGGGGTGAAGTAAATAAAGCATGAGGCCACAAACTGAAAGAAATACTGTACAGTTGCATCATTCCCCAAGTACCATCGATCCTGTCCACCAAATGGCATAGGAGTCCCGTGGAAATTTTCTGATCACATCCCATGTAAGCGTGTATCGCAATCCAAGTACTGTACACAAGTGGGCAGAATTAGGGTTGCACAGGAAACCTTAATTAGGATGTTTCCCAGCTTGAGTGTTTGACTATGCACCCTTAACTTTTCTTAATGTAGATATTTTATATGCGATTCATTAAGTGCTTTGCCTTAAGGTCCAACAAAAAGAGTTAAGTTTTAGAGACAGTACTAAGCTCTTGGGAACGCCAATCACTTGGGGAAAGGATTGTTGCATTAACTGGCTATTCAAGTGAGAAAAGATCTATAGTTCCAGATACTATTTCACCATTTTTATCCATAATTTTTTCCCCTTGGAGATTTAAAGAGTTTTCCCTTCCAATAAATTACTTAACATTTTAACAGCTACAGCAATTAAAAATCACATTTTTTTTTAAAAACCATTCACTAATGTCTTTTCTATAAATTCCAACCTAGCTAAAAAGGACAGGAAGAGGGATCACTATAGCGATAGCAACATTAATAGAACTTAGTCACTTTATAGAGGAACTCAGTATGTGGTGAAGCAAACTACTAGGGGCATCACACCAGGCCTCTGGACAGGAGGCACAGAGTGCATGTGTGTGTGCATGTGCGCGCGTGCTGGGGAGGAAAGACAAAGGGAAGGAAGGAAGAGGAGAGGAAAGCAAACAGTAAAAGAGCAACTTTCATATACTGAATGGACACAGGGAGGATGGGAGGGGTGGTGGTGTTATAATCTATTGTGTCAATAAACCAGGAAGTTGCAAGTAGCAAATGAGGCCACTTAGTTCATGCTCCCTGCCATTTCTCATATAAGTATTACCTCACTCTTTCTTTGGAGCTCACACTTTGAGGGTTCAGAGGTGTTTGGCAATTCTAGATTCTTTGCTCCTATCTTGTAGGTATTACCCTTTGCATTAAGTAGGGCCATGCTATTGCTTATGGACTTGAGTCACTCATTGGATCCTTTTAGACTCAATTCCTCAATATTACCAGATATTTGAATTGCCACAGCTGAGACCCACATATGCCACACAAAACACACACCCTTCCATCTTGGCCTTGTCACAAAGTTGCACACCATTCTGGAAGACTTGGACCTGCCCACAGTGATCTAGGCATTTGCGACCTTCAAGCTCAATTACTGCAACTACTCCCTGGGATTTAAGCCACTCACCCTGAAAAAGCCTCAACTGGTACAAAGCATAGCAGCTCCTCTGCTTAGCAATGCAGATCCCCCTGAACACATCTCACCAGTGATCTCCTCATTCAATACAGAATCCAGGTCCCACAGTCTCCATCTTGAGATGGAAAGCCCACCATGGAACTCTCCCTAGCTACCTGAGAGATTACCTCTCCTGCTGCATGACTTCCCAAACCAGGAAGACTTTAGGTGAGGGGTGTGTGTATGTAGGTGAAGAATCTACTGGCTGCTGTTAGTACGTAAGCAACCAGACCTGACTAACAGAAGTTTGCAGAGTACAAGCTGTGCTGTAAAAACAGTGCAGACACATTCTAGTTGTTTCTTTATAGAACCACTGCACCACATTCCTTTCTAGTGTAACCTCAGTGACCTGAGTGCAGTTACAACAAGGAGGAATCTAGTCTATTGTGTTTAAGAGCGTGCCCACACCACAATCATAGGTGTGACTACAGCATGTGTAGACATACCTGAACTAGCTTTAATACCCAAATTAGCTAGATTGAGGGTATGTCTACACTTAAATTGCTGCAGTGGTGCCTCTGTAGCATTGACACTACCTACACTGACTGAAAGGTTCTCCTGTCAGCGTAGGCACTCCACCTCCCCGAGAGGTGATAGCTAGGTCGACAGAAGAATTCTTCCAGCAACCTAGCACGGTCTACACTTTGGGTTAGGTTGGCATAGCTACAGCTCTCGGGGGGGGGACGGGGGACGGACGACTTCTCACGCCCTTGAAGGATGTCGCTCTGCCAATGTAAGTTCCCAGCGAAGACAAGCCCTAAAGCTAGTTCAGGTATGTCTAGACATGCGGCAGTCAGACATCTGATTAGGGTATGTCTACGCTGCAAGGACTGGTCTGCACTACAACGTTAGGTCAACCTAGCTACAATCACTCAGGGCTGTGAAAAAACTCACACCCCTAAGAGACTTAGGGCTTGGCTACACTTGCAGATGTAGAGCACTAGGAGTTAAACCAGCCTTCGGAGATCGCAGCAGGGAAAACGCTGCCGTGTGTTTACACTGTCAGCTGCAAGCACACTGGCGTGGCCACATTAGCAGCTCCTGCAATGCCACAAAGAGCAGTGCATTGTGGTAGCTATCCCAGTGTGCAAGTGGCTGCAACGTGCTTTTCAAATGGGGGTGGGGTGGAGTGTGACAGGGAATGTGTTGTGTGTATGTGGGGAGGAGAGACAGTGCGTTTTGGGGGGCTGAGAACGTGTCAGCATGTTGTCTTGTAAGCTCAGACAGCAGCAGACCCCTCTCCCTTCCCCCCTCTCTCACACACTCATAACAGCAGCATTCCACACTAATGGTTTGCTTTGTCCCGGGGCAGATAAGCATGCCAGCTGTCAGAAACAGAGCTTTGAAAGGGGATATCCGCATGCCCACAGATGATTTCAAAACTATGACTATAGTGGCCACTTGACTTCAGGGGATTATGGGACGTTTCCGGAGGCCAATCACAGCACAGTAATGCAACACGCCGTCCAGGCGTTTCAGCTAGGGCGCAGCAAGCTTTATGCTTCTCGTGGAGGTGGATTACCAGGAGCACTCCAGCTGCAGAGTCCTGGCGCTCTACGTGCCTTGCCAGTGTGGACACCTCAGGAGTTAGGGCGCCCAGGACTACTTTAATGCGCTCTAACTTGCAAGTGTAGCCAAGCCTATAGTTAATCCAACCTAAGCTCCAGCATAGGCAGCACTAGGTCAACAGAAAAGTTCTTCCATCGACCTAGCTACCACCTCTCAGAGAGGGGTCTAATACAGCGATGAAAGAACCCCTGCAGCTGTGCCACTGTAGCATTTCCAGTGTAGACATAGCCTATGCTAGACTAGCAAAATGCCTTTTTGTCAGTATAACTGTGGTCTGGTCTACACTACAGACTTTCACACCCGAGCGACATAGTTCTACTGACCTAACCCCCAGTGTAGACAGCGCTATGTCAGCGGGAGGGCTTCTCCTGTTGATATAGCTACTGTCTTTCAGGAAGGCGGATTAACTATGCTGACAAGAGACCTCTCTCTCCCTCGGCGTAGAGCATCTTCATCAAAGCATTGCAGCGGCGCCGATGTAGTATGTTAAGTGTAGACCTACCCTGTGTCTGCACTAGGGCTTCTGCCAGCACAGCTGTGTCTGTTGGGGGGACAGGGTCACACTCCTAAGTCCTGGTGTACACTACAGGGTTAGATCGATGTAAGCTGCCTTGTGTCGACCTAGCTGTGGAAGGGTCTTCGCTTAAATTTGGCTCCTCCTGACAAAGTGCCTCTCTACGCTGATTTAGTAATGCCACCTCCCTGAGCGGCGTAGAGGCACGGTCAATGTAATTGGGTTGACGTGTTGCTTACTTTGACCGTTACTGGCTTTCAGGAGCTGTCCCACAATGCCCCACACTGACAACACAATCGATACAAGGACTCCTGGTGAAGACACGCACCACCGACACAAGAACCCAATTGTGCACACACACAAGCAATTTAATAACTGCGGTGGCTTTATGCAGACGTAAGTTAGGTCGAGAATTCTGTAATGTAGACATGGCATAACTCAGTGGTTCTGAACCAGGGGTATGTGAATCCCTGGGGTATGCAGAGGTCTTCCAGGGGGTACTCAACTCATCTAGATATTTGTCTAGTTTTACAAGAGGCTACGTAAAAAGCACGAGTGCAGTCAGTACGAACTAAAACTTCATATAGACATTGACTTGTTTATACTGCTCTATATACTATACACTGAAATGTAAATATAATATTTATATGCCAAATGATTTATAATGATGTAGTACAAATGAGAATAAGCAATTTTTCAGTAATAGTGCACTGTGACACTTGGGTTTTTAGGTCTGATTTTGTAAGCAAGTAGTTCAAGTGAGGTGAAATTTGGGGCTATGCAAGCCAAATCAGACCCCTGAAAAGGGTACAGTAGTCAGGAAAGGTTGAAAGCCACTGGCCTAATTGACATAACCATGGCAGCAAGACTTTCCAGTGTAGACCATGCCAAAGACAATGATGCTTAAGAAATGACAGTTATGTGACAAATGAAGTGTCTGATTCCTACGAGGGCCCTTGTTGCTATTAGAAACCAGATCGTGCAACAGGAAGATTCCTGTACATCTTCAGGAAGGCTCCTGCTTTCACGGGTTTTGTGCTTGGCTGGTGCATAAGAGCAAACTCACCCCCCTCAAAATGTTCTGCTCTGGCCAGCTCACAGGGTGGGAAGCATGTGCTTACCCAAAGATCCCCTGTCTACAGCTATCCATGCCCAATAAGCCTCTCTACCCTCCACCTCCCAGGAGGATGGTCAGGCATAAAAGGCTGGAAGAGCAGAATGCTCCTGCTAATGGCACCCTGCTCTGCCTGTATGCTGCAGGCAGACAGAAGTGGGAAACATTTAGACACTTGCTAATCACCTCTCTCCAGTGCAAGTGGGAGCTGTTAGGGCAACCACCAAAGGAGATGGACAGGTTGCACCCAACCTAGCATCAGTGGAGAAGGAGAGAAAGGGAAGAGACACTCCCCCAGCATCTGGAGAGAGAGAGAGGGGATACTTGCTGGGTTTCCCACCAGTGCATTTCTCCGTTAATCTCACTGGAAACCCTACCTCCACCTATATTGCATGTCCTGACTTTTGGCTGGCTAGGTGTTTGGTAATAACACCCCCCCACCCCCAAGTCCTGTGGGTGTTATTCAGTAATGCGCTGGCACTAACGGAGACTTTGTTAGCTGCTAGAAGGAATGGGATAGGAACAAATAGCCACACTGCTCCTCATTACAGTCCCAACTCTAAGACCAAGGATTTGAGTGATTTTAAATACATAAAGGAATGGTTTATTTAGGGGTCTATTATCTGAAAGATAGGAAATGCTTGGAAGCAGCTTTTTTCCCAGGCACATTCCATCAAATATAAACAACACTCTATAGAACATATATTTCTGTGGAATCTTCCACAGAATAAATATTTGCTTCCTGACAGCTTCACAAATGTCACTTCATGCCTAGCAGAACCATGGACCCCAGACAGGGTTTGCAGGAGACAGAAAACCTGGGGAAAGCAAAGAGAATGCAGAGGTAGAGCTGCGACTGTAACCTCAATTCACCCCGTCTACTGAGGTACTGCAGGAGACTCTGAACACTTTGCATACTACGTGATGTAATACCCTGAGAGAACAGGGTGAAATAAGGACACAGCAGCAGCCTTAGCAGCCCTGCTGTAGTGTGCTTCATACTGTTTGATCAATGCTAGAACGTGTAAGATTTTGATCGTAGCTGTAGATTTTTATCTCCTCCACCAAAAAGAGATGAGGAATAAATCAATTTTGTATGATCCACATTTGATTTATTATTCATACACAAAATGTGAAATAAATGTTCAACTCCAAAACGTGATGGAAACAGGAAAAAACAAAACAAAAAACCTTTTGCTATAAAAATGAATAGCAGCATTGGCCAAACTGCAGCACAGACCATTAGTAAAGCAATTATGCCACCTTGTGGCCACAAAACATTTTTAAAAGGGAAACAGACAAAAGTATATTCAAGTTTAGAGAAGACCTGCAAAAAAAAAAAAAAAAAAAAAAAAAAAAGGGAGGAATATCAATAAAAAGGATTTGTCTAAAGATGTTCTGAAAAAAGATTACTCCTGGGGGAATTCTGCGCCAAAAATTAAAAATTCTGTGCACAATATTTTTAGATTCTGCATTTTATTTTTCAAAATAACACTATGTAATCACAGCAGTTTCTTATTATTTTGGTAATTTATTCAAAACACCTGTCAGCAAGTACATCTGTAACAACACAGGCAACAAAAATGATTCAGGAAATGTAGGTCAGCTGAGGCTCCCACCCACTGTCAGTCCTGGGTGGCTGGGGCTGAGAGTGGGAGACCCTCCACCCATTTTCTGGTTTATCCAGATTTTTGGTTATCTAATCAAGCCCCAATTCCAATTCAACTGGATAATCAGGGTTCCACTGTATGTAACAAATACATCTGAAACACGCAAAAATGGAAAAAGGAAGCATTTTGGTGAAAATCACAAGTTGTGTGTGAAAAAATAAAATTCTGCAGGGAACATTAATTCTGCGTAAATTCTGCCCTGCGCAGTGGCACAGAATTCCAGCAGGAGTAAAAGATTTTATCCCCCAAAATGACCCAATCCCACCCTTTGTTTAAATTAAAAGGTTCCCTCTGCCCTAGAAGGCTGATAAGTGAAATGCGTAAAATCACGACTGATGTCACAAGAGTGATAAGGGCTGGTCTACATGCAGGTTTTGGACTGCTTTAAACACCTTTATACTGGCATAACTGCATCCTCTCTATGGGGTTGTACAGTTTTAGCCATATTGGTTTCTAAGGCTTAGTCCACATTTAATATTCATTCCAACATAGCTACCGGTATGTTGGTTAGGGGTGGGGGTTTTTCCCCCACTGACATGGCAACACCTGCCTAAGTTTCTAGCGTAGACCCAGCTTACACCAGCATAGTAGGTCTTCTGCTGTTATAGCTTGTGTCTCGGAAAACTGATGAATACTATACCAGCAAAAGAATTTTTATGTCGGCAAAAACCGCATCTCCACTCAGAGTTATTGCCGGTATAGCTATGGTATAAACTTTTCTAGTATAGACAGGGCTTAAAACTAATCTAGCTATAGCAGTACAAAAAACTGCTTAGACAAGCCCTGAGCTACAGAGGGCATGTCTACTTCACAAATAGAGGTGTGATTGCACCATGTATAGACATTCCTAAATCTGCTTTAATCTAACTAGCGTAAATACCAACAGCAGCAAAGCCGCAGCAACGTGGACTTCAGTGTGGGGTGCACAAACCTGCCAAAGATTCTAGGTACCTACTCCAGTGGCTATAGGGTGACCAGACAACAAATGTGATAAATCAGGACAGGGGATGGGGGGGGGGGGAATAGGAGCCTATATAAGAAAAAGATCCAAAAAAATCGGGACTGTCCCTATAAAAAATTGGGACATCTGGTCACTCTAAGTGGCTAGCCCACAGCAAAGTCTGTGCCGCTGCAGCTTCACTGCTGTCGGTACCCAAGCTAGCCCAGGTATGTCTATACGTGCTGCAGTCAGACTTCGGATTGTAGCGTAGACATCTGAAGGGACATTTTTTGTGGTTTTAAAACATCAATAATGTTTTGAGGGTTCTTTGTTTTTCCTAGTATTTACTTAACTTCAGGTACCATGTAACTGAAGGTGGCCACACTGCCCAAACTGCCTTTTAGGTTTCTAACGGATACTCACTAAAAAGCTAACCAATACAAATACTTGTTAATTGCATGACTTAGCCACTATTTTACTATTTTTTCCTCTAACCTAGTATTTTGTGTGTGTGTGTGTGTGTGTGTATGTATGTGTATATTTGTGAGTGTACCCCTACTAGAAACTTTTGCTGGTACAGCAGTGGCAGTGAGGAGTATGACGTTAACAACACTGTTATAGAAGTAAAAACCCTGATGTGTAGACAGTTATGGCTGCAAAAAAGTGTTTTTGCCAGTATAATATCACCGCTCTTATATAGTGCTTTTCATCAGTAGGTCTCAAAAATGCATCACAATCTTTAATGTATTTATCTTCACAACACAGCTGCAAGATAGGGAAATATAGCTTATGTCACTCACCAAACCAGCATAAGCTATAATGGTAAGAACATTTTGTTGCCAGTGTAACTAAGTCTACACTAGGAGGATTTGTCAGTATATCCCATACCACCAAAAATTTTCTAGTGTAGACTAGGCCTAGGGTAAGTGGCAAGAAGTATTTGCAGTTAAATAACCTTAGTATTTGGAGATATAGCTATAGTAAGTATAGGGAAGTACAAGGGAATACTGAAGATGCTGAGGCAAACATAGCTATTACCTAGGCAAAAGTGGCAAGTTTTTAAAAAGGTCATGACTATCGTCTGGCTGCCACATTCCACCCGAGGTGGTATCTGCCTAACTAGCGAATGAGGTGCGTGTTGGGGTGGACAGTAGTTTAGGACTCTTTGGGTTGATAGGTGCTACAGATGTGTTATAAACATTATGCTGTTATTCCTATCGTAAATAATAATCTGACTAAACTCTTGGTGTTAAGTCAAATTCCCGACTCTAAAAACAATGGTTTTCATCCCCTCGTAGTAAGATAGAGAGCCCCTTAAGGCATGTTTTCGCTCCAGAGTTATCCCAGTCTCTTACCAATGTGCTGCTCCTATTCCCACTCCCATCCACACACAAAACCTTCTCACTCATGTTGGGTGGACTTCCAACCTGGTCCAAAAGGGGATGCGAGTTGAAGCTTGGGTTCTGCTTTCACTCGGTCTGGTAACCTGCCCATTTTGCAGCTCACAGCGCAGGCTAAAAGTCACTCACGTGTTGACAACCCTCCAATGCCTTCCCAGAATTCCCCATGTGCCCAAAAGAACAGACACGTTCTCCCACAATTCAATGGGAAAGAACCAGAGCAGATCAACTTACTGCAGCACAAAACACCATGGGATATGCCCCCAGAAGTCCTAGCAACACACATGGATGAACGCAGCACCCGTGAGAGCACGGTAACTCGGGTAGGGCTGTGCAGTGTGGATCTGTGCTCCTGGACACCAAAGTTAAACAGTGAAGACTCAATTAACTTCAATTCCTACCTGGAAATGATGTGCATAATGGCAACATTCACACAGTGACATTAGACAGGGTAAAAAAACTTATATCTGATCTTAATCCTCATGCTTCAGAACACGAGCCAATAACTAATTATCTTCGGAAGAAACTTCCCTCATGGGCATGTTATTGCCAGGTTGTGGACTATGGGGTTGGGGTTTGTTTTTTTGTGTGGCACATTTCTCCTTAAAATTATGTATGGTTTCAGATACTATTTATGTGAGGATTCTGGATTAAGTCAGCCATTAGTCTGATCCAGGATATAGCTCTTAGACCGTTTTCCTTCACCAGGATCTCACTGGTTTGAAAAAAAAAAAAGAATTCCCCAATTATGGGCAGCAGAACAGAAAGCAATTTATTCTAAGTGTTGCAGTCCTCGTACAAAGACTCTAGCGTCAGCCTAGGAATGTCCCATCACCTCTTCTCATACTCCCAAAGTTAAGCACCAAGAGTGGATCAACCAGTCAATAAGGAATTATCTTATTGTGCCAAAAATCAGTTTCTAAAAAGGTAAGTAAGTGTCTGAATTTGTTAGTGAAAAGGCAGTTCTGGTCAGTGAAGGATGGGTTACTCACCTTGAAGTAACTTGAGTTCTTTGAGAAGTGTTGTCCCAATGCATAATGCACTTCAGATTGCATACGTGTTCGATGCACCCAAGACTGGAGATTTTTGGTCATTTGGTCCATGCATGGCCACCCCACCCCTGCCCCATGCTCCACACCAAGAAAATAAAGGGGACTCCTGGACTGCTGCCCTCTCAGGGCAGGTCTACACTTAAAACGCTGCATTGGCACTTAGGTGCACTTAAAACGCTGTGCTGCTGTAGCGCTTTAATGGAGACACTAAGTCGATGGGAGAGAGCTTCTCCCGTTGCCTTAGTTAATCCACCTCTGCGAGAAGTGGTACCTATGTTGGCAGGTGAAACTGTCCCACCAACCTAGCACTGTATACCTGGCACTTAGGTTGGTATAACTGTTGCTCAAGGGTGTGGATTATTCACACCCCAGGTGACAGTTATATTGAAGTAATTCTATAGTGTAGACCAGGGCTTAATTCATTCTCTACTGCCAGTTCTCAGTAGCAGCAGCGGGTGGAAACCAGGCAGCAAGGAAGGTTTGGGGGGGACCAGGCAGCAAGGAATGTTTGGGGGGGATGGGGAGAAAGGGAGAGTGAACTTCACAAGGAAAAAACACACCTTTAAGAACTCAAATTACCACAAGGTGGGTAACCCATCCTTCTTTGAGTGATCATTGTTATGTCTAGAGCACTTCACATGCTTCACAAGCTACATCTCTTTAAAAGGAGGTGGATACTGTAGTCCTTTGACACAAGAGAGATTGCAGAACTGCTCGGGCAAGAGAGCAATCAGTTGTGTCAAAGGACTACAGGATGTGTGCTCCCTAAGCTACTAGGAATGAGTCTGTGGTTACAGTCTTCGTTGGAAGTGGGGAGTTGAATGGTACCCTGACATATTTCTTTCCTCTGTCCACCCACTATGTAGGGGAACTTGGAGGCTAAGACCCTTTGGGGAACCATGACTAGCAAGTTGAGACCACGTTTGCCCCTAGTGTAGACAACCTGAGAAGCTCCCTTGCAAACTGGGTCACATAACTAATTGTGACCACATAAGCAACAGTGCCAAGAAGGAATACACAGACATCCAGGGGGTTGAATGGATCCACTGTATAATCCCAGCAATGGAGATGAAACACAGCTGGTAAGCATGCTCTGGCCGAAATGGTACCCAGTCTTGCCCCAATATATTTGATCGAGTGTGAGAGTTTCGGGGTGGATTTCTCCAGGTTTACTCTGATACCCAACCTCTCAAATAGATGTAGCAGCACATCAGTTGCTTCTCATCTTTCTTGGGAAGACTGTCCCTTCCAGAGACAGTCTAGGCAAGGGTAAACCGTCACCCCTCATTGGGGAAGTAAGCTGCTATCACAAACAGCAACTCAATGAATTTGGTAGGGCCCTATCTATGATAGACCCTATCTATGCACCTGGATTATGCCAAGGGATCCCTTGAGGGAACTGAACCCGGATGGAATCGTGGGAGTCCTGGTACCAAAAGATTGAGATCCTGCAGCGGCAGTACTGGGGCCTGAAAGATCCAAGAGACTAATGCCCAATATACCCAACTTGTGAGACCAGGGACCCAAGGAGATCAAGGGCTTTGAGAGAAAAGAGGGAGGAGCTGCTTTTTCAGCCTCCTCAAAAAAAAATTTTATATATATAATAATAATAAATCACTAGTCTTGGGCACACACAGCACATGTGCAACCTGAAGTGCCAAGGGACAATCACTCAAAGAAAGACACTCAAAGCCAGTACCCTCTTTCTACTGCAAGCTCAGGCAGCTACTCACTGCCAATCAACATCAAAAGGCACATCAGGGCATTCTCACAGTGAAAGCGTAACCAAAGTTGTGAGATTCAAACTTAGGCACGTGGTTCAAAATCCCTCCCATGCTGTCAAATTTACCCCATTCTCCATCCTCAGCTGGATTTTCACAAAAGTTTAGACAGGAGCTTTCCAAAGACCAGTATTTCAGGTCCCGTCATACCAGGAACACTAGCTAATAAAGGCATCATACAAAAGTCAGGCTACATAAATAGTTCCTGGAACAATTCCATTATTCCAGAGCATGGTGTGTGTGTGTGTGTGTGTGTGTGTGTGTGTGTGTGTGTGTGTGTGATAGGGTGGGGTGGGGTGGGGGGAGAGTGGGAGTGTCATGGTGCGTGTGTGTGTGTGTGTGCACGACGGGGGGGTAGAGGAGGGTGGGACAGGCTACTGCTTGCGGGGAGCATGTAGGAGTGGACTTGCCATAAGGTTAAATTACAGTTCATTATTATTGTTGCTGATAATAAAGCCTGTCACTAGAGTGTGGAACCATGCTGACCCTTTATAACCGGTACAAAAGCAGGAGAAATGTACAATTTGTCTCCTAGCTACCTCCTTGAAGAATGTCACTTAGGCAAAAAGGAAGTATCACTATTCACTGCTTTGGCTGAAAGGGGAAGACAAGTCAGAATCATGCCGAGGAGCTGCCTATAGCCGTGACTGCTGGAAGACAGAGCTTAAAGTGAGAGCAACGCACCACAGGGCTTTGTGAGGACAGAAAGTCTCCAGATGGAAATTGGCTGGTTCCAGCTTCACAGAAGCCAGAGTAGGAGAACCTAGTAGATCAGAGTGGGAAGTGGTCTATTCACAGGAGCATGTGTTCCTTTTGCAGCCCACCCCCTCACTCCCCAGCCCAAACTAGGGGAAATGACATGTTGCGGACAATGGTTCTCAGCACCCAGAGGCCCACTGAACTTGTGTTACCATCTGTAACTGCCGGAGTTGATTGGACAAAATTTCCAGCACCGTTCAATAAAGCATTATATGGACTTGATGGAGCCAAGTTTGATATTAGAGGGAACCAAATCTCGACCACAGATTGCTGCTGAAGACAGTTTTGCTCCTTCTGCATTCACAGGTAAAGAATTTTCAGAACTGGTTTAGGCAGGGCCCTTTTGATCACATTTGAGGCATTCCCACAGAGGAATGCCATTAGTACTCCCAATTGCAAGGGCCAAGAATCAGTGAGCAGCTTTCTCAAATCATGCCCGTTTGGGAGGCTCCGTTTTAAGTAAGGGGAGGTTTAGATAATGCATCTATTGTGCATGTAGAGTGAGTCGATTAGGGAAGGAATCTTTGATAAAGGTTTAAAAAGGGGGAAGAAAGATATGAGGAAGAGCATGGCATAAATGCCTCGATTAGCTGGAGATAAATGGAACCATGCAGGACTGGAGATGAGCATAAAAATATGACACTAATCTCAGTTTGCTGAGGTGGGAAGCATTAGGAGTATTGTCTGAACTGAATCAGAGGAACAGCACCAAGTTGATTTTCCCAATGCAGACAGGCCTGAGAGGAGACGTTACTAGCACAATATCCACCTCTGCATTTGATTACAACCTAATCTTGGGTGGTAAATCTGAGCCCTGAGAACATTTTGTAGAGAGATTGGAAAGCTAGTTACAGTAAAGTGGTAGCTTGCCTATCCAGAGCTCAGATGACACCTATGCTTTGCAAGCTGGCAACCCAAAGGATTAGTGTCATATGTTCAGGAGATTTGAATTGAAAACTATGCATAAGGATGAAGTAAATATTAAAAGCCAAGTTACAATTCCATGTTTAACTCACTCTTTGGTGTGTTACATCTCCATCTAGTGGAAGGTCCCCAGAGGCCAAGACTCTACAACAGCCAATACCAGGAGTTAATCCATTAGGTCAAGCGGTAGTAGCTCATATTTTTAGCACAGGAGGTTCAATCCCCAGTAAGGACACATTTTTCCTGATGATCTCAATGAACCACCACCTCAAGACAAATAATTTCCATATTAAAACACAGCATGATGTAGCTGCAATTTGGCCTGGTTCTCGCTATAGTGGTTCTACAACTTATACTACAGATCTGATGAGCTGGAACTACTCAAATGCATTTCAGGTTATGCCTAACGGCCACACTACTTCCCCAGTATTATTACTGTACTGTCACATTACTGGTAGTCAAATATACATTACACCATCCAAAAGGTTTTTCCCTAGAAAAGCTTCCCTCTATTGAGAACTAGTTCAACTCCCCTGGTGATAGCAGCAATGGGAGCACAACTATACAAAGGCTTCAAGGTGCCAGTTGGCATTTTAACTAAGTCATCTGAACCTGCTTGTGATGGGGTGTTTAACCCACCTTGGTTAATGCAGATGAGGAATGGGACTAATTAACTGACAGGCCACAGGTGAGAGGCATCAGGTGGCTAAGCAAACCCTGACTCCAGGAGGGAGCCCAGCTGGGATGGATGTATAAAGACAGGAAATTGGAAACAGAAGGGGTGGCTGGGGAATAGGATGCAGTAACTCCTTGGTGGAAGAAAGGTGTGTCTGGGGCTACAGAGACAAGTAGCCTGCAGTTGCTCCCTGAGAGCACGGAGTTGTGAGGCTGGTTACCTGGGGGGGAAAAAGAGAACCAGATAGTAAGGAAAGGGCTCAGGGCAAGGCAGTAAGGTCTAGAAAGGAACAGCCCTTGGATGCTGTGTAGAGGGTCCCTGAGCAGGAACCTAGAGTAGAAGGTGGGCCCGTTTTCCGCTGCCAGCCACAGAGGATGTGGCACTAGGGGGCAGCGAGTGGGAAGACTGCCTAAGCTTGCTGAAGCTTCTGATATCTCGGAAGGGGGACATGCGTATAGTGACCTGGCTGGAGGACTGAGTCACGAAGAGGCAGCAGCAGCTCGTGAAGCGTGAGAGGAGCAGCATGCTGAGAGAGTGAGGCGGAGAGATGGCAACTGTGGGAAGGGGCATCGACCTTGCAAAGCTAATCCCCAGAACAAGCAGGAGGGGGCGCCATCTAGCAGTGAGTAGAGCACCTTGTGACACCGCTCAGAGCAGGTCTGCAGGACAGGTCAGTAAGAGTGTTGGTGCCTTGGCTAAGCTAGCACTTCCACGGACTGGCTGCGAAGGGAAGTGTTTCTGAAAACAAGACTCATGTGGGACAGGACAGAGCAGGAAAACTAGGAAATACACTTCTCTAGCCAGGATGCTGGTGCTTGGTGCATCCTCCCTTGCCATTTCTTAACACTAGCAGCGTGTGACCATGAATGTTGAATCAGACCCCTCGAATGTTGGATCTACAGCACAGCATACACATCCCATTGCAATGCTTGTACTCCAGGGATGAAGTACATGGTAGCAGAATAGAGCCGACTACATGAAGCTGACTGCCTCCTCCCCACACTCAACACAGGATCCAGGGACAGAAGCTCTTCCAGGACAGCATGGATACCTTTGACCCCCCCACACCCTGAATCTTTCAAATACAGTACAAGCCAATTACTTGATTTGGTCAATAAAACACCAACTACTTTCCTGGTTCCAGTTTGAACCATTTCTGAACCAGATGCATCAGTGAAAGGGTTAAATTCAAATCCTAACTGAAATGTGTGTTTGGGCTCCAGAGATACCAACCTGCAGTAATAATGATGAAAGAGCTGGTCTGAGATTTCACCTGGCATTGCAACAGCCAGCAAGCACCACATGGTGGCTAACGAACAAAAGGAAACTCCTTCTTAGGCTGTGTGTAAGTAGCCCAGACTCTTATTTGGAACATCTTAACCTTTGAAACGGAGGCTGCACTTTTGCTGTTTACAGTATGGTCTCCCCGGCCTCCCACAATATGATCACTTGTAAACACTCTAAACTTACCCCAGGTTAAAGACAGAAGCCAGGTCCGTTAGCAGTTCCCCTTTATCCTTCAGACCTGTCTTTTGGGTATTTACATCACTGCTGCAATTGCCACTGCCAATAAACGGCAGCTACTGTGATAACATTTCTACAATTAAACTCCCAGTGAATGTTAAGTTAAACCTCGTTTATCTTGGTTTTGGATTCATGAAGTTGTATTTTCTAGCTCCAGGTACTATATTTGTGTCCAAGTTTTATGCCTGCCAGGTTCACTGTGTACTATTAAATTTGGATTAGGAATAAACACAAGCCCATTCTGCCTTTCCATTAATCTTTTTTTGCTGTCAGTGCGAGGAACCAACAGGCTGATGTTAGTAGGGGGACAGGAAGGGAGGGAATAAACAGCATTATAAGTACTGTTAAGCTACCTTCACTTTACTGACACCCCCCCCCCCCCAAAAAACACACACACACACACACACACACACACACACACAAGCTCTGGGCAAAAAAGTTACAGATCCAGAAATCTAGCACGAGAGTCTCCTGGAAGTCTTTGCTCCATCATGCAGATCTCTCTGGGGGGGGACAAAACAAAAATACTAATCTCTCAGGTCATCTTTATCCCTCATGAGGCAGCCATAAAAAGGGCACAAATCGAACGTTTTTAAAAAGAGTTCGCAGGTAATCTTTGAAGTATTAATTCCATCAATTTAAAGGAACACTGTCAACCTGAAGCCTTCTAATTACAAAAGCAAAGTACTGAGTCAGAAGTGCCACCTGCCCCAGAGCCTCCCTGCCTTTTTGTGTTTTATAATCACTTTTCTATGCTGTACTGCAGACACCCTTCACCCTCCCCAAAAGAAAATGGGAGCTGACCATGGCCTGATCTTGCTAAGAGAGCCACATCTCTACAGAACCTTGTTGATTTCAGTCTGTGGCTTTGCAAGGATATAAGTGTACATCCATGAGGTTGGATGCCTTTACATAGCCAAGCCACGATCCTGCAGAGAAAACAGTGAAACCAACTATTCACAGGGCTGTCAAATGCACTCCGTACCCTGAAAAAAAGATAGGTATTTTCTCCTCCTCTAATCTTTGTCATGCATTTTAAATTACAAAAATTCAGATTAAGGGAATTTTAAATTGATGGTGCATCAAATTCTAAGCTATCCTGCCATGTCCCCTTGACATTAAGAGAAGCACGATCATACCTACATGTTCTTTGCAATGCTTAGCCCTGCAAAATGGTTAAATATATGGACCATGGCCGTTTAAAGGTGACCTACATGGTGACAGTTCGGGCTTTACTCAAAAGGACAGAGGATGCGAGGAGGATTTTCTCAACGAAGTGCTGGTTTCTCTGAAATGGGATACAGTGCTTTTGTTCTGTGTCTGTACAACGCCTAACACAATGGGGTCCTGGTTCATGATACATACATAATATTAATCTTTCCACCAGGCTGTCCTCACCCTCTGTTTGCTGAGGTCCTCAGCAACCTCTCCCAAAAGCCTGAACCATAAGGTCACAAAAGCCGTAAACCAAATTACAGCTCTCCCCCACCCCACTGCATGGCCAGCAGAGGCCACTTCTTAGCATCAGTCTCTAACTATTGCTAATGGAGTTTGTAATGAGCTAGCAGCATATTAGCTCTAAACACTATGACCAGCCCTCACATGGTTAATACTTCGTAACAATGGCAACCAAACATTTCCCTCCCCACCAGAGGCCTAGGCTGGCACATAGCTGTCTTCCCAGGGCCAATTCACCACACTTGTTTTGCATTGTCGACAGGACCGCAGAATAGTGCTTATGTAACTAGTTTGGCCAGCCCAACCTCCTCACAGCATTCTGTGCATTATGATACCCTAGTGCGCATGGCTCCAAGTACTGCTGGTTCTCCTCTGCAGGCACATCTGACAGGCACTCTACTCCCCCCGACAAAACAATGGGACAGCGTCCAGGTTTTCCTAGAATTTACCAAAGCAAATGCACTTAGGCAGGGGAGAAGGCACAGGTGCATGTCAATGGTTGCCCCGGGGCGTAAAAGAAAAAAAGCTGCTGTGTGGATGCAGCTCAGCCACGTTGGTGTAACCAGGTCAGATGTATCCACAACCAGGTTATAAGAATGCTGTTGTGCTGGTAATGCTCATGGAGCCTTGCACTGTACATTTCTTTCCATTTTAGTTACCCCAGAGATTACAGCTTCATGGGATCCACTATTCACATTCTCAAGAGCTCTTGACAAGAACAGCCAAACAACGGAAGGTGGAGAAGTTCTTCTATATTCTAATAGTTTAAAAAAAAAAACAAAAACCAAAAACACGGGGGAAAAAAAAAACCCCAAACCAGATTTGTATGGGAATGAAGAAGATAGGATGGACTTTGGAGACAGTTGTTGTAGATAGTAAAGTAGCAGCAAAAGGCAGCTTCTCACTTTGTGGGTCACATTTAAACTATATGCCCATGAAGACGATCACCAGGATCATGTCATTACCCCGACTACTTGATAGTCAGGCTTCCTCGGAGGCTACTGGAACAAGCCAATGATGCTTCCTCATTTTCACACTAGCCCAGTGTTGTTATGGTAAAGCCCAGTGAAGTACTTGGCAATGCTGTTTTACAGTAAAAGCGGTTTTATCCAGCACTGTGAGGGAATGGGGGTGTGCCGGTAAGTGAAAAATGCCAGTTAACTAAGAGGGAGGGAGTTTGGGTGTGGGAGGGGGCTCGGGGAAGGGGGTTCGGGCGTGGTCCCTAGGAGGGAGTTTTGGATGTGGAAGGGGGCTCGGGGTACTGGTTCCAGGATTGCTTACCTTGGGTGGCACCTGCGGAGCCGCTTGCTGCGCCACCACCTAGGAGCGCCATGACAGGCCACTGCTTGCAGGGAGCTACCTGAGTTGAGCACCCACCAGATGTGGCACCCTGAGCCCCCTCCCGCACTCCGAACCCCTCGTGGCCATTTCTCTGCCCAGGAGCAGCAGGGACATGTCACCACTTCTGGGGAGCCACGTGGAGCCAGGAAGGGAGCCTGCCAGCCCCACTTTCTATGAACTTTCTATGAAGATTAGAAATGTTGCTTTATAGAGCTTTCCGATTGGTACAGGGCCTGATAAACTATTTACAGTAAAAGCTGTGTTCACAATGCCAGCCTGGCTTTATGTACTGAGAGTTTGCTCTAGACCAGGGGTGCACAAACTTTTCCTGTTGCACACCCCACACCCCCTTACCGTTAATAGACTCTCTCTGTGCTCCCCTCCATTACTGCACAGTTGGCTCAGCAGAGGTGGTTGGGCTGAAGGCGGAGCTGGGCTCCTGCTGAGTGCTGCTCCCTCCCCGCCCCCTGTGGGGGCTAGCCTGGGCCCTGCTGCACACCCCCTAGGAGGGGTGTGCCCCACAATTTGGGGACCACTGCTCTAGGCCATGCCATGGTATATCATTAAAAAAACAAACAAACAAACTTTCACCATTCCGCAACTCAGCTCCCATCTGCCAAACAGATTAGTTCCTTCGCTTTACTTAGCTCTTCCTCTGCCTTGCTCAGCCCTGCCTCTCTCCAGTGAGATCTAACCTCCCAGCTCTGCCTCCATTAACTGCTTCTCAATGCAGGCCAGAGCAGTTCCCTGAAGTTGAAGCAATTCTTCGGAGAAATCTCTTAAAAGGTCTAAGAGTGCGAGAGCAGAGTTTTGTAGCAGGTGTGGATGGGCTACATGGCACAGAGGAATGGACTGACTGGGCAGAGATGAGCACAGCTATTTTAAGAGACAATTGGGAGCTGACCTAGGGCAGACTGGAGGGATTTTGTTCTTGCTCTACTCTGTCAAAGCATACAACATTTTATTGTTCAGTCTTTGTTCATGAAACTGCCAGTGGGTACAACCACCTCAGTGACACTCTGTAACAAAGGGTTTTTGGAGATCAGGAGCACACCTATAACCCCTTATTGACAGCACTCAGTTCAGAGTGTGTGGAGGAGGGTGAAAGGGGCAGAGAAGTATTGACTCCCAGGAATATGGTTAACAAGCCAAAGGATGAAAATAGCCAATATGCCAATAAATAGTAGATAGGGCCAAAGCCACTACAATATCCACCACTTCAATATATTCCTCCAGCATGGGTAAAAACACTGTTCCATCTTTAAACACACATGGTGCAACTATGTTTTAACTGACCTGTGCTAAAGCCTTGGACAAACAAGTCTATACCACAGTTAAGATACACCATTTCACCACAGACCGGACGGCGTCAAGGGACAATGACTGTAACCTGGTCCCCCAACAGTTTTTCTGTAGTTTAGACAAGCCCTTACTCAAATCAAATTACTGAAATCTTCATGGAATCTTTCAGCATCTGCCTCCATTTCAACGTATTGCTATACTCACTAGGACAAGGATATATGCTAACTGCTGTTTATTGTGCTTACTTTGCTCTTCCCATTAAGCCTTGACCCTGAAAGTAAAGTAAAACCTTCAGCAGTAAGATTGTGTGTAAGAGCAGGTATGGTCTGGGGTCCTGGAGCATGAACCAAGGTAGTACTGCACAGGTACTAAAGGATTTGTCTAAGCCATCCTCACAGCCCTGATTTTTCAGCCATAACTCCCCTTCACATCAAATAGCCCTGCAATAAAAAGAAATTCTATAAAGACTTGCTGCACTTAAATCCTTAGTGGGGAGGGTCTCCCCACAGTATGGGAGATTGGTACAAGGAACCACCCCTCCAACACTGTAAACGCTCTGAAAGGAGAGGAGCAGGACCAATATGGGGCCAGTTCAGATTTTGTACGGTTGTAAATCATGGCATGTTGCCCCGGAAGTCAGCATAGTAAAATTGCTGTATGGTCAGACACAGACAAAGTTCATTTGGTATGAAATTTGAAAGGAGAAAGTTCCTAGACACTCGTTGTCCAAGACCTTGCATCTTTGGAGCAGAGTCAGTCATTCCCTCCGGGGGTAATTCACATGCATTATATCCAATGGTACCAGTGGCTACAACCTTCCACAGTTGGTAACGTACAGCCACCCCCAACTACACTTATGCTCACTACCCCCAGCCCAAAAAGAAATCCAATTCCTATCAGCAAGGGGCTAAATATTGCAAAGCTAAAAATCAACCCCCACATCTGAAGCCAGGTACTTGCAATCTTTCGCGATTTTGCAGACTACCAAATTTTGGAGGGTAGCCCAGGAAGAAATAACACATTTGTTTCCATCTGCAAACTCCTCACAAGAGACACACACAAAAGAAGGAAGCACTCTCCCCTCCAGAGATTTTATACAATGCACACAAATAGGAATACAAAGTCCACTAACTGGCAGTTTGACCCCACCACTAGGGGAGGAAGTAGAAGTTACATTTATAGGGCACTTTTCATCTGTAGATTTCAAAGCATCATCAACCTTTTACAGATGGGCAGACTGTGAGAGAGTAAGTGAACTCTCCACTGCAGAAAAGTCACCCAGCAGAACTCAGGCCACCCAGAATATCACTAGTCTGATGCCCTATACACTAGATTAAAAGTGCTAAAGAAGGCAGTATAGGTAGTCTTCAGCAAACCCTCACAATTGCCTTGTGAGGAGTATTACCCCATGCAGCCAGTGAAAACGAAGGTCAAGCGATTTGACCAAGACCATAGAGGGAATCAGTATCAGAGCTGGGAGCAGCACCTTTAGTTCCTTGCTCCTGGTCCTGTGCTCAGGTCACAGCACAGAAAGTTAAAATAAAACAAAATAAACCCCCTCCACTTTATTAAAGCAAGTTACCATTTAAATGCTAGCTATGTTAAAGACACTGTAATTCTTCAGGAAGTGAACCGCAATTAGACATTTCTATCACTAGTTCCGCCATGAGTTAATGGCCTTTGGAAACCTGTTCCCAGGGACACATTCAGTTTACAATTTGCTCTCACATGGAAATCAAAGACACTAATTGTTCCCACATTTTAAACTTGCGTTCCAGGTATGGGGTTACTGAGGGTTTGGTTTGTTTTTTGTTTGGCCACGATTTCTTCCCTCCCTCCCCCAGAAATGCCTCTCCTTCTGGCCTCAAACTTTATTTCTGCTGCCTTCTACAGCACTTGCAGCATATGACTGGAAGATCACAGCAGCTTGCTGATCAAGAGCCTCAAAAATGCATACCAAGGAAGGAAATCATAAGAGGTCTTTCCTCCTCCCCAGTGGATATGGTGTTTTGGGCATCTGCTCAGCAAGGAATGAAACTCTGTGTGTGGCACTTTTTTTAAATTCCCAAATTCATTTTGAAGCACACTGAGAAGATCACACTGCGTAACCACTCTCTGCTGTAAAAGGTATATTCACTTTCTTAAAAATAAACCACTTAAACAAAAATAGGCATTCAAAATAGACTTACATTTTGCCTCGGACAGATTCTGATTAGGTGACCAGACCAGCATGCCAAGGTTCTCTCTCTCCTGACTGCGCCTTGCAAGTTTGGCTTAAGAAAAAACAGATATACAGCAAAGTTAAAAACAGACTCAAGAAACTTATCGCCAGCTAGTACTGAAACAAACTGGGCACAAGAGTGGGTTATCATCCAGCTTTTAATCAGTCAATCTAACAAGGTTAAAAGCCTTCCTCCCTCTACCCATTTAGATCAGAGGTCTCCATTTGTCTCTTCTATACATCACTCTTAATACATTGTGACAGAGGAAGTATATTCACCCTCTTTCGTGCAGGAAGCTCTAAATTGTAGAAATGTTAATCAACATTCCTACATCAACATACTTGATTATTTCTCTACTGCCTTTTGTTAAATGAAGGGGCAGAGCAAGAACCAGATGCTATGGATACAAGATCCTGAATGCTGTGGTCACTTCCTTGTGTAGTTAGGTCAAGACTTCAGGACAGGCACATGGAATGAAGAACGTTCTGGGATTTTTTTTGCAAATCCCTATTAAATTATCTCAACTCATCCTCCAGTTCCAACTAAGTATTTCCACACCGACATTCCATACACACTGGACCAGATTCAAATCTCAGTTATATTGAGGTCACTGGGATTAGAATCTGGGCCTTTGTTTGTACAGTTACTCTAAACAGGGAAATGGCGCTCTTTGTTCATGGGTCTGTTACATCACAATAAAGAGCTGCCCAGCAGAATGCATTAAAATCTTCAATTCAAAGCCATGTGCATGTATGGTTCCTGATCTCTTGCTATTCAAGTTGCTCTTTCTGAAACCAATGCAAGTCTGTGTACAGTACAGCAAATTTTGGACAGTCTGCTGTTCAATTCCTTACACCAGTAGCCTGGTACAGCAAAGATATTAGAAGAGAGAGTTATCAAAAGTAGACACACCAAAAATGGAGAGAGCAGAACAAAAAGCCTTGCTCTGTTGAGTCAGCACGTGTAGTTAAATCCATTACTAGTATTGGCAGCACCACGTTAAGAGAAAAACTCTCATATCTAGTTACCAGTGGAGTACTGGGTATTATTATTCCTACTACAAAACCTCTATGGAGTGCTAAAGATCTACAATGCTTTACATACAGAATGACACATACCCTGCCCCGATCTGATTAATAATATATAAAACACAACAGGACCAAAGTTCAGAAGAAGAAATTCTTAGGGTACATCTGCACTGAACCGCCTCCTGCATCAGTAAGTCTCAGAGCCCCGCTCTACATACTTGGGCTCATGCTGTGGGGCTAAAAATAGCAGTATAGATGTTCCCACTTGGGCTAGAGCACAGGCTCTGAGATGACCCACACCCCGTCACTGGGTTTCAGAGCCTGAGCAGGAACAGCTGTAGTGCGAGCCCCCGCAAGCCTGAGTCTGTAGACCCGGGCTGTGTGTCTTTTTTGCCATGTAGACATACCCTTAGTGATGAGAAGCAGCGAATAGCGACCCTACCCCAGGTACTACACAGGTGAAGTAAGCACAGGATCGACTTTTATACCTCATTTGCAGCAGAAACAGAGAGTTATGGTCTCCGAAAGCTTGGTGCTGGTAAGTAAGTGTTCTTCAACAGTCAGACTACATCAAAACATTTGGTGGGTGCATGCAATGAACTTTAATGTTTTGACCACTCAGGCTGTGTTGATTTTTAACATTGCCTCTCTTTAACTTGACATTAGACAACAAACCTAAGTTATTTTTTCAGGTAACAGTTTAAATCCCAATAATACCATTTTAGAAACTCCCATGTTATTAACCTCTAATTTAATACAAAAGATACCGATTATTTTTACTCCCAATTGTCTGGATGCTGAAATTTGCATCATCTCTACACCTCAGCACACTGATGCAAGAAAGCTTATTTTTGCTCTGTTCTGCCATGAAGATGCTGAGAAATTAATGACCCTTTTCTCTAGTATTTTAAGAAGATTGGCAACTGCATCTTTTGAGTCACATTCAAACTCCAAGTATCTGGAAGACTCTGCCTTGGAATATTGTGAGCAGTACACATTTTTGAGACTTTCTACATTAGGCAGAAAGTGGAGGGGGGCAGGGGGAAGACACGAAAAGAGAAGCCAACATTCTCTGGAGGAGAATGACAGGGTGGAGATGGGATGTTCTATAGAGACTATAAAAACATCTTAATTTAGAACAACAATAACTGGACTTTGAACAAAACTTGCTATGATCTTGAAACGTTCGGGATTAAGCCTCACTCTCTCATCTGTCCCTGACAAATCAAGATTATGGAGTTGTGAGAAAGTAAATAAATAGGTAATCCTGACACCAGTCGGTTGTAGAATACGCTCCAGTGCATTATGCATCTCACTTTTACTCACCCATTGTTCAGCCTACTACAGAAGTATCTGAACGGGGAAAAAAACAAAAATCCCTACCACCATAAGAGGTTATATCTAAAGAGAACCTCACACCATTTATGGATACACAAATAAATGCACAAGAACTAGTGAGAGACTCCAATTAAGATTTACTTTAAGCCGTGACAGTCGACTATACACCCAAAAAGATGTAATAGGCTGTATTTTGTCAGTTAGGATTCAGGAATCAGTTACTTAAATGCCAAAAAAAAGAACTTAGTTAACAGAGTTAAGGATGCCCAGTGGTGCTTCGTGCCCCTCCGGGATGTGAAGAATAGCTAAATGTAAAGCCTCTGAAAACCAGGAAATACCTTATTTACTGGTTTTCAGAGATTAAATTTAGCCACTCTGCACATTACGGAAGGGCACGAGGCACTACCTGTAGCAGCACAACTACGGTATTGCAGATATGCTGTTATAGAGGAGACACTTCCTGTCAATAAAAGGGATTTTTCCTTCGATAAAGAAGGAAATCCACCACTCCAAGAGCTGGTAACTAGGTCAATGGAAGAGTTATTCTGTCAACCTACTTGTATCTACAAGTGAGGGTAGGTCGACCTAAATACATCACACAGGGCATTAAATTTTTCACAGCCCAGATGATGCAGCTGGGTTGACCTACATATTAGGTCTAGACTAGGCCAGCGGTTTTCAGCTCATGGTCCACAGACCCCTCGGGATCTGCGGACTGTGTGTAACTGGTCTGTGAAAGGTTGTCATTACCACAGAACAGTGGTTTTCAACCTGTGCTCCATGGATGGGGCTCTGCAGACTAGGTTTAAGATTTCCAAAGGGTTCTGCATCTCCATGTGAATTTTTTAGGGGCCACCTATGAAAAAAAGGTTGAAAACTACTGGACTAGGCCTAATTCTGAATTAACAATGATTGGGGGCTTTTAAGGTTGTTTTTTTTTTAAAAAAACAAGGAAAAGGCTTTCGCACCACACACACACACACACACACACACACTCTCCTCCTTCCTTGCATCTGGCGCCTTGGCAAAGATTACCCCACCCACAGAACACACTGTATGTTAAACCCCTTCGCTGCAGCTGCATCACCCTCTCTTCTCCCCTCTCTGCCTGTCCAGCACAGCTTGATTCCCCCTCCTCCCCACACAGAGAGGCAGGCATCAGAATGGGGCCCACAGACTAAGGAGCTAGGAAAAGGTGCAGAACAGTGGGGATATTTTTGAAGGGGTGGGACAGACATGGGGGGGAAATGAATATGGGTTTTTGAGGGGTACAGATGACGCCTTGTCTGACCCCCTTCTTTCCACAGCCTTCCAACCCCCGATATTCTCTCCAATGTCTCAGATTTCCCCCCAGACTGCTCTGAGATGGCTCCAATTCCAACATTACCGCCATCACACCCATTGCTCATCTTAGTGGCTGTTCTCATCCCCTTTCCTTTGGGCATTTAGTATCCCTGCTAACACATGGGGAAGGTGGGGAGATGGGATAAGACTACCCTGCCCCCAACAGAGGTATAAGGGGCCCCAAGATATTGGTTTACACATGGGGGAGTCCCTGCCCTCTCTGACACTGGGTGAAGCTGCCACCCCATTCCCAAATATAGCCTAGACTAGAGGTTTTCAATCTGTGGGGCTCAGCCCCCTAGGGGGGCATGAAGAAACACGTGGGGCTCAGGCCAGCCTGGGGCAGGGCTTGGGGAGGGAGTGCCGCCTCTGACTGACCTCAGCGGGCCACCCAGCCTGTGGATCAATGGCACTACCCGTCACAGCCACACCGATTTTTGCTTCTGGCAGCCTCCATGCCCAGTGCTGGCTCTGCCCCCAGAGACCTTCCCATGCACCTTCCCCCACCCTGAAAATCCGAGGGAGGAGGGGCAGGTATTGTGTATTTTTTTCTGTGTTGGGGGAGGCGCAACCAAAAACTAATACAAAGGAGAGCTCAGCTCAAAAAAAAGTCTGAAAACCTCTGGCCTAGACAAACCTACAATAAGGTGGGTGCACAACTGGTTAGAAAAGCGTACTCAGAAGGCAGTTAGCTATGGTTCACAATTAAGCTGGAAGAGCATAACGAGAGGGGTCCCACAGGGATCTGTCCTCGGTCTGGTTCTATTCAATATCTTCAAGCTGGGAGGGGTTGCAAGTGATTTGGAGGACAGGGTTAAAATTCAAAATGATCTTGGGAAACTGGAGAAATAGTCTGAAATAAACAGGATGAAATTCAGTAAGGACAAATGCAAGTACTATACTTAGGAATGGACAGTCAATTGCACAAATACAAAATGGGAAATGACTGCCTAGGAAAGAGTACTGCAGGACAGGATCTGGGAGCTATAGTGGATCACAAACTAGATAGGATTCAACAATATAATACCGTTGGGGGAAAAAAACCACGCAAACATCTTTCTAGGGTGTATTAGGAGTATTGCCAGCAAGACATGAGAAGTAATTCTTCTACCCTATTCAGAGATGACGAGGTCTCAAGTACTGTGTCCAGTTTTGGGTGCCATGCTTCAGGAAAGATGTGGACAAATTGGAGAAAGTCCAGAGGAGAGCAACAAAATGATTAAAAGTCTAGAAAGCATGACCTAGGAGGGAAGCTTGAATAAACTGGGTGACTTGAAAGAGGGTGATAAATTGTTCTCCTTAACCACTGAGGACAGGGGAAGAAATAATGGGCTTAAATTGCAGCAAGGGTGGTTTAGGTTGGACATTAGGAAAAAAATGTTCGAACTGCCAGGGCAGTTAAGCACTGGAACAAGTTACCTAGGGAAGTTGTGGGATCTCTGTCATTGGAGGTTTCGACAGATACCTGTCAAGAATGGTCTAGATACTCAATAGGCGGTCCATGGGCCAAATGTGGCCCACCAAGGCTTCCTGTGTGGCCAATCAACTCACCTCAAAAAATGTTTACAATTACACCTCTATCTCAATATAACGCTGTCCTCGGGAGCCAAAAAAAAAAAAAAAAAAAAATCTTACTGCATTATAGGTGAAACCGCATTATATCGAACTTGCTTTGATCCGCCGGAATGCGCAGCCCCGCCCCCCCAGAGCACTGCTTTACCGCATTATATCCGAATTCGTGTTATATTGGGTTGCGTTACATCAGGGTAGAGGTGTATATTCATGAACAGCGATGCACAGCCTATCATTTGCCTCTGACTTCCTTAGTAAGTAATTTACTGCTGGATCTTAAGTTCTTGCAATAGCACTGGCTACGATTGAGCTAGGACACTGCCCATTTTTTCAACAGTGATGGCAATGGAGCCAAAAATGAATGCCAATATGAGTGAATGTCGCAAAGTTGACAGCCAAAAACTGAGCTTTTCACCCAAGCTGGACAGTGGATTATACCACCTCATTTAAACGCAACACTTGTGTCTAATGTGCCAAACCACTGTATCCATCTGTAAAGTCATCAGTGTGAGGTGCCACTTTGAATCAAAGCACAGTAACACTCAACATGGCCATCCTGGCAGTGTTGCGAGATGTGATAAAATTGAACATCTGAAGTCTTCGTATCACACTTCAAATGTCTCCTCACAATATCAGTGACTGTGCAGGACAATGTAACAGCTGCTTCTCTTCAGATACTGTTGGTACTAGCTAAAAAGAGAAAGCCTTTCCTGGATGCTGAGCTTGTGAACAAGTGCACATCAGAAATACTGGAGGAGCTTTTTGCTGGAGATAAAAACAAAGATGATATTGTGAACCGTGTGAAGCAAGTTCCCATCTGATTCCCTGGCAGCACAAAGATTGGAGGTAGTTTACGAGGACTGTTTATCAGCACTGCTGTCCAATTTAAACAACAATGTCTCTGGCAGTGGATGTATCAAGCGATTTAAGTGGCACTGCCCAGCTATTGCTGTTTGTTAGATTTTATGATGGTGAAATTTTCAAGGAAGAATTTTTATGTTTAATTCCATTAGAAACCTACACCACAGGAGAGATCATTTTTGAAAAGGTAAATGGATTTTTTGAAAAAAAATGCTTTAGATCTGCAGAATATAAACTTGCTTGTTACAAACGGAGGTCCCTCCATGACAGGAAAAAAGAGAAGGACTTTGCTTCACATTTGGCAGCGTTACACCCTTCATTAAATACACTTCACTGCATCATTCACCAGAGACTGTCCTCTGCAGTAAGTTTTCTGGGGACTTGAAAAAAAAAAAAAAAAGGGTATTCTGAGGAGATTGGTGAACTACATATGCACAACTTCTAGCTTGCAACAGCGGCTTTTTAAAAGCTCTTCACAAGATGTTTCAGCCAAATATAGCGAGTGACCTGTCGCAGCACAATGATGTTCACTGGTTAAGTAGCAGGTGTATGTGTTAGAGAGGTTTTGTGCGCTTCAGACTTTCTTTCAAAACCACAAGACAAACAAGGTTTGTGAGTTCCTAGAATTTATGAATGATTTCCCCTCTATGTCAATCTGTGTGATATTACTGGTCACATCAATTCCCCTAAATTCTAGTTCCAAGACTGGGCAGGAAGTGTTGGGGATGGGTTTGGAAAAGTTTGCACCTTTCAGAGGAATCTTGAAATCTTTCAGATAGACTTAACAGGAAAGATGTACTTTCCTACATTTCCTGTGAAACTACAGATGAAACTTCGCTGAAAACGCTGCAAGAATTCCCAAACAGTCTGATTGAGAAGTTTACAATTCCAAAGGATTTGTTTTTACTTGTTTGTTGTCTTTGCCAATACACTTTGTCATTCTGAAGCAAAGAACATTCTTGATTCAATTGATGAAGGTGCTTCTCAATTAGAAATTGTAAGGCTCTAGATCTCAGATGTCTTGGAGGCAAAATTCAGAGAAGTGGGACTTAGCAATTTCTGGACTCAGTATGCTGACCAATAACCAGAATCCAGCCATCTGTCTTTTAACAAATGTTCAGATCAACGTACCACTGCAAATCTGGGTTTTCTACCATGAACATTTTTTTAAAACCACCACAATCGCTTGACAGATGAGCATCTTCACCAGTGCACGTGCCTTGCCCGGACCTCCTACAAACCACTCTTCACAAAGCTTGCCAGAGATCGTTGTTGTCCCCTCTCCTATTAGAGATTGCCACAAACCCAGGTAATAATGCTGATTTTATAAACTTTGTTATAAGATAGAAACACTAACACTTATGTTGCAATCAAAATCTTTATTTATTGGCAGCTGAAGGGGGGGTGGTTGTTATTATTTTGTCAACCTTCTGCGCAAATGGCCCGCCTCTTGTCATAAAATTGTCGAGTCAGCCCGCAAGTAGATCTAATTGAGTAACACTGGTCTATATAATACTTAGTCCAGCCTCAGTGCAGGGGACTGGACTAGATGATCTATCAAGTTCCCTTCCAGTCCCACATTTCTATTATTCCCTTACGTCAGGTACAACTCCCCTCTGGCCCCTAGATATTGCCCTGAGAAATGGGGCTGTGAATGACATCTCCTACCAGGACCCAGCCTGTCCAGCAGCCTTAAACAAGAGAGGAGAACATGAGAATAAAAGGTTCCCCACCACCCTAATCATCCCCCATTTCCTCTGCCACCCACCCCATCCTCCACTATAACAAGTGACACAGCTAAGAGCAGTTCAAGCGCTTGTCTATGCTTGGAAATGTATGGATAATTATTCCAGAACAGTTATTTCAATATAACCCCCATGTGGACACAGTTAGTCTCTAAGGTGCCACAAGTACTCCTGTTCTTTTTGCGGATACAGACTAACACGGCTTCTACTCTGAAACCTGTTATTTTGGAATTGTTATTTTGGTACATTTCTATGCACAGGCAAGCCCTAAGACCCACCCATGTTGGAGGAAACTAAGCCCCCCTTGCACCTAATTCAGTGCTTTGACAGGGTATTCTGCCAAAGAGCTAACCCTGGCACATGACGTTTTATTAAAATCATCCCTTTAATTAAAGCTGGTTTTAGGACACTTGTGCGGCTTTGCGCGTGGACACTCTTACATTGACTTACATTTGGTTTATAGCAGTTGAAACCTGTAAGTTTAAATGTGTAAGCTAAACCAATATAATCAGTTTTAAACAGCTATACAAGTGTCCACGCAAGGGTTCGCAACTAAACAACTTTTTAATCAATGGGTTTTACACCCATTTCAGTTAAACTGTTTCAAGCTGTATTTTGACAATAGCAGAGGAGGAAGTGCTGAAATTCAGTTATAAGACCGAGCCCTGCATTTTCAGCTATCCTATTTAAATGCTGACAAAGTAGTTGAGTTGCATACAGACACCCAATACATCACTACCTGAGAGTGAGTCTCGATCACAGTTGCTAGATTCCTAGTGTTACGGAGGGGGAAAAGAAGAGCCCCAATTCGCCCTTCTCCCAAGCGTTGTTCATATCAGGGCCTTTGCACCTTGTTGCCCTCCCCTCCGCCTACCACCATTGCTGAGCTTGAGGCAAGTAGGAGCCAGAGTCCTTCCTCTATCCGCAGCAGAAGGGCCTGCTGCTGCATCCAGCCATCCCGGCACAGTCCCAAACATCACCACTCCCACGAGTCATAAATCACCACTGTTCCCAATGGAGCAATGCAGCCCTACTGTAGATTCTCAGCAGGGGCACAGCTTTCTGGGTGAGGCAGATAGACCGTTGGAACAAAGCAAGCTGTTTATTAGTTTATGCTGGCTGTTTGCATTTTTTGCCTTTGCTTTTCTTTGTGTTCTCTGTTTGTTCCTAGTTCAGGTGTGGTCAGGCTTCCCTTCCTGTCTCCACTAGCTCACTGCTATCAGCATGCATCGCATGCAAGACAGCAGCGCAGTCTGAAGGTGCAAAGCAGGAGCTACTCCTGGGGGCATTCTGCACCAAAACATTTTAAATTCTGCAAGTTTTATTTGTCAATCAATCAATCAATAAATAGAGAGGCTCCAGCATGGCAGTAGGGAGCACAGGCCACTGTCTGCACGAAGATGGAAGATCACCCTGCAGCCCCACCCCACCCCCAGGACACAGACTCAGTAGTGAGGCTGCACCCGACCCGGATATAGCACAAGGCCTGGGCCCCCAGAAATACCCTGGGGCCCTGCCCCTCTGTGCCAGGTGCACCAGGGGTGGGACAGGTAGGCTCAAACAGGCAGAATCCAAGTGTGGAGGGGCTCAGTGTGGAGGGATCCAGGTGTGGAGTGAGAGGATTCTGTGTAGGACAATCTGAGTGCAGGCAGCTCAGTGGGGGGGGTCTAGGTTGGGGGATCTGGATGCACAGAGGCTCGTTGTGGGGGGAGGGAAGGGTTTCCAGGTGAAGGTTGTTGGGGCTCACAGGGGTTTGGGTGTGGTGGGGGGTGTGGTCTGGGTGCTGGGGAAGGAACCACTCTTACACCAGACACACCAGAAGACTAATTGTAAACTGTCTTGGCCCATTCGGAGAGACAAGCTGGATGAGGCAATATCTTTTATTGTACAAACTTCTGTTGGTGAGAGAGAGACAAGCTTTCGAGTTTATACAGCTTCCCAGTCCTCAAGAGGACCCCTGTGTGGCTCGAAAGCTTGTTTCTCTCACCAACAGACCTTTGTCCAATAAAAAAATATTGCCTCACCCACCTAGTCTCTAATATTCTGGGATGGACTCGGCTACAACAACACTGGATAATGGCCCATTCAGTCCTTCAAGTTTGTATTATTTCCCTGCTGCGAGGGTTACAACAGGGCAGACTCATCCCCATTTTCTAACTCTTCTGGGGCCACCAGCCATACAGTTGGCCAGTTTTCATTTGGATACTAAAGAGCTAGACAGAAGGGTGTTAGCCCTCTTCTCCCCACTGCTTAAACCCTTCTGGAAAAACACTCCCCAGACCTGGATAACCAGGCTTGGTGCAGAAGGTTCAGAGAAGGTAACGGGGTGGGGGGCATGAATAATTTCCCCATCCCAAAAAAAACCATCAGACCCACTCCACAAGACGTGTGCATCCCTATGTATATATAGTGCAGAAGCGAAGGGATCCCCAGTTGGCCCTTGGTCATGCCACACCCCCCACTGGGGTACAAGGCGCTCCTACAAAGCAGTGCAATGGAGGTTCTCAGTCCTGCCCCTACTGATCTCACCAAGTGTGGGAGCCTCTTCAGGGTAGAATCTGTTGAGCAACACTGTGCCTTCAACAATGTGAAGGACTTTTTCGTTAGCCATCTGCCTTAAACGGACTTTCATCCCAAGACACCTACATACTAACGAATATAAGGTCAAGTCCTTTTCCCATTGAAGTCAATGGGAGTTTTGCCATTTACTTAGTGGACAGCAGGATCAGGCCCTTAAAAGTAATCAAGATGCTTTGCAGAAACTGAGTGAGCAATGTATGGCTGCTATTAAAAGTACCTCATGCCAAACACACAGGCTAGCTAGTCACATACACAATATTGGATCTTAAATAAGAGAGTTCTCCAGCAGATACTGCAATTTCCTATTTTCTTAAGAAAATGCTAGTTCTGCTGTCACTGGAGTCAGGTGTATGCAGTGTGTGATAGAATATTAAGTTCTCCAGCAGATTCTAATCAACATGAATACATCTAAGTTGACACCAAGTGATATGAGATGGGTTGAATCATCGATTCCTTGTTAGAGTTCACTCAAGGACTGAGAAAAATATAGCATGTGTGTGTTCTACAGGCAGTGTAACAATGCATTACAGTCACTTCGGGTCATGTCTCCATGATCCATATGCAGAAAGCCCATCTTCTGCATCAGTGCCCCTCCTTTCTGCCCCCCACCACCAGGGTTGTGCAGTCCAGGATCTATGCAAGTGTGTGGGGAGGGGAAATTCACACACACACACACACCCTGGAAAAGGATAAACAGCCTAGAGCTCTATTACAGCTTTCCCATGAAGCCTCATCTACAGAACAGAAATACCCTTCCGCCCCCGCCCCAAACAAGGGCAAGACTTGGAACAGCTGCAGTCGTTGGTGGGGGAAGAGAGGGAAGAATGCTTACTAGCCATATTGTGCAGCTGGTCCCAGTCACCTGCAGGTACCCCCAAGACACACCCCACCACTGTCTGTAATGATCGGGGAGGATTTCTGCCAAGCCGATCCTCCAAGTTTCCTTCTGCATTACACCTCCTGGGGGCTTTACCGCTACAAGGGTGAGCCAGTCCTCTATTTTATTTATTTATTTATTTGCCTCCTGTGGAGGTCACTACTGTGCAGAGAGCTATGGAGTTTACCTGCAGTGACATTACTCAGAAGCACCTTGCTACCAGCCTAGATATAACCAGATCTGCAGTTAGCAAATTTCACTGTTCCCTAAAGTACTGGAATTCTGAAGACATGGAGTTCACAGTATCTATTGTTAGAGAACAACATGAAAGGCTTTCAGCACCACCACTGAACTTCGTTGAATTACTTAAGTTTATGTGCAGTACAAACCTGAAGTATTGATGGTGAGATTCCAACACTCAAAAGACTACTGAATAACTAGCAACAGCATTTACTGAGTCTCTGTCATATCTGGCAGTAATTAATGTGTTGATGTTTTATTATAATAGGAGTATAGACTTTTTTTTTATTGGGGACTAGAATTAAATGAAATAAAAGCTGTTAAATATTGCTTTCATGAGTAGTTGCATACCTCCACTAAATATAGCCACTTTTTAAATAAAGTGATATAAACATGCTTCTGTTCCAAACCCAGCACTTTCTAATTTATTAATTAAATCCTTACATTTTTGACTGGGCAACTCCCTCCTCCATATACACACACACAAACTTGTCTACATCCATGATATAGAATAGAAAAAAAAGTCAGCCTTGGCGCCAATCATTTCAAAAGAGACCATTTTAAACTCAATATTATTGCCCAGTTAAATCAGCATTACTGACTTCAGAGTGACACTGCATTTCAACAAGAATTAGCTTTAACAAAAGTTGCGGTGATGCAAAAGAATTCAAACCATTTTGAGAACAATTAAAACAGGAGAAAGGTTTCCCCATCCTCTTTCCCTCTTGCTAGGGTTAACTGTCTCAGGCAATGATCCAATGAAATTCAAAGCAGGGCTCTGGTACACGGCTGCTTCCTATTGCATGTGACTTATCCTTGGTCAGCAGATTATGCTTGTGACCCCCTTTCATTTCTATTTCAGCAGGACTGCCGAGATTTAACAGCTAGTATCTTGATGAAGCAGTTTTGTACATACTGTAGTAGTGTTAAATGCAGCAGAACATTTCTAGACCAAAAACCAGTAAGTCAGGGGCCTTTTTAATTAAAAAAAAGTTATAAATTAAGCAGCAGTTAGCTCTTCCTATACATAGCTACACCTGATTGGCACTATAATCTATATGCAAATAAAGTGCTGAGGGCAAATTTGTATCCACCCGTGAAACAGAAGCTACTATTTAGATTTCTATATATAAAAGCAGCACCCTACACCACAGGAGTAAATGAAGGTGCTGTACTACAAACCCAGAGGTTGATGTAATAACCATTAAGAGTGTGTGAAAATATTGCTTTAAAAGTTACTGAGTTAAGGAGTAATCATCCAGCACGGGTTAAGGAGGTCATTTTGCACTTCTAAATGAAGAACATTAAAAGAGCTGAAGGAAAATGAGCTCCGTAAGAGAGACACTATTCCATTACTAAGAATGAAGAAGTTCAACCCAAATCTAGGCTGAATTTAATGTATTTAGTTTTTTTAATTATCTGATACAAGATGCTACTTTTTTTTAGTTTGATAGTTGGAGGAAGCTGATTAAAGTGCAAGCAAATAAAAAAAAACCCACCCCAAACAAAAAAATGTATCTTGATTTGCTCACAGTCAAATTCAGCTTAAACAGTGTTACCATTTTGAGGCATTCCCTTGATTTTTTTTACTTTATGAGTCCACTCCTTCTTTTCTGCAGGCAGGTGGCACCAATGTGCAGCCATAGCAGCTGTTTGATCAACTATAAGTGAGTGGGCTTTATACACAGAAAATATAGGTTTATATTTTATATATATACACAGAACTGGCCCGAATTCTGCAGTGAACTCTGCACAGGCAGACCCCTGTACCTACACACAGCTCATTTCAGGACTAGGTCATAATTTAATGCACCTATGAATTTTAGTGCACAGCATTCAGAAAATCCAGTAATATTCTAATCACCATGCAGCAGCCATCTTCCACAAAACTGTGCCACATGATACATTATTGTAGGACATCTGCTTACAGTTTTGCTATTTGTTAGAGCCCCAATTTTGGATTTCTTAATTTTTGGACATGTCTCAGCCATAGTCACATTTATGTATTGTTTATACATCAACAAGCCTAGCCACTTAAAAGTCATAAGCTGTAAACAGATACATTTCCTTATCCATGTCACTGAAACTTAGATTATCTGAAGTTAAATATTTTTAAAACCCCAGACTTGGTTATTATTTTGGATCAATTTATTTATATTTTTTCCTCAAACTGAGGAAATTAATGATGTCAGTTTCAGTTTTGTTGATGGCCAGTTTCACTTTCAGGTTTTTAGTGGTGCAGCGTCTGGGGTGTTTTTAAGTGCAGACCGAGTTTAACTTTTCAAAAAGATATGGTCAACCCTAGCTACTAACAACCCACTAACATTTTTTAAAGGCTGTAAAACCCATCTATACTAGTGCTGAAAAGTGTGAAGGCAGGTCTACATAGGGCAGGGATGGCCAACCTGTGGCTCCAGAGCCGCATGCGACTCTTCAGAAGTTAATATGTGGTTCATTGCATAGGCACCAACTCCGGGGCAGGAGCTACAGATGCCAACTTTCCAGTGTGCTGGGGAGGAGGCGGGGGGGAGGGTGTGCTCACTACTCAACCCCTGACTCTGCCACAGTCCCTGCCCCTACTTCACCCCTTCCCCCAAGGCCCCCGTTCCTTCCTGCCCCCTTCCCTGAGCCTGCCATGCCCCCACTCCTCCCCCTCCCCCCACAGCCTCCTGCATGCCACAGGAAGCATGGGAAAGGAGGGGGAGGTGCTGATCAGCGGAGCTACTGATGTATTACTGAGGCTCTTTGGCAATGTACATAGGTAAATTCTGTCTCCCTCTCAGGTGCAAGTTGGCCACCCCTGACATACGGAGAAGCTACTCGGGGCTATTTCCCTATGTCCTCCGTGTAGACATTTATTCCACACACAGTGTGTCTTTTTGTGGTTTAGATTAATCCATGTACACATGTGGAGCCAATGCAGAATATCTTCTGCCTTTTAAAAAAAAAAAAAAATAAAAAAATCACACCCTAGCTTATTTTGCAGTAGTCTCCTTGTGTAGAAAAGCCCCAAGTTAACACTATTTACACTTTCTCAGGCCTTGTCTTCATGCACACCCAGTATGTTCTTTACTAGGATTTTAACTTAACTTTTAGTCACGACAAGGCAATTGTAGTTGTCACATGAGTCAGCAGGTTGAGTTTATACTTCCCCATAACAGGTCAAGTTATTCCCTGTGGGGGGAGTATAAACGCAACCTGTTAAGTCCTGTGACAGCTACAATTGCTTCATCTTCATTACATAAAAATGTATTAACTCAAATTAAAATCCTACTGAAGGGAGGCCTTTGTCCAGACAACCAGAATTTCAAACCAAAAGGAACTGGGTTGGGAGGTTTTTTTTGTTTGATGTTTAAAGAGAACGGAAGCACTGGATTAAAAAAAAAAAAAAAAAAAAAATTGTAGAGTGGAAATGTTTGCTGGGCTTATCCTTTATAAAAGCTTGTTTTTACAAAAACCCTGAATGCTGTTTAAAGTTTAAGAGTAACAGTCCATTTAAGTTCCTTTTAGTTTTTTTTGTTTTTTTATTAAAGAAAGGACTAGTGAGCAACTGTTTACTGAAACAACCATGTGCATGTGTTTCATTGTACAGTCAACCACACTTATGTACAAACTTACAACACACATTTCAGTATGCAACTACCCACATGCTTCCGCCTTGCCTCTCAGCAGGGGGCAGAACTTCACTAACTGCACTGAAGGCTTCCCTCTACCCATACCCCTGCCACTTTCAATCCAAAGCAAACCATACCCAACAGCCACACCGTAATTACACCTCTACCCCGATATAACGCAACCCGATATAACACGAATTCGGATATAACGCGATAAAGCAGCACTCCGGGGATCAAAGCAAGTTCGATATAATGCGATTTCACCTATAGCGCAGTAAGATTTTTTGGCTCCCGAGGACAGTGTTATATCGGGATAGAGGTGTATTACTGTAATTTAGAAGAACTGTTCAGGAAATCAAGTCAGAATTCATTTTTAATCAGAAGTATTTTAAAAGCCAGTTGATAAATTAATAAACGTGAACTCCAAATAATCTAAGAGTTGCTTCTATTCCCTTTCTTCAAGAAGAGTTACTCCACACAACAAGTGTTCGCCCTCCCATTTCCATGCCATTAAAAACAAAACAAACAACAGAGTTAGGATCCAATCCTGCAGGCAGCCTAGTCATACAAGTGAGTAAGGAAGATACGACAACAAGCATGGGTGTTGCAATTTCTTCATCAGTTATCACTCACGTAAGAACACAGCCCAATGGGGCAGGTAAAGATACCTGTGCCACCAGGCCAGTTTAACTGTTTTATAAGACTTATCAATAAGGAAGTAAAGACAAGAAACCTTCTTCCTGTCCTTCCCCAGCACAACCTATCAATTCTGCTTTCCCACCCACGCAAATAATCTGACAGCCTCCAAATTGGACATGTCCCTGTGTTCATAAAGTCTTGGCTCCTTTATGTAGTAAATCCTCTGGTCGCCTCTCTCCCCTTCCTACCCACTAATGAAAGGGCCTCTTCTGTCATTCTTCTCCCCTTCTGCTCTTCTTCAGGTGGGCCATTCTACTGTCCCTCCCCTGCAGGGAAGGAATCAGAGGGGCCCAAATGCAAGCCTGTCTCCAGCTCTCTCCCCCCTTCCTGTTAAAGGAGCAGCTACTTCCTTCTCCCTCCCTCTCCTCCGGGGAGGGTTTCTGGCTCAGCTCTTGCCAGAGAAAAATTTCTATTCGCCCTGGGACAGCAGAGAAGCATCCCACAGCCTTGATGAGGAAGCGCAAAACCTAGTTATCAATAGGAATGTGTCCACAATTTATTTGAAAGCTTCAGCTAAGTTGGTATGGCCTTTACAGTCCCACGCAAGTAGTTGCAACCCGAGTATCGCAGCATCGTGCTAGTGTGTGCAAACGAACTACAGCGTTACTACATCTCGAAATGGAACCCGCTGGCCTGTTTCAGTTGCCCAGTGTAAGAAACAGCATAAAAAGTAAAAAGTTTCCATAGTCTGAAGTGTTAGCAAAACAAATGGATTGCTTTGTATTTTGGGAAGAGGTGGTGCTAAAATACACTCGTTAGCATGCCTGCCTCCCTTTAAGACAGCTTGTGTTGATTTGTGGAACTCTAAGTAAGTCTCTGGAAAATGCCAGTGTTGTTATAAAATGCAGATATTTGCTTGGCAAAAATAACTAGAAAGAAATGTTCAGTGTTTCAAAATCCTTACTGATGGGTGGTCAGATCCAAATAGCAAGGAATTGGAGTCCAATTTAGATGGAAAATAAAGTTTCCTGAGCTCTCTTTAAACTTCAGACAAATCAGGGCGAGCTATTCCTTCTGAGCCTTCCAATAGCAGCAATCCTGCTTTATAGAACATGACACTGATGGTACTACTGTAGCTTCACCAAACAATAGCAATGAAGTGTGCTAGTACAGAACATTCTGTGGTATCTCCGTTTAACAAGATTTGTCCCCAAAAGTCCAAGGGCAAAGTACATGATAAACCAATATTCACAGCATCGCACTAATACAGTCAAAACAAAATCATTCTGCGCAGAAGAATAAAAACTATAAAAGCTGAGCAACAGACTAATTTCCGGGATAGGTATAGATTTCCCACAATAATAATTAAAAACAAAACGGTAAATGCGGTTGCGATTTTGGCTCTTTTGAGGACAGCGGGTGGGCAAATTACAGTACTAAGGCCTAACATACTAAATTAGAGGAAGCACCAGCATAGGAGATGCTTACACAAGATCCCGTCCAGCAACCTGACATCTCCCGGGCTCCACTGTAATCAATGCGGCTTCTGACAGGCACACGGGTTCACCCAAACAAACCTAACTAGGACTGTTGGAAACATCTACCTAAGGTACTCCAATGCCCCCAGCTCCACAGGACCTGAGCACCTCACAAATTTTGATGCATTTACCCTCACAACACTTCTGTGAGGAAGTACAATTAGTGAGGAAGTACAATTACTGAGGCCCTGCGTAAATCATCATTGCGTGGACTGCAAGGAAACCAGGAAGTTAGCCCAATACCGTGATTTTTCCAAAAGCTAGAAGACAGACGTGGCTGCTCATGGGGGTTAACAGGACGGTCCCATCCTAGGAGTGGGGGCACAGAAGTGCCAGGACAGTCCTATCCCCTGGATAAGGCTGCATGTCTCACTGTATGGTGCCAGCTGGTTCAGCCCAGTCTGCCCAGGGCAGGGATTGTGGACCGGCTCACTTCCCGAATGGCCAGTGTGTGTGTGTGTGGGGGGGGTGAGAATGGGACTGTGAACGTGGCAATTAAGAGCCCCAGCCCACCCCACAGTGCTCCCTGCTACCCCAGGGGAGACATTGCAGGAGATGAGACCACGATCCATCCCCTCGCCATGGCCAGCACCATGGCCGCTTGGAATTAGGGTTACCAACTCTCTAATGGCAGAAAATCGAACACCCTTGCCCCACCCCCTGCCCCACCCCAGCTCACTCCATTCCCGTCCCTCGCTCTCCCCCACCCTCGTTCACTAGCTCATTTTCACCAGGCTGGGGCAAGGGGTTGGGTGCAGGAGGGGGTGCGAGTTCTGGCTGGGGGTGTAGGTTCTGGGGGGTGAATGGGGGTGAGGAGTTTGGGCTGCAGGAGGAGCCTCCAAGCTAGGGAAGGGGATTGGTGCAGGAGGGAGCTCCAGGCGGAGGGCACAGGTTCTTGGGTGGGGCCAGAAGTGTGGGGTTCAGAGCTGGGGCAGAGGGTTGAGGTATGGGAGGGGGTTCGGGCTCCAGGAGGGAGTTTGGGTGCAGGGTATGGGCTTCAGAAGGGGGCTCAGGGATGGGGCAGGGAGTTGGGGTGCAGGAGCAGGTGAGGGGTGTGGGCTCCCGGAAGCAGCCGGCATGTCCTGCCAGCTCCTAGGCAGAGGGGCCAGGGGACTCTGCACACTGCCCCCACCCTGAGTGGTGGCTCTGCAGCTTCCAATGGCCGGGAACTGCAGCCAATGGGAGCTGTGGAGCCGCCGCTCGGAGCGGGGGCAGCATGCAGAGCCCCTCTGGCCACCTCTATGCCTAAGAGCCAGCATAACATGCTGTCCGCTTCCGGGAGCCGCATGGAGCCAGGTAGGGAGCCTGCCAGTGCCACCAACCAGACTTAACAGCCCAGTCAGCTGTGATGACCAGAGCCGCCAGGGTCCCTTTTCGACCGGGTGTTCTGGTCAAAAACCAGACACCTGGCAACCATGCTCAGAACATGAGTGAGTATGAGAAGGGGGATGGATCCCGGTATCAGCTCTGCACCAGTTGGAGCTGTTGTCTCTCCTCTGGAGCTTTAGGGTGTGCTGGGGCTCTTAATCAGCCCATGGTCAGCTCTGCTCCCCCACCAGCTGGGCAGGAAGCAGTAGCCAAGCCAAGCACGGAGCAAGCCAAGCCCTGATCCTTGCCCCAGGCTGCACAGGCTGGCACCATGTGGGGAGAGCTCCCCCACCCCACTCTCCAAAATTGGACCATCCCACCACCTCCCCACCCCATTCAGGATGGGAGAGGTCCCCATTAACTCTGCCAAGAGCAGCTGCAGTGTGTGCTTCCCCATGCACACACTTTTGGAAAAAAAAAAACAAGCTGTTTGGGGGATGGGGAGGGGGGAGAAGACAGGGGATTAAGTGGCTGTGCATATCCCATGAAATTCAAACATAAAAAAAAGAAAAAAGAACCTATGATTTTCTCAGGACCTTAACTATTATTCCTGTTTTACAAAGGGGGAACTGAGGCACACAGACTACACGACTTGCCCAAGCCTACACAAGACATCTGTGGCAGAGCTGGGAATTGAACCTTGCTCTGAGTCCTAGGCTACTGCCCCAGGCACTGGCCAGCCCTTCTGTCTCATCATTCCATTCTCAGCTCTGAGGGACCAGACAAGATATTCTGTGAAATTTAAAAAAAAACTTGCCCATTATTTAATGAAATTTAAAAATAAAAAGGGGGGGGGGAATAATTGATCTGTGTTTTTCAAAAGCTCTTTAGAAGAGACTACTGTGTTAATTCAAACATGGGGCAGTATTTCGTTTGCCCTTGAAATATGCAGGCGGCTCCTAGGAGCTATTTGGTTTGACAAGTTTTCCTTCAGATTTCAGAATAAAAAAAAACAAACCATGTTCTCCAAACTTCATGGCAGTTTGTTTATATTTTTTACATATAGTCTCCGCTAAAAATACCAACCATGAAGGATCCCACAACAGTGCTAATCTGAGTTTTGCTAACACTTCACCCAAAAAACCCTAGCACTACACAGGCACAAATCAGTCAAGACAGATGCTAGCTCTGGAAAGTTCTACATTTATCAGTGGCTCTCTACCTATTTACCATGTGGCCTGCATATGCAGCTCTGTGTGTGTTATGTGGGCCGCATCCACACAATATATATATATATACACACACACTCACACCCCTCTACCCCAATATAACGCGACCCAATATAACACAAATTCAGACATAACGCGGTAAATCAGTACTCCGGGGGGCAGGAGGGCTGTGTGCTCTGGTGGATCAAAGAAAGTTCAATATAACGTGGTTTCACCTATAACACGGTAAGCAGGACCGGCTCTAGGCACCAGCAAAACAAGCATGGCTGGCGCCAGAATGCCGCCCCTAAAAATGTGCCCCGGCCACCCTAGCTCACCTCCACTGTTGGCACGCAAAACAGCTGATTCACCCACCGCTGCTCGCCCTCCCTTTCAGGCTCTCAAACCTGGGAGGGAGGGGGAGATCCCAAGCGGCTGCGGCGCGCGAAACAGCTGATTCGCGTGCCGCTGCTCCCCCCCCCCCCCCAGGTTTGAGGAGGGGGAGACCCCAAGCGGCTGCGGTGCACACACTGTTTCTCCCCCTCCCTCCCTCCTAGGCTTGAGAGCCTGGGGGGAGGAGGCAGGGCTGGGGATTTGGGGAAGGGGCGCAGTTGAGGAGGGGCTGGGGTAAGAAAAAGCGGGGGGTGGGGGGGGAGAAGAGCGGCCAAAATTGTTTTTGCTTGGGGCGGCAAAAATCCTAGAGCCGGCCCTGACAGTAAGATTTTTTGGCTCCCAAGGACAGCGTTCTATCAAGGTAGAGGTGTGTACACACACACACACACACACACACACACACACAATATCTGTGGCCCTGAGATGGCACATGGGCCGCAGCTGTGTGCTGATTGGGCCACAAGTGGCCCACAGGCGGAGAACCACTGATTTATATCTTAATACTATATATCCAGCTAGAATAAACTAAAAACTTAATTCTTCATTGCCTGGCACCTTGTGTAGGCAATTACAACAATGCAGAATCAGAGCAAGAGACAGTAAAAGCTGTGTTATCCGGCACTTTACCAACCAGCATTTCTGATATCTCCCAATACAAATCTCCAATCTAGTAACCAGGACTAGTATACTGCCCAGGAGATTATGCAATTGCACATTCTGCACTATACTTTTATGCAAAAGAGGCAGAAGACAAGTAAGCAAGCTGATAACAGGGATTTATTCAGAGAAGCAGCTTCCAGGGTATGTTTTAGGGTCATTACAGATTCAGCCCAATGTCCTACACCTTCTACATCCACAATGATAATTGATGTTGATAATGATGACCCTGAGGCACTGCAAGATCCGGAAGTGCCTTCTGAATCATCGAAGAGAGATTAAATTATGTTCAGTATAGTTTTAGTGATCTGAGTGTACGCCATGTGCTGCTTGCCCATAGTGATATGTAGTGTCATAAAATAATCTACTGTATAGAAAACTTTACCTGTATACACCCAAGTGCTTCAAGAAACCAACCACTCTGCAGTGCAGTACTACTACTGGCTTGATGAGTACCTGTATACTATTTCATACTTTATTCATTTTATTGTATTCTAATTCTTTGAAAAATGGTATTCCATTGGTAAGTATAACTCTCAGGCTAGGTCTACACTACCGGGGGGGTTGGAGGGATCGACCTAAGATACGCAACTTCAGTTACGTGAATAGCGTGGCTGAAGTTGCGTATTTTAGGTCGACTTACCTGGCTGTGAGGATGGCAGCGAGTAGACGGCAACGCTTCTGCCTCTTGCCGCGGTGGATTTCCAGCATCGACGGCAGAGCCATCGGGGAATCGATTTTATCGCGTCTTCACTAGACGCGATAAGTCGATCCCCGATAGATCGATTGCTACCCGCCGATCCGGCGGGTAGTGAAGACGTGCCCTTAGTTGGCTAGAATTTTTGACTAATGGCACCCCCCCATTCCCCCAACATGCCAGATAAAGCTTTTACTGTACTAACTCGTCTCATTTACAGCTACTGTGAAATGAGGTTGTGAATGACTACACAAGGTGCAAGCCAACAGAGTATCCTCAGCGGCAGCAGCAGCAAATGGGCTTCTCAGCCAGACTAAAGCAAAAATCCTGAAAGCATGTTGGATTTTGCCGAGCTGCCTTCACTTTGGGATTATGAACGTTCCACCTCTGGTGCCAACCCTCTGCATACCACCGCATATTATAACGCAATCAATTAAGGCAAAAGCAAGGAGGTAAACACGAACCAGAGACCCACGATGTATGGCATGCTCCTCTGATCAGAACATAGCTCCCTCTCTGCCTCGATCAGGGTAGGTAACCTATGGCACGCGTGCCAAAAGGCGGCACGCAAGCGGATTTTCAGTGGCACTCACACTGCCCGGGTCCTGGCCACCGGTCCGGGGGGCTCTGCATTTTAATTTAATTTTAAATGAAGCTTCTTAAAACATTTTAAAAACCTTATATAACTAAACTATTGTATGTAAAGTAAATAATAGACTTCTAGAAAGAGACCTTCTAAAAACGTTAAAATGTATCACTGGCACGCGGAACCTTAAATTAGAGTGAATAAATGAAGACTTGGCACACCACTTCTGAAAGGTTGCCAACCCCTGGCCTAGATGTTTCAGGCAGAGAAGAGCAAGCCAGGTAGGGCTTGTCTTCACTGAAAGTTGCACTGGTTTAGCTACAGATGTGAATTTAAACCAGTTTAGTTCAATAGTGCAAACCCCTGCAAGGACAGTCATGCACCATTTAAGTTTAAAGGGATGCAAGGATGCACATAGGCAAGTGCTAAGCAGCACTGATGGTCTACACTGCAATAAAAGACCTGCTGCATGGCTGGGGCTGGCCCGACTCTGGTTTACAGGACTCGGGCTGCGGGGCTAAAAAATTGCAGTGTAGACATTCGGGCACGAGGGGAGGGGGTCTCAGACCTCAGGCTCCAGTCCAAGCATCTACATTGCAAATTTCCCGCAAGCCTGAGTCAATTGACCCATGTTCTGAGACTCAGTGCCATGGGTTTTTTTTTTTTTTAAATTGTAGGCATAACCCGAGAGACAAATTAGCATTGCATATCTGGAGCGACATCCCCAAAGTGCAGAGGGAGGGGGGAGACAGGCAGCTGGAGCTGGAGAAAAGAAGGAATGGCTGGTCAAAGGCAGGGTGAGAGACAAAAAAAAAGGGAAGTCAGGAAGAGTGAGAGCGACCAAGAGAGAAGGGGGATTAGAATGAGGATAAGGCAAGGCAGAGAGGGACACAGGAGGACAGAGAGACATGAAGAGGGAGAGCAAAGGTTGGCCAAATAAGGGGCCGCCAGCAAGGAGGACAATCTGCCTACTTAGATAGCCGAAGATTCTTAGTCCCTCATGGGAGGAGCAGAGTGGCTTGCACATAGGAAACTGACTTCTTATGAGAGACCACGTTGGAGCTTGGTTTGGTTCTACCGCGAGGGAGGGAAAGGTGGCTATGCTAGCTCGCGGGGTGTTAAATTTGCATGGCATTCGCCCACACTGTAGCTGGTGTGCACGCTCACACTCATCTCACAAGTTTGCTATATAGCCGTAAAATTTACTATTTCCCTATGTTCAAGCCATAATCTTTCTAGTCTGGGGACCGAAATCCTGTTAAGAACTTAAATGCCGCTTTCCTGAGGCTGCAATTCTTAACTTTTCTTCAATTAAATACAACTAAAAGGGGTTTTAATTTAGAGGAAAAAGGATGTGTCTGCATCTTCTACAGCACCAGCCATACTGTCAGTGCTAAACAAAGTGATTAATACTACAGTACCTAGTACAAGGGGAGCCGATCCATCGTTGGCCTCCTAGGTACGCCCACAATACAAACAAATGCAATACCCAGTGCACCAGCAGATCTCATTTGGAACCCTCTCCTGCAGGGCTCCCGAATAGAAGAGAGTTGCTATAAATCCAGCTGTGTGCATGTTTGGAGAGGTTGGGGAGGGGTGAGAAGATTATTTTTGGAGTCACTCTTTCACATGGGCAAACCTTTAACTAGTATCTGCTAGTACATGGCTACACTTGCTTAAGTGTCCTGGCTTCCATCGCTGTGGCATTACACCCGCTAAATGTATTCCACCTTCAGAACAGCAGTTTGGGATCACGGCTGCGTCCAGATAAGTCTCCATCACTCTCCAGAATGGATGGTATCCTGCTTAGGAACAACTGGGTGTCTTAATCCCCCTGCTGCTTGGTCCGAAGCCAGGGAGTTCCGCCAAGTGCCAAGAGAAAGAAGCTCCTGAAGATCCCTAGTGGGCTCCTGAAACATTTCCCTCTAGGGAATAGGGTATTTCCAGCATTTGCTATCCAAGATCATATGACTGGGGAGCCTGGGCTTTTACGTGAAGCCGCGAGGCACGCTCCCCCTCTCCCTCTGCCACCCCCCCCCCCCCCCCCCCCCCCCCCCCCCCCCCCATTCTTTAAATGGAAGAAATCCATTTACGGTCAACCAGGCTGAGCTAGTGCTCTGTCGTAGCCCTTCACATAGGGCAAGGACAACCTGCCTTTGCTGATGCTGTAACCCTTCCACCCAAGATTTTCCTCCCCTGCAGAAGCAGGGCAGTGAGGTGTTTGGGGAGAAGGGCAGTGCAGGGCAGACCACCATTTAAAAATGCCTACTTTTGTTTCGCCATCTTCTACCATCTTCAACTGACAGACTACTGCAGATGCGGAGTCAGATTTTTTCCTTTTATTTGTATGCTACTAATATTTAATCTTGATCAATCCCTTTAACTAACCCACTGCAGTATACTTTGGGTCAAGAGTAAGTGACCATACAGGTCATTCTGATTCCTGGATAATTGAAGCAGCACTTGGCTGTAATTCCACCCAGGATTTCATGGGTATTGCTACTTGTCTGAATTGGAGTATCCAGTTAGAGGATAAGATAGATGAACCAGGTCAACATCAGAAAATTTGCTGGTACTGCAATATTGGTTAGCCGTGTGATTTTCTGTGACATTTCTATATGAACAAAAGCCCTACTGTCAATGTGGTTATACCACCATATCTTATTTCACATGTGGAACTGGGAAAAGCTACATCTACACCAGGAGGGTTTGCTGGCATACATATTCTGGCAAAAAATTTAAAGTGCAAACTAGGCTTTTATCTCTGCATCTAGATGGCTTCTAATTGAATACATCAGAATGGGCCCCCACCCTGTTGTTGTTTGGAGAACATTAGGAATTTCCCTTTGTCCTTTTTGTTCTAGTGATTACAAGTCCATTCATGGAGTCCTGTGACCTTCTCATCCATTTCAGAGCCGTAATTATTTATGTGGGTGGAGTGCTACAAACTTGTGGAGTCCCAGCAGTGCCCTGCCCTGAAAGGAACAGTTTAGAACCAGAAGGGAATTCAGTTACCACATCAATTCAATCCTTGGCCTTTGTGCAAAGACAGCAGGCTGGATTGACTGTGTGTGGACACCTGTCCTCTCTAGGAACTGCATGGAAGACACCAATGTGCTTCATAAAGACCAAAACAATATTTATTTCTGGTCACTAATGATCTTGGTTATTTTGAACTGGTGACCAAGAGTTCTCAAGTCATCGAGCCCCCATGAATCTTCCTTATCCACCTAATTTTACCTTCAAACAGAACCAAAGAGCAGGGGAAATTTATTTCTTCTGAATAGGGAAGATAGGTTGCTTGGAATGGAAACTCCCAACATCTTGTTAATGATTTATGAAAATCTATACTTAGTGTTTTGCTGTTCTAGCAGAGTTGTAAAAAATGTGTTTATTTTTTTCTTTTTGCCAGACTTAAAAAGAAACAAAAACCCCCTAAGAGGCTACAATTCCCATTACAATGCATATGTATCTGTAGCCATTCTTTAGAAAAGACTGTATTGTCTGAGTGCTGGAGTGAGTTGGTGAAGGCAGGACATAAGTCTCATGAGAGAGATTCTGGGGATACTCTCACTTTGGAGAACTCTTGAAAAGACCTATCATTTAGGGGATACGACTGTGTTCAGGGGGTAGGGCAAAGATTTGGACATAGGAAAGCTGTGCTCTTTTCTTGGATCTGCCTGGCTAGGTCATCTTTGGCAAGACACTTCACCTCTGTACCTCAGTTTCCTTAATCTGTAGAGCTAGGTACTACTTATACTATAACCTTATGCATTTCATCAGCAAGATGCATTAAAGGATGTATGTGAGCCAGGGATAAAAGTACCATACACTGGAATATCTATGAAATCAAACCCCAAGTGAAAAGAATGCAAATAGACAAGTACATTACTGGCCTCCTGATGCAGGGTGGGGAGGGGAGGAAAAGAAAAAAAACAAACAATATTTTATATTATATATAGTGCATTCTTATCGAGGGAGATCAAAAAGGCAACAGTAACAAAAACTGATCCAGCTAACATATCAGAAGAAGCAGTTTCTCAAGACTAAGAGTATGTCTACCCCAGGAGACTATGCCAGGATAGTGATGTTGCTGTAGCTATGCCAGCATAACCCCATAGCATGCAGCCTCCATCAACAGAATGGGTTTTTCCCGTTAGTATGGGAACGCCACCTCCCCGAGCAATGGTAGAGACATAGCTGCATCTACACTGGGGGTTAAGTCAGCATGGCTACACTGGTCACCACACCCCTAACAGACCTGGTGCTTGAATGAACTGCAAATGCAACAACAGCACAGCGTAGGGAGAGGTTCTTCCGCTGGCGTAGGAAATCCACCTTCCCGAAAGGCAGTAGGTTGCTGGAAGAATTCTTCTGTCAACCTTGCTAACACTATCTACAGGGGGACTTGGGTCAGCTTAACTATGTCGCTCAAGTGTGTAGATTTTTCACATCCCTGAACAACATAGCTGGGTCAATCTAATTTTCTAGTGTAAACCAGCCAGTATCTAGGTCAACCTGACCTCACAAAGGAGATGCTATTCTCAAGTTGGCCCTAAGTAGCATACAGGAGTGGCTTAAATAGTTGCTATAGACCTCGTCTACATGGGGAAGTTTTACCAGACAGACCAGTATAAGCCCTGGCATGGGCACTTCTGTACTGTGCCTTCTTCTCCCCCTCTCCCGAATTTAAATCTAAACCCCTTCTCAAATGATAGAAGCTAAATAGAAAGACAAAAAAAAAAAAAAAACATTCTTACACCAGGTTAAAACTTAAAATTTAGGTTGACATAGCTATAGCTCTCGGGGGAGGGTGAAAAATCCACATTCCTAAGAGCCATTGCTATGCCAACCTATCCCTGCTGTAGATGCAAGGTCCATGGAAGAAAGCTTCCATCGATCTAGGTGTTCCTACAATGACAGGAAACCCTCCACCCTACGGGATTATGCCAGCATAGCTATGGCACTGTAGCTATGTCGCTATAGTCTCTGCAGCGTATGGATGGCCTTATCCCAGCCTAAGAGGCTCACACAAGGTGCCTTATACCAGTGTAACTACAGCTGTTTGAAATTTACTCCTTAGCTTATACCAAAAAAGTTTTCCCATGTAGACAAGGCCTAAGTCAGAGGCCTTTTATATCCTGCAATTCTGTGGCCACAAAGCTATGCTACAGAATTTAAAACCTTAAGATTAAAAAAAGCCAAAAACACACCATTTGTTTCTAGCTTTCATGGTTGTGACTAAAGGATGAAAAAACGTGAGTGAAAGCAGTAGCAAAGATGCTGGATTGGGGCTATTTTGCATCAAGCCATGTGAACTGCCTCATTCATTTTAATGGGGCAGTATCTTTGGTTTCAGAGCTGACAATTTACAGCATACCGAAATGTGGGGGTGAAGTAAAAAACTACATTTACTATTGAAGGGAACAAAAGAGGAGTTGTAGTACTGATGTACATATGAATGTGAACATCATGTCTTTTAAAACAAAAAAAGATTTTAAAAGAAAAAGTTGCTGAAGCTGCTACAGGACACTCCAGTTGCTAGAGAACCCAGGGACCTTGCTGCAGAAATTTGATCCAGCCTGCTTCAGAGTTGACAGAGCCTTTGCTACATCTGGTGCACTATATAGTAGCTATCACAGGTTTTGAACTGGTATAACGGTTTTGAGAAGGGATCTGGATTTCTTTAACTGAATAGTTACATTGGTACAACCCCCAGTGTGGTACAACTTTTGTGTTTAGACAAGGCCTTTCTACACTGGCAAGTTTCTGTGCAGTAAAGCAGCTTTGTGTTTAACTCCTGAGATGTACAGGCTGCCAAGCCACTTAGTACGCAGAAACTGTGCAGTTGCAGTGCTGTAAAAAACACCCCGATGAGAGGCGTACAGCTTTCTGCACCAGGGTGAAGTGCCGCGGTGCCACTGTAGACACCCTGGTCGATTACAATGCTGTGATTGGCCTCCGAAAGGTATCCCACAATGCTTGTTCTTGCCTCTCTGCACATCGGTTTGAACTCTACTGCCCTGCCCTCAGTTGACCAACTGCTTCCCCATCCCTTAAATTCCTTGGGAATATTGAAAGTCTCCTTCCTGTTTGCTCGGTGATGCATGCAGTGGTCTCAGCACAGGTGGCCATGCCTGCTCCACGCACCAAGCGATCCCCCACTTGGAGCAATGCTGAGTTGCTGGACCTCATCAGCATTTGGGGAGAGGCAGCTGTCCAGTCCCAGCTGCACTCCAGCTGTAGGAATTATGATACCTACGGACAGATTTCACAATGCATGACAGAAAGGGGCCATGACTGGGACACACTTCGGTACAGGGTCAAAGTGAAGGAGCTGCGGAACGCCTACCACAAGGCACAGGAGGCAAACTGTTGCTCCGGTACTGTGCCCACGAGCTGCCGGTTCTACGAAGAGCTGGACGCGATACTCAGCAGCGACCCCACCTCCACTGCGAAGACCACTGTGGATACTTCGGTGGCTTGCGTGCCAGTCGAGAGTGGACTAAGCCAGGAGGAGGAAATCTTGGATGAAGATGTGGAGGGGGAGGGGGACCCAGAGGACAACCCGGAGGTCAGAGATGTATGCATCCTGGAGCTCTTTTCTACCCCAGAGGAGGTTAGCCAGTCACAGCTATCGGAGCTTGGCAAAGCGCAAACAGAAGAGGAGGCCCCTGGTAAGTGGCTTTGATTTTGGGAATCGCTGAAGCGAGTTGTTGGGGGCAGGAGGGTTGCAGAAAGCAGGCTTGTGTCTGAGTGATGCATGTACCACCACATGCCTAGTCTGAGCAGCGGAACAGGGTGTTGATCGACTCCCTCACTTAACGGGAATCTGCCTCAGATCTCCAGAAAACTCTCATGGAGATACTGGGCAATCTGCTGCCACAGATTCTTTGGCAGAGCTGCTTTGTTTCTTGCCCCCTTAAGGGTAACTTTCCCGCGCCACTCTGCCATTACTGGGGGGTGGGGGGGGACCATTGCTACACACAGGCGAGCTGCGCAAGGGCCAAGGCGGAAGCCGCAGTCTTGGAGAAGACCCTCCCTTGATTCCCTGCTCACCCTCAGCAGCAAGATATTTTCCATAATGGACACAGCCTGTGGAAAATGTGGGGACAGGAATGATTATAAGGCCCCTCCTACAGTGCTGGCTCTCCCCAAGAGCCACATGCCCAGTGTATAGTACGGTCCTGGAACACTGGTGAGTAACCACAGCGGAAATCATTTTGGGGTCTTGTGGCTCACGTGTGCTTGCCTGGGGTTAGTCAGTTAGTGACAGGTATGTGAATAGTGGCTGTGTTTTAAATCAGTGGTCTGTGTTTTGCAAACAATGCTGCTTCTGTAAAATGTTGCATTTTGGCTTCACAGATACGACCTCGGGAGTCCAGCCTCCCTCTTTGTTATCGCCAGCTGAACGGCTGCTCAGAATTAGAAAGCGGCCCCGAAGAACTAAAGAGGACTTTCTGTGTGATGTCATGATGCAGTCTGCGGCTGAAAAAAAAACAAGAATTGAAGGAGTGGCTGGACAGCGAGAAGAGGGACCGAAAGGACAACGCACCGAGCTAGAATGAAGCCATGGAGCGGCTCTTAAACATTATGGAGCATCAAGTGGAAAGCTCCAGGCGCTACTAGCTCTAGCTCTGCGCCGCCCTCCCGAGCCGCTGTCACAAACTCTTTCCCATACACCCACCGGACACCGCCAACACACTCTTATCAACTTCCTGGCTTCAGTCTGTACCCGCTGCATCCCACTTCTCCCCCCCTCACAGTCCAGCCCTGCAGACTCCCATTACCCACTGCACTCAACACCTGTACTTCAGCAGGGCTAAACTGCAGAGGGACAATACCCACTGCACTGTACTCCAAAGGAGAAGGTTGGATATGATACCTGGGCATACACAAAATCTTTAACCGTCCTGAGACACCCCCCACCCCCTCCTGGAACTCTTCCTTCTCCCATCCCCCTCAGTGATGATGTGGTTTTTTTTAGTTTGTCTCTCTCCTCTGGTTATTGTTTTTTAATAAGAGAATTGTTTTGGTTTGAAAGCAATCTTTATTCCATTCATTGAAAGCAAACAGAGCCCTGCAAAGCAACAGGCAATTTTCTTACACCTTCATAGTGCATCGTCTGCACCAATCACAATCACCTCCTAGGATTACAAACACTGCACTCCCAAGGATAGCAACAAATATTAGGAGCTTTCAGCTTCAAATTGCTGCCTCAAGGCATCCCTGATCCTTATGGCCCCGCACTGCGCCCCTCTAATAGCCTGGCCTCTAGCTGTTCAAATTCAGCCTCCAGGCGCTGAGCCTCAGCGGTCCAGCCCTGAGTCAAGCTTTCACCCATCCCTTCACAAACATTATAAAGCATACAGCACACGGCTATAAGCATAGGAATATTGTCATCGGCCAGGTCCAGCCTCCCATATAGGCAGCACCAGCGGGCCTTTAAATGGCCAAAAGCACACTCAGTCATTCTTCAACTTGCTGTTGAACCACTCCTTGCTGCTGCCATACACGAGGCACCTTGACTTCATAAGCCACAGCATTAAGGGGTAGGCGGGGTCTCCCAGGATCACAATGGGCATTTCAACTTCCCCTACGGTGATCTTCTGGTATGGGAAGAAAGTCCCTGTTTGCAGCTTCCTGAACAGGTCAGCATTCCGAAAGATGCATGTGCCATGCACCTTTCCAGACTAGCCTGCATTAATGTCCGTGAAACATCCACGGTGATCCACAAGCGCCTGGAGAACCATAGAGAAATACCACTTGTGATTAACGTACTCAGTGACTAGGTGGTCTGGTGCCAGAATTGGAATGTAGGCGCCATCTATCGCCCCTCCGCAGTTAAGGAAGCCCATTTGTGTAAAGCCATCCACAATGTCACACATGTTGCCCAGAGTCACGATCTTTCAGAGCAGGATGCAATTAATGGCCCTGCACACTTCCGTCAACACGAGTCTAACGGTCGACTTTCCCCACTCTGAACTGGTTAGCGACCAATCGGTAGCAGGCTGGAGTAGCCAGCTTCCACAGTGCAATCACCACTAGCTTCTCCAACGACAGGGCAGCTCTCATTCTCGAGTCCTTGCACCACAGGGCTGGGGAGAGCTCATCACACAGTGAATGTGGAATGAGGAATGTGGCTTTCCTCATCCGAAAGTTCTACAGCCACTGCTAGTCATCCCAGACATGCATGACGATGTGATCCCACCACTCAGTGCTTGTTTCCCCAAGTCCAAAAGCAGCATTCCACTATGGCCAGCATCTCCATGAATGCCATAAGCAATCTTGTGTCGTAGCTACTATGCGCAGCGAGATTGTCGCACTCCTCTTGCCTTTGTAGTTTAAGGAATAACTCCACTGCCACTCATGACGTGTTAGTCAGAGCGAGCAGCAATTGGTCAACAGTGCGGGATCCAATCCCGCAGACCGAAGAGGCAGAGCGTGCAGTACACAAACCATTGAAAGATGGCGCCAAATGTGGATGAAAGCACAGGGATTGCCGGGATGTGAAGCAATGCATCACCGGGCATTGGGACAGGATCCAGGATGCCCCGCAACCCCCTTTGCCTTCTCACAACTCTTAATGGCAGAAGAGGAAGAGATGCTCTGTGGGATAGCTGCCCAGAGTGCACCGCTCCGAATACCGCTGCAAGTGTGAACACGCTATTGAGCGGGCAGCTGACAGTGTGAACACACAACAGCGGTTTCCCTTCAGCGCTCTCTGAGCGGCGCTGTAACTGCCGGCGCTGTAACTCTGCCAGTGTCGACCTACTGTAAGTTTAGCATCTGCTGGAAGGGGACCATCCCAAACAGTAGTACTATGAACATTAAGCTTCAGTTTCTGTGCTATCTTTTTTAACTTCCCCTTTCAAAAGCCAAATGAGGAAGTTGGCATCCCTGGGCTGAGCCTAGAGACTGCTTCGGCATTCTACAGTAGCGTCACAGAAGGTATGCACACCACTCAGTTACCAAAAATAAGGCAATAGGCAAATACAGTAACTCTTCAATTAACGTCCTACTTATGTTCTTTAAGCGAAACCATGTTAAGCGAATCCAATTTCCCTCATAAGAATTAATGTAAATGAGGGGTTAGGTTCCATGGAAAAAAAATTCGCCAGACAAAAGACATTATATACATACATATATAGTATAAGTTTTAAATAATTTTTTAAAAAAATTATACTGTACTCACCAATGATGATTGTGAAACTTGGTGGAGGCAGGGGCGTAGCAGGGTCGGGGTGCAGGGGCTTGCCCACTCCCCAGCTGGAACGCCGGACAGGCAGAACAGGGCAAACCCCCGCGCCATGACCCCACTCCCCGGTCGGAGCACCAGGCAGGGGAAGCCAAACAATATAAGGGAACATTGCAGGACTTTAAAGGAGTATGTTCTCTAATAGGTCAGTGTCCTAATAACAAAACAACCTTAGCCAGGCCAACGTAAAGTAAGGAGTTACTGTAAGAAAAAAATAATCTATATGGTTAAATGGGAAAGGCTGAGTGGCTATTCATGCCAAATAGATAGCCTTAAAAAGTTTAACCTATCCCAGTACAAGAGAAAAGCACTTTAGCTATGGCAGATAACACGTTAGATGGAAATCAAAGAGCAAATAGCTAAGTTATGTACATGTATCAGAAACAGGAAGCCTGTGATAAAGTCAGTGAGAACTCCCCAACTACCAAGGAATAAAGGGAACAGTTGAGGATAAGGACTTTGATTTAGATGAATCATTTTAAGTTCTCTGCAGAGTTCACAAGAGAAAGTTGGGGAGAGGCCTACTCTTTTCACGCAATAAAGATTTCAAAGACTGAGGTGTCCAAGGAAATAAATAAAAATTGATCAACTAAAGAGCAACCAGTCATCTGGACTTGATTCCATGTATCTGAGAACTTAATGAAATAGACTAGCTTAAAAACAAACACCCCACCCCCCACGCCCACCTCACCCAGGGGTAGTCTACATGGGGGGAAAGCCTACAGTAGCTAGTTTGTACTAGCTCCTTGTGTGCAGCTTACTAAGAATGGCTTAATGCGCAGTACCTTTTGAAGTGCATTAAGCTAAACTGCCCGAAGGCACTCAGTGCATAGTAAGTGTCCACAAGGGGGGTTAGTACAGAATAGCTAATGAGCTTTAAATTCACACCCTAGTTAACTGCACACTAACTTCCCCATGCAGATAAGCCCTCAGTTACTTAGGTTACAAAATGTTGTGCCTTTTTCAAAGCCAGGCATTCAGCGGTGATCCTGGCAAACCCTTCAGATCCAGGTACAGTGGATGAAGAGATAATTAGAGAGTCATAAAAACACCTAAATTAATAAGGACAGACTTGGCATCTATAGAGAAAAAGCACAACTCTTTAGTCTACCAGAAATTTTCTCTCTCTTATTTTAAGATTGGCTACACAATGAAAAGCAGAATTTGTTAACATTTCTCCAAAGCTTTGACAAAGTCTCTCACAAGATGCAGTTTTGGGATGCGTAGGGTGATGGGATGAGACGCAAAACTGTCATGGATTAGAAAATGGTTAAAAAGACAACACATGGTAGCAATAAAATGGTCACTCTACACTAGGTAGGATTTAATGGGACTTTTTCCATTGACCCTATTTGGTTTTGGGTCAGGCCCATTAATCCTCACATTTCAGAGCATAAGTCAACCACTAACTGATAGGGTCAGAATTAACTGCTCAGAAGTTTCTATGATTATGACTACTGGGTTTCTTTTATCTTCCTCAGGCCTTGTCTACACTAAAGGGAAAAGTCGATCTAAACTATACAATTTGAGCTATGTGACAAGCATAACTCAAATTGACGTAGCTTAGATCTACTTACCGCAGGGTCCACACTACGCGACGTCGACGGGAGATGCTCTTCTGCCGACTCCCCTTACTCTTCTCAATCAGGTGGAGTACATGAATCGACAGAAAAGCGATCGGCGGTTGATTTAGCGAGTCTTCACTAGACCCACTATATCGATCGCCACTGCGTTGATCCTCTGGTAAGTGTAGACAAGCCCTCAGAAGCATCCGATATAGGTCACCATTAGAAACAAGACACTGGACTAGTCAGATCTGGTTAGCAATTCCTAGGTCCTTTTAAAAAATGATCCTTGGAAGAGCTGGTTTTAGTAGTATGCAGAGGGAAGGGATGACGAAACTGAAAAAGCAGATTACACAGACACTGGATCATTACTGGCAAATGCATTTCTTAGGCCTTGTCTACACTAAAAAGTTAAGTTGACTCAGCTACATTGCTCAGGTGTGTGAATACTCCACAATGCTTTATGGTGTAGTTAGGCTGACCGACCCCCTGGCATAGACAGCGCTAGGTCAATGGAAGAATTCTTCTGTCCATCTAGCTACTGCTTCTCAGGGAGGTGAACTCCTACACCAATGGGAGAACCCCTTGAAACGCTACAGCAGCACAATGCAGTTAGGCCATTGTAGCATCTCAAATGTAGACAAGACCTTGCAAGTGCTGGACATTAAGTATTGCATTTAAAATACCTATAACTTCATTTCCTGCTTGCTCAATTGTACCACTACAGCCAGAATACGGATTTCTGCACTAAATTCCCTTGGGGGACCCCCAATTTAATTACTCTGAAAAATTAACCATAGAATGTATTACTGAAGTTCCAGAATGCTTTCAGAAGAGAGATGGTCACAAACCAAAACTAGACACTCAGACTTCTAGTGGTGGTGGGGGGTGGACGGGAGGGTAGATCAGTCTTGCACCTGGCCTCGCTCTTTAAAACAGGTCTATCCAAACTCCCTCAATTTTAGTAGGTTGAGTAAAGGTCTGAAGTTTGCACCCTGAGGTTAATTTTGAGGGAACCTCCCACTACTAGTTTAACTACACACAAACCCTGACTATGCCACACACACACCCCTCCCCTCTCAGGAGACACTTCTGAATAATGCGTGTACGATACATAGGTACGTTTATAAACAAGTTTGTTTCTAAGAAAAGCAGCAAAGATTAATGCTAGTTTTTGTTGTTGTTGCAGATAGCAGGAGTGGGGTGGTTTGTATTAGCAGGTTGCAGGTATAAGACTTGCATTTGATTATAAGGCTCTCTATAGGGGCTACTTCAGACTAATAATTTCAATGTCTTTAAAGGTAAATCACATATTTCCTATAACTAGCAATGCATATCAACTGCAAAAGACAAGCTACTTTGCATACATATTTCAGCATATTGGCTGAATTATATTATCTCAATATGTTCTCTTAGTCCCTACCTCTGCCCCCCACATCAGTACCATCTGGCTCTGACTGTGCTGGTGACCACAGACCACTAGTTTAGGCAAATGTTCCTGTCTTTACAGTTACATGTCACCCACACCACCTATGTTGGTCTGTTTATTCACCTGTTGTGTCAATCTCAAACTAAGGTCTATGGGACAGTCTTTGGTCTACCCACCTGTAGAGCGTCTGACAGTGAAGGCCTGACTGGGGCCTCCAAAAGTCACTCCAGTATAACTATGTAGGTTAACCAAAAAATCCACACGTTGTTGTATATACAGGGACCTAGGGCTGCCTTACTAAACTAGAGAAGAAAAGAATGTTTCCCCGTCTGCTAAAGACTTGTTTTTGGAGCCCTGAAGAAATGTTTATTGGGATCGGCCCTTACCTCCTGATTCAGAGATTTTTGAGTGTATTCTCTGTCAGAGTTCCAAATGACTGACGCGTAAACACCTTGTTTAAAAATGCCTTCTGTAGGAGAATAGAATGAATCAGAGCCACTGACGGCTCTAATGCTGCTCTTTCTACCTACTTCAAATGGCAGTTGCAGACGCTCAGCACCTTTTGGCTGTTTTATGCGTTGCAGAGGACCAACGGCTGTAGTTTCTCTTCTAAAGCAACTGTCATTTTTGTCTCGAAGGTGGACAAGTGCCAGTTGTCATTTCATAAAGATTTGGAATTTGCTCCCCCTTTTATTTAAGCTGCCGTAGGGGAAATTAGCTTAATTTTCAGGCATGAGGTAATGTTATGCCATACACCAAGAACCTGGTGTACATTTAAGCAGGGAGCATTGGAGAAACTCAATCTCGGTTAGGAGTCTTCTCAATACCCAGGTATCAGCAGAGCACTGCTGATCGCTCCTCTAGCCAACCGCCATCCCTTTATGTGGAAGGAGGACGGAGTATGAGAAATCCAAAGCTTCAGACACTGGCCTGCCTAAGAAATCAACATCCTGATCACAGCTGCTGTGACCCTCTCCTTTTGAGGAAGTAAGGACTTCCCCCTTTTCCATTGCAGTTACTGGTGGAAAAGAGGCCTGTAGATTCTCAGAAACCCCGTTGTGATCCAGAAGGGTCTACCATCACCAGGAGAAACAGACACACACACATACTTGAGTCACATCCTTCCCCCACTTCCCTCTGAGCTTCCAGAGACTAACATTGTTTTTCCTGAGTCACCAGGAAAGCCCCAGTTCCAGGGCTGTGGCTGGAGCTCACTACCATCCATAAAGGGAATGGGCCGGGGAGGGGGGAGAAGAGGAGAACCAGGGGTGAGTGTGACAGTGCTCAGGGTACCCAGGACTGAGAAAATCACTTTGTTCCTCTCACTGGCGGCAGGGTGTGAATCTTGCCTGTGACTGCTGGGTGTTCGTTCCCTATGCCAGCCCTGTCTACATCTTGCAGTTTAACAAGTGCACCCCAACCCTCTTGATAAATTCCTCTGTGACATCCAGCCCCTGACATTGACTACTCACAGAAATCCCAGATCATCTGCTTCCAAAAGGAACAGTGTACCCCGATTTTACCTACATCACCGCACCTGTATAATGCACAGCACTTGTGAACACTTATAATAAACCAAAAGAAAGAATAGAAACGAGAGATGGAAACAAAGAGTTACAATATAAAACCATCATAAAATGTGAACTACAGCCTACGTTTATTAATAGGCACCAAAGTGCCCTACCTGCTGCACCATCCTGTCTCTCAAGATCTACCCAAGGTCACACTGCAGATCAAGCCATGAATCTTTTACTGTTATATAAAGGTCCAAATGGGGGACACAATCTGAAATCTGGAAAGGTGGGGGGGGGGGGGAAATCTAAGAAAACAGTTTGATCTTAGAAGACTACTCCCTCCCCACCCCATTCATAGAATCACAGGGCTGGAAGAGACCTCAAGAGGTCTTCCAGTCCAGTCCCCTACACTCAAGCCAGGACTAAGTATTATCTTTTAGACCATCCCTGACAGATGACTGTCTAACCTCCAATGCTGGAGATTCCACAACCTCCCTAGACTATTTATTCCAGTGCTTAGCCACCCTGACAGTTAGGAAGTTTTTCCTAATGTCCAACCTAAACTGCCCTTGCTGCAATTTAAGCCCATTGCTTCTTGTCCTATCCTCAGAGGTTAAGAAAAACAATTGTTCTCCCTCCTCCTTGTAACAACCTTTTATGTACTTGAAAACTGTTATGTCCCCTCTCAGTCTTCTCCTCTCCAGACTAGACAAACTTATTTTTTTCTATCTTCCCTCATAGGTCATGTTTTTTAGACCTTTAATCGTTTTTGTTGCTCTTCTCTGGACTTTTTCCAATTTGTCCACATCCTTCCTGAAATGTGGTGCCCAGAACGGGACAATACTGCAGTTGAGGCCTAATCAGCGCAGAGGATAGAGGAAGAATTACTTCTAGTGTCTTACTTACAGCCATCCTGCTAATACATTCCAGAATGATGTTTGTTTTTTTTTATATGCCCTTCCAGCTGAGGACTACTGATGATTACTCACTGGGAACAGTATTCCAACCAGTTATGCACCCACCTTATAGTAGCTCCATCTAAGTTGGATTTCCCTTGTTTGTTTACAAGTAGGTCACTCGAGACAGTATCAAAAGCCTTACTAAAGTCAACATATACCACATCTACTGCTTCTCCCCTATCCACAAGGCTTGTTACCCTGTCAAAGAAAGCGTTTAGGTTGGTTTAAACACAATTTGTCTTGACAAATCCATGCTGACTGTTACTTATCACCTTATCTTTTAGATATCTGCAAATTGATTGCCTAATTATTTGTTCCATTATCTTTCCAGGTACTGAAGTTAAGCTGACTGGTCTGTAACTTCCCGGGTTGTCCTTATTCCCATTTTTACAGATGGGCATATATAGTGCCATTTTCTCCCCGTCTTTCATGACTTTTCAAAGGTAATTGCTAATGGCTCTGATATCTCCTCAGTCAGATCCAGCCATGTCTAGATCACTTATGCCAGCAAAATTGTTGCTCAGGAGGGTCCCCCACCCACCCGAGTGACATAAGTTTTGCCAACATAAGTGGTAGTGTGCCCAGCGCTATGTCAGCAGGAGAGCTCTCTCCAGTCAGTATAGAATGGCTACAGGAGAGAACTTATAGCGGCGTAGCTGCATCAGTACAGCTGTGCTGCTGTAAGGTCTCTAGTATAGACGTGGCCTCCTTGAGTATTCTAGGATGTATTTCATCAGGCCCTGGTGACTTGAAAACATCCAACTTGTCTTCAGCCTTGTCTGCACTACACAGTTTTGTCAATCAGATGCTCAAGTCCCTGACTGTGCTGCATTTGGAACACATGCCTGCTCGACTCCCCCTGCAATCCATATAGAACTGACTCCATGCCCTCCCCTCACACATTCCCAGCCTGTCACAGTACCCCTAGCACTCCACCCCATGGACATTTTTCCATAATAGCTGGACTTATACACAGCTGTGAGATCTTCATTTCAGAGAGTGCTATTCACTGCCTTGTAAGAAATGTTAATCGGTGTATTGCTATTTAATAAAAAAATAGTCTTACAAAAGACCCTTGCAACAGAAAATTCATACATGGTGGCAAAGCAGCACATTTGCAGACTACAATTAACACTCAGGCATGAATCATTACAAGGATCATTCAAGATGGCAAGTAAGCAATGCCTGGCTGAATGCATTATAGAAAGACACATTGACAAAGAGCAGAGTAAAATGCTGCTTCAAAGCCTCCCTGATTTGAATAGCCCTTGTAATAGCCCTGGTGTCTGGCTGCTCAAAATCAGCAGCCAGGTGATCCACCTCAACGTTCCACCCCCCGGAAATTTTTCACCCTTAGTTTCACAAATGCTATGCAGCGCACAGCAGGCTGCTATGAACATGGGAATATTTTTCTCACTGAGGTCTAAGCAGGCAAAAAAGGCAGCACCAACGACCCTTTAATCTGCCAATCGCACATTCTATGGTCATTCTGCACCAGTTGAGCCCATTGCTGAAGTGCTCCTTGCTGCTGTCAAGGTTTCCACTGCAAGGCTTCATGAGCCACAGGAGTAAGGGGTAGGCTGGGTCTCCCAGGATCACTATGTGCATTTCCACATCCCCTGTGGGAATCTTCTGGTCTGGAAAAAAAAAGTCCCTGCATGCAGCTTTGTATACAGGCCAATGTGTCTGAAGAGGTGTGCATCATCACCTTCCCTGACCACCCCGGTTGATGTCAGTGAAATACCACAGAGAAGCGGCTATTTCTGTCGATGTACTCTTCCACAAGATGGTCTGGAGCCAAAAGTGCACCATCTACTGCCCCGCCACAGTTAGGGAATCCCACTGCCGCAAAGCCATCCACTATATCCCGCACATTGCCCAGAGTCACAGACCTTCGTAGCAGGAGGCAATTAATGGCCCTGCACACTTGCATCACCACAATCCCCAAGGTGGATTTTCCAACTCCAAATTGATTCGCGATTTACCGGTAGCAGTTTGGAGTTACCAGTCCACCCCAGTCTGGAGTTGCCAGCTTCCACATAGTGATCACTACACACTTTCCACCATTAGGGCAGCTCTCATTTTGGTGTCCTCACACCACAGGGCGGGGGCAAGCACCACACACAGTTCAAGAAAGGTGGCTTTGCGCATATGAAAGTTCTGCAGACACTGCTTGTCATCCCATACCTGCATCACAATCTAATCCCACTACTCATTTCCTTAGTCCAATAGCGATGGTCCACCATGTTGAATTGTTTCTTTCTATGGCACACAGCAGGGCAGGCACCACAGATTGCAGTTCAGATTCATAGCTCATGAAATACTGTAGGATCAGCCACATTGTGTTCATAATGCTCATCATAAGACTGGTGAACAGTGCAGGATCCATGCTTTCAGGCAGAGATGGCGGGCACAGTTTACAGGGGCAGTTGAAAAACAGTGTTAAATGTAGTCGGAAGCCCTTGGAATTATGGGATGGCAATTCCCTCCCCCATGATACACTACTATCCATTCCCAGAACTCCTAGCGGGAGAAGGTGGAGATCTGCACAGTGGTGATAGCCACCCCGGTGCACTGCTCTCTCCGTCGATGCTAGAGTGGACGCGCTCTGCTGACACAAGGAATGTTGTGTGAACATGCACAAGCGGTGTAATTACAGCAGCTTATGACCATCAATGTAACTTAAGTCAACTTAATGCTGTACTGTAGACATGGCCTAAGTAATTTTTAACTTGTTCTTTCCATATTTTAGCCTCTGATCTTACCTAGTTTTCACAGGCATTCATTACATTAGACATCCAATTGCTACTAAACTTTTTGGCGAAAACTGAAACAAGTGGAAATGGCAAAAGTACAAAATGACATTTTCTGTTATTGTCCTCCCAACTCCACTCCCCGCCTACCCTGTCCTTGGTCTTCCGCTTGCTTCTAATGTATTTGTAGAATGTTTTCTTGTTACTCTTTGTGTCGCTAGCTAGTTTAAATCTTGTTTTGTGCCTTGGCCTTTCTAATTTTGTCCCTATACATTTGCGTTGTTTATATTCATCCTTTGTAATTTGACCTAGTTTCTACTTTTTGTAGGATTCCTCTCCTGCCGGGTGCCAATGTTCTTTGCTGAAGGGCAAAGTAAACCCAAACCAAGCTAAGGGAAACTTTGATTATTTTCCTATTTGCAAATCAACTGTGGGGTGCCTTTTATAAGCAAGTCACTGGAGTGAAGCAGCCTCTATGTACTATGTGCATTATGAATTTAAATTACCCACCCCTACCCCATTCTGTTAATCAAGGGAGCAACCTCCCCATTCATGTATGATCAGTTACTGGTACAAAGCTGCGCTGGGCATAGCCAATTCTTGAGTAACAGCTACCAGAAGCATTTTAAGACAAGCTATAGCTGGCCCCGGAGCAGGCTACGGCATGCAGGTGCAAGCAGCCAGGCACCACCAAAAGCAAACGAGCGCTCCGAGGCACTAGACATCCCTAAGTGGAAAGAAGGAACACATTCCTCACACCATACCAATAGAGCTGGCACAGCCTGCATGCTGCCCCTATATGCAAGAGAGCTCCAAGAGCCACTGGCCTCCTGGAATTGGTACAAAGTGCTCTGTCCCCATATGCCCCTTAAAAAATTAATTAATTAACCGTCCCCGGAAACCATCTTTCCCCTGCTGCTGTATTTCCATATACCAGAAGGGGATTTTGATAGACTTGTGTGAGTAGAGTGCAAGACTGTTCCCTGTAGTCCACCCCAAGTCCAGAGGCTTTTGTGCCGTCTAGTTTCAAGTCTCATTGTTTTACATGCCCTTTCCCCATAATTGCTAATTACTCAATAGCTAAACAAATGCTTTTTGGGGGTAAATTGAGTTTCTCTAGTCAAATTCATTCAGTGGGATGGCTATGACCATTAGAGCTAGTTCCCCCTCACACACATACCCCAACCTGCTTCAGTTATTCTCTAGCTTTGTGTGGCTGTTAACCACACATACCCTTCCAAAGCCAGGGATCTTATTTATGACTATTAGGCTGTGTTTCTTCACCAGTCAAGCCAGTCTATACTCCCTTTCATCAGTAAATAATAGCTGCATGCTGATAATTCACTACAATGCAAATTAAATAGCCATTTAAACATCTGCTTTGACAAAGATCCAGTTGTCACGCTACTGTAGGGGGACATGGATGCCTCTGTGAAATAACAGGGTGTGACTGCATATTGTGACTTGAGCATGACTGGGTAGTCATGGCTGTCAGTGCAACTAGTCTCACTGCCAGGTGACTGGTGTCCTGTAAACTTAGTCTAACTTTAGGATCACTGTCATAGGTGCTTACGCTGGCAATACTACAATGTCAGAACAGATTCCTGTTCTTTATATACATAAAACAGTAACTTGGAATGGGTTTAAAAAGGGAGAACATGGGGCTGTTGAATGGGCCCATTGACAGCACTGCACTGCTCTGGGCACCTGGGTTAGATGGTGCTAGTCACACTCAGTGGCGTAGCCAGGTGGAGGGAAGAGGGGGAGCGGGGGGGAAAAAAGAAAAAAAGGCACCACCCGCTGCGGCGCTTTTACTGACGGGGCAGCGCTCCGGGTCTTTGGTGGCACCTCGGCCGCGGGACCTTCACTCACTCCACAGGTCTTGGGCGGCATTTCGGCGATGAAGCTTCAGTGCCGCCAAAGACACCCAAAGCGAGTGAAGGTCACGGCGCCCAAATGCCACCGAAGACCCGGAGCGCCGCCCCATCAGTAAAAGCGCCACAGCGGGTGACGCCTCTTTTTTTTCGCTCCCAGGTGAGTAAAATTTAAAAGGCGCCACTTGTGCTTGGTAGGGGAGCGGCTGCACCCCCGCTTCCCCCCCAGCTACGCTACTGGTCACACTCTCAGATGCTTTGGACCAACAGAGAGGAGTTGGAAAGGTTATAGCTACAGCAATCAGCCCCATACGGAAGAGACTGTGCCTTGAGTAGCCATAACACACACCGCTTCTTCAGTCAGGGAACACGGCATTGATAGGAGTGCAATTTAGCCCACCTATGATATGGGACGGTGGTTGCAACATAAGGGTAGAAGAAGAGATGACCACAAAGAATACAGGATGAAGAGATGGGATGAGAGAAATCCCTCCAAGACATAGCTTTGATTTACTCAGCTAAGAGATTTGAGGGGGGCGAGGGGGGGGGGACACACACATAGTTAGACTTTAAAAAAAAAAAAAAAAGGGTCCGAGTTTTTTGAACATAGTAATAGACAGAAGCAATAGAAATGGAAAAATCCACTCACCAGCGATGAGCAGGAAACTTGTTGACAGGATGATGGCATAGCCATCAACTTCTGCATAAGTTTGTTATTACTTTTCTAAGTCTTACAATTGAGGGGGGGAAAGCCTTCCCAATTTGAACTGATGCAGTGCCCTCTTCCTGAATCTGCAAGCAGACAGCTCCTCTGCTGTTCCCGGTAGCAGTTGCTTGGGAAAGCAGTAGCGTGAAGCTAGGTGGTGACACTGCCCCGAGTGTGTACAAAACCTTGCTAAAGTAGAAAAACTGGGAGAAATGTTGATTTCACTAAGCCATGGTGGAGCTAAGAGTCAGTTAGCAGCCACGGCAGCTCAGTGTTTTGCCCTTGCTATGGTTGCTTTCCTGTGACTGCTCCAGCCACACTTTCTGCAGCGTAGATGGGAATCCCAAGCCATATTAGGCATTGGTTAAAGCTTGATCTTCCTCTGTACTGCACAACATTTTGATTAAAAAACTAGAAAGACATAAAAATCAGTATAGCACACATTAAATAGATAGAAAGTTCTCTGTGGTGGGACAGCCACACCCAGCTCATGCCATCGTGAATACATCTTACAGTCACCATATCCCTGGTTGAGTCACGATGGATTAGCTGCCCAGATTTTCCCAGAATGCATGGATGCAAACATGGGTGGGCTGCTTGACAGATGCAGACATACAAGACACTGAAATGATGGCAGAAACTTGGATGGACACACATTGACCTGTGTTATTTGTAATGGACTAAAGTCAACATGCCTCTAATTGTTTAGAGAAGTTTAGAAGTATTATCATGAACAGGGTTTCAGCTGCTGCTTGGGAAAAGGCCTGAGCAGCTGTGGGAATGGGCACCAAAGCTATTATGGGAAAGGAGATGCCCAGAAGCGTGGGTGGGGGCTGGAAGAAAGAAAGGCTGGGGAAGAGGTAGAGTAACAGATACAGGTGTTTCTACACTAGATATTTGGCCTGGTCACACTCATCAGTAGCTACCCACTGGTGGCTGCACCAGTGCAAAACCCTGATGTGGAGAAAAGAGGCCTCTATTTGCTCCAGTGGAGGGTTTCTCTGCTAGACGCTAGGGTAAGCTGCCTCATTCCATCATGCAAACAGCAGCTTAAACAGGTTTGCCCTGTTTACACTAGAGACTTCCACTGGTGCAGCTACAACAAAAGCAAACCACCAATGGCTGTGATCAGGCCAAAAGCCCAGGATGCACAAAGTCACAACCTCCTGCCTACTGGATGGACGAGTAACAGGCAGCTGCTAATACGTACAATCAGGAGGCTCTGAAATGGAGAGAGCTCTACAGATGCCAGACAGACGGCTTCAGATCTGTTAGTCATTTACTAGTCCAGTAGGAAAGCTGGAGACTGCCCTCCCAACCTCCCCCCACCCCAAAAAAAAGTGTTTTAGGGAAGAGCATCTTGTCAAGAATCCCCAAATCCTTCCAGATTTTACTGGTGGGACAGTCTCTTATGCCCCCCCACACACACACAAAAAAGTAGAAGAAATATTGTATCCATAAGATTTTTCAATCTCCAAGCATTTCTATAGTGATCTTTATGTCCAAGACACCTCAGACCTATTTAAACTTCACAGCAGCTGTGCAACACTAGATAGGTTAAAGATTAGCCTCATTAGGATGGGGCAACTGTGACCACTCTACACAATGTCTGGGGCAGTGCCATCAACTGAGGTCACTCTGGCTGGTGCAACAGCCCTTAGTAGACGACGCATATTTTGATGATGAATTGTGACAAAAAGGTTGCAACTTACGCAAGACCAGAGAGTCAGTGAGTGCACTGGATTAGTACTTGCAAACTCAGCCTCCAGCCCGTGCTCAAACCACTGGACCAGGGATTGGCAACCTTGGGCATGCAGCCCGCCAGGGCCAGTTTGTTTACCTGCCGCATCTGCAGGTTTGGCCGATCGCGGCTCCCACTGGCTGCAGTTCACCGCTCCAGGCCAATGGGGGCTGCAGGAAGGGCGGCCAGCACATCCCTCAGCCCACGCCGCTTCCCGCAATCCCCAATGGCCTGGAGCGGCAAACCGCAGCCAGTGGGAGCTGCAATCTGCCAAACCTGCGAATGCGGCAGGTAAACAAACTGGCCCGGCGCATCAGGCAGCTTACCCTGGCGAGCCATGTGCCAAAGGTTGCCGATCCCTGGTCTAGACCGCACTTCACTGGCAGTTTGCTAAATTAAAGTGTCTGAAGCACCCAGGTGTGGTGCCAAGCCCTAGCCAACATTCACGGGTCTAAGATTTGGATCCAAAAACACCAGTGGAAGGGGGATTGCGCCAATTGGTCTTAAGAGGAACCCTCTTCTCAACCCTTATCTTTTGTAAAGATGGATACCAAACATAGGGCCCCTGGGAAAATGGGATTTAGAATGCATGTGTGAAAGCAAAAACTGGGACACCACAGTATTAAAGATTCTGATAATATGAGTTTGTTGTTTGGTTTATAAGCTGGAAAAGATTTTAGTTTGCTATTTGATAATCTAGGCTTTCAAAAGGTAGCACTAGGTACAAAATGCTCTCCAAACCTTATAAAGATACTTGCCATGTTGCGACATTCCCCCCAGAATGTCTTAATAAAAAATAAAATAAAAAAATAAGTTCACATTACAAATTCACCGAGGGACCCTGCTCTCCAAGTCAAAAATAAAAATGGATCTGCATTGCCATTTCAGTGGCGTGCAATCCATGTACTCTTTCAGAATGCCTGGAACAAGACAAGTGAATACGAAAGTGTTAAAGGGAAAGAGGAGCTGAATTCCATTAGGAGCTAGTAGTAAAGAGGATAGATTTTAAGAAGGCATTTTCCAGTTGCAGTCACTTTTGTCCTTTTATTTGCTTATATGACTTCCTGTTTCCTCTCTTCTGACATTCTAATTCTCCAGTACCACTCACCTTTGGAGTGTGCCTCATTTCTGCACTGTCACTGGCCTCTTCCCCCTGGCAACGCCTTTCCCTTCTGGCCTACGAAGCCTTGCCAAAATATGGTAAAGCAGGAAGAGAAAGATCAGCCTGGCTGTTATTCCTGCTCCTTTGTTTAACATTTATGGCATCCAGAGGTTCATTTAATCTTAGCCTCAGCAAAGCAACAGAGTTTAGCTGACAGTTCTTTACTGTATTAGAGTTATGAGGAAGCCAAATTGAGATTTCAGACTTTTTTAAAAAAATTATATATATTTTTTTCTTTAAAAGTCTCTGTAGCATCTTCAGAACACTCAAAAGTTGTTGAAAACTGGGCAACAGAATGACTGCAATTTGCATAAAGCCTAGAAGCAATTCTGCCTACCCCCCTCACCCTCCAGCTTTCTCTATACAATCACACAACAAAATTTCAAAGCTACTTAAACACTTGATCACTCCATGATCATAATACTCCAGTGGCCATTTTGGTTAGTAAAATAGGATTTTGATACTCAGTTTCTAGCCAGTACTGACTGCTGTCTAACGCTAGTGACATAGTAAGGATCTGAACAGAGAGAGTTTTTTAGTGTTTATGGTATTGGTAATTTATGATTTGATAATTAATAAAAAGTTTAACACTATTTCTAGCATGGTATTACCTAGAGACCTTGATCGTCCCCTCTGCCCCCCCTCCCGCACCCACAAACAATAACCCCATCGTACTAGGCACCGCACATCTAATCAAGACTGCAAGCTCTCCTTATCTTGCACAGTACCAGAGTTACCTGAACAGTATAGGGATGCTTACGGTCTTGTTTCGGTTTTATGGGTTGCCTTTAAAAAAGCCTCACTCTGTTATAATTCTAAGAAAAATGCAAGTTTTGCTAAACAAGTATTTATGGACAAACGATAACGCACAACTGAATGACCTCATTTTTGTTGAGGACATTGTCCTCCTTAGTTCAACACATCACTTAATGGAAGAAAAGACCCAAAACAATTTGGCTTATCAACAACCGAGACACAAAATATATGGCTATCAATATCCCCTAAATCAACCACCAGAGTAGAAGGAGAAACGCTAGAAGTAGTAAGTCATTTTATTTATAGAGAGAATATTTTGACCAGCTTCAATTTCCAGCCCTCATGTTTGCAGAGATGGCCTGCCAAATCTGAAAGAATAGTGCTGTCTTCCTAAGTCTGACAATAGCTCCAGTGCCTCTGTTGTCACTCAGTTTTACCAAGCTGAAACAAAGCCAAGACTGACCAGTTACTTTTCCCCCCCACTGCGGATATTCAGACCCCTGGGAGAAGCAGGGAAAGACAGAAATCAAGTCAGTTTAATGCTGCTTGGGGAAGAGTAGAAGTTACTGCTACTCAAATCCCAGTGAATAACATCCTCTTGCAGCAGCCGCAATATTGAAGCCAGGGTAAAGTATAGTAGCAATGATAGCAAAGCCACTCTCCCCTACTGCTGCAACCAGTACACCATGAGCAGCACCCAACTGTTCTATCCCTTTAAGTTGCAAGGTGTGCAACAGCACAGATGTTTTCTCTGTAGCTTTTATGTGGCAAGTAGATTTTCCTAGCCCTGGTTATAGCAACATGAACTTCTACAGCAAAGAACAGCCATTTTAAGATACATCAGGGAAGAATAAAACCAACTGTCAAAGACAAGAATAAAAACCACCCTCTTCAACTAACATCCATCTGAGACGATCAAGTTCTGGGCTGGCAACTGCTGTAAGTCCTATAGATAAATTATCAATAGCCACCATATTCAAACCCTGGGTTCTTGTGTGATGGCCTTGACAGACTCCCCCAACAGCCATTGAAACAGGTTCTCAAACAATGCTACTTCATCTGACAGCCTCCTAGTTCTGCCCCTAGACAAAGATGACCCAGTGCTGTTCTAGAGACTTGCTCCAGGCAAAGTAGCAGCAATTCCTACTGAAGCTGGTGAGAATGAGATAATCAGATAAAGCAGCATTCCACATAATCTAGTCACTCAATGTTTAGCAGGAGCCATCTGGGTGCAGGACAAAGATGTCTGGTTGTGATCGTGCAGGCCCCAGTAGTCTAAACACAAGGTCTTGACGAGGGGATGTGAAAAGTTTTCAGGGAGTTTCAGAACGGCAAAGATTCTAGCAGATCCCGAGTCCCTGGCTGCAATAGAAGGATATTTTTACTACCCCTAAATAAACTTGGAAGGATTAGATTTTTAATCAGTAAATGTTGATTTCACCACACACACGGGAAAAATATTTCCATCACCCCAATAATCAAACTTTACAGATAGGCAAAGTAAGAAAAATGCTGTTTGACAACTTTATTGGAGTTTAAGGATACTCGCTTTGTATATCTGGACATGTGATATTTTCAATTTTTGTCTTAATGGTTATAAAAAGCTTTAACCTTCTGAATCTCAATATCAATGGTCATTAAACAATTATTGTCTTACACCCTACATAAATTTTTGCAGCAGCAGGAAATTAAGTCTAAATATGCTTAAAAACTAAACACATCAATGTTATCTGTTGACATTGTTTAAAAAAACAAAACAAAAAGTGCCACCCCTACTTATAAAGATTTTTTTGTTAGGGTGAGAGGATTTTGATTGAATACACTCCCACACTACCTTGCAATAACTTAGACAAGGCGCAAGTTGCAAATGCATTAAATTGCTTAATGTATCTTATACTAGCAACAGTCACTCTGGAGGATGTTTAAAAAAATAAAAATTAAAAAAATTAAAAAAACCACATACTACTAAAGTTAAACATTTTTTTAAATCAGCAGGTATTGCCTTCAAGAGTTTTAAAGGAGCTGGCTCAGAATCTCGCTGGACTATTAATGTTGTTTTTCAATAAGTTCCATAACACTGAACTAAAACTAATGTTGTTCTGCCAGTTTTTAAAAAGGATAAATAGGATTACCCAGGTAATTATAGGCCTGTCAGCTTGACATCAATCCCAGGCAAGATAATGTTGCTGCTGATAAGGGAATCAATAAGGAATTAAAGGAGGGTAGTGTAACTAATGCAAATCACTGTGGGTTTATGGAAAACAGACCTTGTGAAACTACCCTTATCTTTTTTTGATGAGATTGCAAGTTTGGTTGATAAAATTTTGACGTAATAGTTAGATTTCTATAAGGCATTTAATTTGATACTGCACAACATTTTGATTAAAAAACTAGAAAGACATAAAAAAATCAGCATAGCACACATTAAATAGATAGAAAGTTGGCTAACTAATAGGTCTCAAAATGAAATTGTAAATGAGGAATCCTCATCGAGCAAGTCTGTTTCCAATGGGATCCTGCAGGGATCCATTCTTGGCCCTATGCTATTTCACATTTTTATCAATGACCTGGAAGAAGACATAAGATCACTGATAAAGTTTTCAGAAGACACAAATAGGAGGTGTGGTAAACAACAAGGAGGAGTGGTAAACAAAGAGGAGAGGTTGCTGACACAAAGTGGTACGGATCACTTGGTGAGCGGGGCGCAAGCAAACAATATGCATTTTAATATGGTTAAATGTAGATGTATACATCTGGAAACACAGACTGCAAGTAACATTTACAGAATGGAGGAGTATCCTGGGAAGTAGCAAGTGAAAAAGATTTGGGAATTGTGGTGAATAATCAGTTGGACACGAGCTCCCAATGCGATGCTGTGGCCAAAGAGTTAATATAATCTTGGGATGCACAAGCAGGGGAATCTCGAGTAGGAGTAGAGAGGTTATTTTACCAGTGTATTTGGCATATTGTGTCCAGTTCTGGGGTTATCAACGTTCTATTTGAATTGTGAAGTTGGAAAGGATGCAGAGAAGAACTACAAAAGTGATTACAGTATTAGGAAACCTGCCTTACAGTAATAGACCCAAAGAGTTAGGATTTATTTAGATCAGCGGTAGGCAACCTATGGCATAAAACCATACTTTTTCTAGTATGCTTATAAAGGTAAAACAAGTTCGCTAACTGTCCATCTTTGCTCCTAGATAAGAGCCTGAATATTATAGAGCAGTGGTTCTCAACAGGGGTACATGTACCCCGGGGGTATACAGAGGTCTTCCAGAGGGTAGAGCAACTCATCTAGTATTTGCCCAGTTTTACAACAGGCTACATAAAAAGCACTAGTGAAATCCGTACAATCTAAAATTTCATACAGACAAAATGAGACAGTAAGCAATTTTTCAGTTATAGTGTGCTGTGACACTTGTATTTTTATAGCTGGTTTTGTGAGCAAGTAGTTTTTAAGTGAGGTGAAACTTGGGGTAGGCAAAACAAATCAGACTGCTGAAAGGTGTATACATAGTCTGGAAAGATTGAGAGCCACTGCTCTAGAGTACTTCCTGGTTGTACCCAAGTGACCAAATAGCCAGCGTTCCACACCACAGCATTTTTAAATTACAGCCTGAGTGGCTTCTGTTCCGGTGGAAGTTGACAAGTCATTTTTCACCTGAAACTGCAACTGTAGGACAAAACAGGCTTGGTGACAAAGAACATTGGATGGGGTCCTGGATGGCATTTGCTTGTACTTTAAAAGAATCTATGTCTAACAGGTTAGGGATAGTTTTTTGAAAGAAAAAAAGAGTTGCTCAAAATTCAAACCAGAGCAAACAGGAAACTTTTGGGGGATGGGGCGGGGGGGGGAGAAGAGGAGGGATCTTATAGTCCCCTCAATTGTCTTAATTACTGCACAAACTTAGGAGTAACAGGCTGACTGCTTCCCAAGAGATACACACAGTTGTGTTTCTCAAGGTGAGTATATAAAGAATGAAATCCATTAAAGTAGTTGACATGTAATCAACAAAAAAAGTCTCCCCAGTTGACTTCAGGGGGTTATTCTGATGACTGTTCCTATACCTCCAAAGTTCTCACCTGCAGGATCTCTCCTCCATATTATTCAATATTTATAGAATGCCTGGGAGAGCTAGTGGAAGAATCGAGCTACATGCTGCTAATAGATGAAGCTGAACCTATCCAAGACTGAGGCAATGCCAGAGAGAAGGTGCTTCAAAAAGAGTTGGTCAGCTCATCAATATATCCATCTATCACAGCTATCTGCAGCCTTGGGGTCCATTTGGACTTAATACTATTGGATCCCCAAACTGCCATGAGGACAAACACACACATCAATCTTCAGATGGCCAGGATGAGGTACAATCCGGTAACTGGGGCATCTCTGGGCAGGGCCTTATCAGAACGAGAATAATGCAACAAACATCTAGTTGCAATTGCATTAAATCACTGCGACTTCAGCTGTTGGAGAATCCACTTCAGGGTCCCTGCCCTGATCCCGTGGAGTGCTCAGAGTATCACACCTAGCTAGCCAAGAGATCAACTCTTTCCCCACAGCCATGGCCTTCATGGCAGCTACAAACCACCGGAAGAGTGAAGCTACAGACCAGGAGAGGGAATGTAGTGCCGGGGAGGATAGGGGCGGGGTGTGTGTGTGTGTGTGAAATTTCTACAGCATAGGTCCAGTAGTTCCTGTTAAACATCCACAGACATAACCTTGCTCAGAACCCATTTCTGTGACTTGGCTTCTCCAATGAGGTATGTTTTTGTCTGCCCCCCTACTTCTCCCCACCCCCCAAAAAAAGTTTTAAAAGTTGATAAACTATTTCCTGTACAGTCTGGGAACGCACATCGATATTACTATTGAAGTACCTGGGAGGTGCTTAGACAAAGGCGAGGGGAAAGCACACGAGTAATTGATAAGCATCTACTTAGATTGTAGACGCTTTGGGGTAGGGTCCATCTTTCTGTTCTGTGTTTGTATGGCGCCTAGCATCAGGCAGCCCTGGTCCATGACAGGGGATTTCTAGGCATTGTGATAATACAAATAAACAAAGTTCTGCTAGTTTTTGTTTTATTTTTATTTTGCTAAACAGAGGGCTCTGAGTCATCAACCAGAAGAAAGAGGTCGTGAGAGGGATTTTAAAAATAGTTGTGGAATAGATGCAGAATAGGTGCAGAGATGATGTTCCCATGGGATAGGGGAGGGGAGACATTGCTGGAAGAGAAGGCAGAAAACACAGTGAGGGACAGGAAGAGTGAAAAGTACAGGAAATAGGCTAGAAAACGCAAGTAGTAAGGCTGGGGTAAGGAGAACAAGGTCATGGAATAGGTAGAAGACAGATGTATTACCAGCAGAAATCAGAAGAATGGCCAGGACGTGCCACAAGCATGGCAATTCTTCAGAGGGGCTGATTACAAGAGTACTTGGGGCAAACCAGGCACCCAGTTTTCTGACAGTAGGGAGTTACAGGTCATGTGCAAATAAGGACAGCTGAACCACTGTAAAGGAAGTAGAAGCTGGAAGCGCAACTTTCAGACAGGTTGCTGTGAGAGATGAAGCTAGATAAGAGGGTAGATTTTGCTAAGAAAGGGATGAGCAGGTGTTAGTTGGGGACATCTCTAGGAAAGGATTACTAGAATGGGAGTGATGGCTGTTGCATCATGAGCATCACACACACACAGCCCAGTGGCCAGAGTGCAACCGATTATTGCTGCAATACATGAAACAAAGGTTGAGTAGCAGTAAGAGAAGAAATATTGGGGTCTGAGCTTAAGAGGCACCAGCAACTCCCATTAACTCTGATCAGAATTATGGGTGCTCCGTGCTTCTCAGGATCATAGCTGTTATTTGCCATGTATCCCCTGCCATATCTTATGACAGACACTGAAGATGGAACAGGGAGCAATCCCTTGCACTACTTCAGGTACTGAATTTCCCTCACCTCTTGAATGAGGAATTCTGAATCCTAACTTTGAGATGTTGCATTTCAGTGATAGGAGAACTGGATACACACACATATTTGGACACAAACTTTTGTAAGGTACATTTATGTGAACGCTGTTAGTATTAATTAGAAGCCTTTGCAGATTTAAAGTTAATATGCCTGGTTATCTTGCCTAAGTCACAATTTATATTTTCACAGCAATAAAGATATTTCTAAACTCTTTAGATATGTGGAGCCAATGACCTTTGTTTAGAGTGTATGCTGTTTTTAGTAGTATGTATTTTTAACACTGATTACAATACTGAGGATGTAATGCCTTTTATACTGCGTGATTTGAGTTTCACGTGTCATGTATCACCATCATATGGTACTTTTTTTTTTTTGAAGTTTAAAATGTATTGTCAATAACCGAGGTCACGTCCATCCATTCCCCAACCAACTCCTTCCCCATCCTTAAGCAGAGAGCCACCACACGTGCTACTGTCCAGATGCTGTTTTGTGTCCGTCCTTATCATGCCATCTATCAGACAAAGAAAATCCAGAGCCAGTTAAGAACAAAGTTCTCTTCCCACACAAAGAGGTGGAATATCAGAACACGTTTTTTTGTTGTTGTTAAGACTACTTAATACCAACACTGAGGCAGCCTGCCTAGCAACAAGTTGAAGTTAAACTCATATCATCCTACTTGTGTTCCCATGGCTACTGTCACGAACAGAGCAGTGGCAGCTGCACAAATCAGGAAAAGGGGTCCCATTAGAGACATATTTAAGATTCTGAGACAGAAAACAATACCAAGAAGGTATGAATGCTGTCTGGTACACTTTCCGCTACAGCCCATCTCTCCATCCCTAAAACTGCTCTAAATAGCCTTCCGTTAGAGCAGTGGGTTCTCAAACTTTTGTACTGGTGACCCCTTTCACACAGCAAGCCTCTGACTGTAACCCCCGCACCCCCTTATAAATATAATTTTTAAATGTTTTTAATTTAACAGTGTGGATTTGATTTAAATCACTAGTCAGGAAGATTCAATTTAATCACTGTTTTCTACATAAAAGCGCATTTTTGTTGGTTATTATAACCTTAATATATATTCTTCACAACTCAGATGTAGGTTTCGTTTTTAGAAGGTACACACTATATATTTTTAAACAGTGATTTATTTTGAAAACTTTTCAGATTAGTTTTACAGCTGTATCAGAAAATGAATCATTGTTTGGTTATTTAATTTACCAAAGGTAATTGAAGCAGGTATGTATAAAGCCATTGGGAGGTGAACTATCTCCAATTCAACAGGTTATTCAATAATATTTGGAAGATTTTCTTGCCATGCTGTATTAGGAGGAGAACATCACCAGACAGACATTTAAATTGTTTTATTTAAGTAAAACAACAATGTTAAGTATTCTGGATTTTTTTCTTCAACAGCAAACATAGAATATTAACAAGCATATGTCCCTCACTTCTCACATTTACCTCCAGACTTTTCTCCTTGTCCAGATCTATTACACCCCCAATCTTCTATTCATTGAACTTTTTGAAACTTTGCACTTTTAGAGAGAGGTAAGGGATTGACTCTGTGTACACAAATTTGCAGGGGGACAATAGAGTTGAGGTCTGTTATTTCTCACCTCTATATATTTATTTAAAAACATTTTTGCCGTTAAACATGTTATCTCTGGAGACACCAATCCACAGTTTGAGAACTGCAAAACTAAGCATCTCTGATAGTATCTTCTAAACTGACCACTGAGTCCCATTGGGTAGATAGAAAGATTAACCTAAATAATCTACACAGAAGCCTGTGGAACCCCATAAGATTGGGTCTCTAATCCATGAACTATTGGAACTCCTTTACAAACAACTTTTCTTAAACATTACATGAATAAATTGTCTCATACTATAGAATTAAAATTTATAATCCCTATTCCATGATGAGGTATCTTTAGATAATGCTTTTGGAGGAAAAAAAAAGTATCAAAAAAATCCGGTTTAAATCAAATTAAAAAAATCCAATAAAAAAAAAAAATCATTGATTTTTATCCACTCTGGTTTCCAACACCATTATAAATGTTGGCAATGAAGCAAGGTTTGGGGTGGAGGTTGACAGCTCGCGACTCTCCCCCCCCCCCCCCCTAATAATCTCGCAACCCCCTGAGTGGTCCTGACCCTCAGTTTGAGAACCCCTGTGTTAAGCCTGTAAAATATTAGAGTGGTTTGTCATCTAGAGAAGTGATTGACCCCACTGTTTGTGAGGAATGCAGAGTGTTTTTTCTTTAAAAAAAAAAAAAAAAATGAATTCGAACTACAGTTGTGCAGCATGACTGAAAACAGCCATGAGCTCCTTACGCAGCCTAAACAAAAGATGTAGCAAAGGCCACTTGTCAAAGTTGTTTGGAAACAGCATGGTCTAACAGCTTTATTAGTGTTCCATTCTTTTTTCTTTAAAAGTTCAAAAATCGTAATGAAGGGCCCAAGCCAGTGTGCTCCTGATTCACAGGAAAGGCAATGAAACTAGAGGGCCCAGAGAGAAAGCAGAAGAGTGGAGGGAATTCCCCAGTTCAGTTCACATCTTGAGGAAAAAGGTGGATAAATAGGTGAACTATGAATCCAGACTTTTCCAATCCTGACTTGACTGTTCCCCCAAGATGAGAAACTGCTTCCCTCTAGCACCATTTCCGTCTTAATCTTTCACTGTTTATAGGATCTCCATGAGGTTGAGTCTACAGTCCATGCTTTTTCAAATTGCAATGACTAATTATTTCTAACAAGGAAGGAAGCCAGCCAGTCTCTTATGTAACAATATATAGTTGGGCTAATAGAAGCAGAATTGCTATAGTTACACATTATTCACTGGCCTATGTTTTTGCAGACTAAATATACAATATCTAAGAGAACGATGTTTTAAGGGCATATACAGGTCTGTCACATCTTACGCACATTTAATATGCGCGATTTCAGCTTTACGCGGTCGGCAAAAAATAATAATTTTAATACTGTACCTGTAGTGCGGGCGATTCCGCCCACCATTCAACTCAATGTAATTTTGACTATACGCGGTTTTCACATTACGCGCCAACCGCGGAACAGAACCCCCACGTAAGATGAGAGTCGCCTGAACAAACTTTTTAATGCCCAATATTTAAATCCAGATTAAAAATATATATATCTGTAAATCAGTATAGAGTGAAGTCCAAATGGACTCAGCTATCAACCTGTAGTATAGACGCAGAACCGTACAATAATGGGCATAATCTAGATACCTATACAACAGCATAAATGCACAGATGCCATAGGTGGCATGTGGTTAGATTCTAAATTAGAAAGCTATACTATGAAAGTAACAGAGAATCTCTTATGAGAATATAATCTGTGAAACCTCTCCATAGTGAGGAGGAACTTGGGGTAGGGGCACTTCTACTAAAGACACAAACTCACTTCCTTGCACTGTTCATTTCCAACACTGCTGCCACTCCACTGAAAGAACGACAGAAGAGAATACCAGTAGCGTCCTGCGTGGAAGCTCCTAATGAACCATGACCAGATGTGATGAAATAGGAAAATGAGATGAGTATACACCAGATCTTCCTCTGAACAGGGGATCTTTGTGATTAGATGTTATCAGTCCACTGCAGCCTCCCACTCCCTCCCCCCCCATCAATGCAAGACAAACTCCATTTACTAATACTTCCTTTTGCAGAGTTCAAAGAGTTTAGCTGCTGTGCAGCACTGAATGTTTGAAGATGCTTGGCAGAGTGGGTTAGACACGCTAGCTTGGTCTCAAGACCTTAGACCAGAAATGAAGTGAGTTTGGTGGTCTCAATGTACCTTCCGTACTAAAAAAAAGTTTATCACATCACTATCAGTCACATTTCAGCACAACTAGTATTAGGTGCTCAAGAGAATAGCCGGGGCTATATTGGAAAGGAAGTTTCCAAAAGGAAAGTTAAAAACAAAACAAAGAAAAGGGCTATTTTTAAAAATTTAAAATAGAATCTAAATTGTCCTGCAAGGAGGTTTTTCCTGTTCATTATTTGAGAAAATTTTAGTTCAAAAGTCAATTTCATGTTTTCCAACACACACATATTTAAAAAGAACAGGAGTACTTGTGGCACCTTAGAGACTAACAAATTTATTAGAGCATAAGCTTTCGTGGGCTACAACCTACTTCTTCTATAAATTTGTTAGTCTCTAAGGTGCCACGAGTACTCCTGTTCTTTTTGAGGATACAGACTGACACGGCTGCTACTCTGAAACACATATTTAAGAGCACAGACATTCTCAGTTTGCCATTTGTTTTAGTTAATTTATATATAGAGGCTCAGAACCTCAAAATGTACAAGAGCAATTGGTAAAGATTTTACAAGGAGAGCAGTCAAAATCCAGTTCTGCTTTCACAATTGGAGGTTCCTTGCTCCAGGTCCACTGAAGTAACCAGTCACTCTAATTATGTTAGATTACAGGCCACTCAGCACTTAGAATTTGTCTTATTTTAGAATTGTAAAGCACCATGAAAACCTAGGCTGCAGGATCACAAATAAGGAACATTACTAAAAATTAAATTAAACAAGTTTCCAGAGAACCAGCTGCCCCAGCTGTCCTTGCCTAGCATCTGTTCAGAAACCAATATGGATATTCAGAAGCGACACTGCACAGTTGAAGTGTTTTACAAACCACATCCAGTTATAATACTCCAAAGGTATGTGACAGGACAGAGCCCCCTTAAGTGCATTGTACAGTTCCCCTTGATCAGAGGCAAGATTTCTGAGCTAATAATAAGAACTAATCACAGAGAGCTCTAAGCCTTTCACTTGGCCAAGTTACAAAACTAAACTAGGCTGAAAACAAAAGTTTTAAGAGCAACTCATTAAGCAGCAGAGACCAGCTACAACAAAGGATCCACTTTTCATGACTATCAAGTCAGTCCCACCATTAATACACTCATCAAAAAGTGAAGCAGTGACAAGCTTATTATGCAAATATTGCATGAGCCAGGCAGAGAAAGAAGCCACAGGCTCTGGCCACACTGACATTTGTATGTTTACTACAGCATTCAAGTTTTAGAAGGACGTTCTTCATGCTATTTAACAGCAGATAATCTCCGAGACCATCCGCATCCCAGCTCCAGGCATACCCAATGAGCACCTCCTGCTCTGTAAGAGAGTAACCAGACTGACTGAAGAAAAGACACAGACCCAAGCAACCTTAAAAATGGTCTCTAAGGGCTAAGAGGCCCAGGGTACCAAAGCAACGCTGCATTCTTGTTGGGCTGTAAGAGTTGCATTCAACACATTCCCATTCTACTCCTGTAGTACAACTGCTATAAAGGGTGACATAGACACGACATCAAGGCTCATCTGTGTGCTGGTACAGAGCCCCGCACAGAAGCCCGGGGGGTGGGGGAGGAGGGCTTAAGTCTCCCCCTGTTCTAGGGTTGCTGGGTATTAGTTCAGCCTTGAGAGCTACCCTAACTTGTACCCACCCATCCACGACTCCTAAGGGCCTTGAGGCAACCAAGAAATAAATACTTAGGACAAAGGAACCCCTCAGCCACAGCCTCTCCCCCATCCTCAATGCACTCCTTGTTAAGGCTCCTGTTTGGGGGCCTTATATCTGCTCTGCAGCATAGCTGGCACCATGGGGCTGTAGGGCACTGATTAATTGAGCCTTGAGGGACAAGGTAGCAGAGAAAGATGGGTCCTGGAAGAAAGCAAAGGGCTGAACAGTGCGGTGCTGCCCCTGTCACAGAAAATCTGAACAAAGGCAGTCACCTAAATTTTCCACAAAAAATTATTTTTGTCAGAAGTTTCAATATAGAAGTGCTCTGTCTGAAAGCCAAGATACTTCAATTTGGAAGTGCTGCTGCGGTAGCTGATGGGACCTGTTATTTGGGTGACAAACTCCCATTCTCCTCTATAGGCCAGGCTCCCTGGTCAGACTTAGTCTCCCATGAAGCTAGAGAGCTGCTAAGTTGATTTCACGAGGGGGCCTCATGACCTCCAGTAACGAGACTGTTGGAGAGGCCTCTTGGCATTGCCCAGTGAAGTGAAAGGCAGCATCTTTGGGCTACTCACTTCACTGGGCAAAGCCAAGAGCTTTGCAGCAAGGGAAGCCATACCAAGAGAAACAAGATGAACCATCTAGTTCATTATACTTTTCGCTCCGATTCCAAATGGATGACCAACGTCTAACTGCCAGAGAGCTGCACCCAAGCTTCCTCCCTGCCCAGGCATGGTCCCACAACTTCCAAGAGTTACTGGGACTGAATGTATTAGGGGCAGTATGAGCTGGGTCTCCCTGAGGCAAGATTGTACTGACCAAGTCTCTCAAAGCTTTAAAGAAATCAAATCAGCTGCCAGCAAACTAGCAGGGACTTGGCCATTCAGGAGGGACAGGAAACATTTGGATGTTTATGTGGCAGTTCTTAGTACCTGACCAAAGTGGGGTGCATTCCCAGACCTCCAGCATTTCAAATGGCACCTCTTCACATTAAGCAGTTTCTCCCACCTTCTGTATCCCTGGATCCAGATGCTTCTAGGGTGCTATTGTAATTCCTCCCTTAACAGGAATACTTCCCTAAGTCAAGAGTGCTCTGGTTTTATTCATTTATTTTTGTAGTATAGCAGGCAAGAGACTGGTGAAGGCCAGCTCTGCTGTAAGCAATCCACAAAGGGTTTCTCCCTCTCTGTCTCCCCCTGGTATCTCCATCATAGATCTGATTGAATTAGGGCACCCTCTGGATTAACCAGCCATTTGTCAGGAGTTCACGTCTACCGGAAAGAAAACAGGAGGATTCTCTCTGAAGATGACTGGACATAACAGAAGTCTGGAGATATAAGAACTAGCTCATACTTGTACTGCTGTAACTAAGATTAAAGGTACTTAGTTGCACTACAGCCATGAGAAGGAGAATTGCACAGGAGAAATTGTTTCTATCTTCTCTATATTTATAGATTCAGAACAAGTTGTTCTCGTCAAGAAATTATATAATGCTTTTCAAAATCATTGAAACCTAAATCTTATTTAAAAGTTATTAGCTATGCAAAAGAGTAAAATAAGTAACTAGGTTCCAATATTTCAGCACATACAAGATGAACAAGCAGAAAGCGATCAGGATCAAGTAACATGCACGTTTTTTGTTAGTACTCCTCTCCTCCTCCCCCCACATAAAATAAAATAGATTTCTATTCAGCTTTCAGACACAAAACATTCCCTTTCACTAAGTTTTTCCATTAAACACACAAGTACACACAGCTTTTTGTTCTCTTTTTTAAATCCTCAGTTTCTCAAAATGGAGAACTCACAATATATGCTGGCCTACTGATAATACTTTTTATCAGCTAGCTGACAATCAAATGTTGGACTCACAATTCTTTATATTTACTACAGAGGGCAATTGAGGGGGAGGGACAGCTTTTCTCAATGTATTCATTAACTCAAGGCCAAACAGCAAAACTTATCAATATATAAATATTTATAACACTTATGAACAATTAAAAACTTACTTTTCTATTTAAGACAATAAAAGCAAGTCCTGTGTCAAGCTACCAAGACCTGGTTTACCAAAGCAACATGTAGTTGCAATACCTTACATTGGGCCAATGGGTGGGTAGGATGAGAAAGGAGAGAGAGACCGATATTAATTTAAGGAAAGATTCTATAAAACTTTGTCCATGTGACCTAGTCCTTAGAGCCTGCATGGCTACAAAATTTGTATCCCTATCCAATCCACAAAAAATGGACCGCGGATGTGGATATCCAGATTTGCAGGGATGTCCTACTGCCAGTAGCCAATCCACTAAAGTCAAGGAGCTACAAAGTAAGGACTATTGCTCCACATGCATAAGTATTTGCAGGTTCATAACCTTGGCTTTCAAGAATCAGACAGATCATCATCAGGCCCCTGCCACATTCAATTTTAGCCATTATAACTTTAAAGAAAATTAAAAACCACCCAGAAAGCCACTTTAATTTAGAAGGAAATCTAGTTAATTTTTGGCTCCAAAAGGAATCTAAAAATATATATTCTAGTTTTAGTATTTTTCCTAGCACTACTAAAAACCTCTGTCCCATTACAGGAGGTTAGACTAGATGACCCTTCTGGTCCCTTCTAACCCTATGAGTAGCCGAAAGGTGAGGGTTCTCTACGCACTTTTTAGAAGTTTTGTTTTTATTCTGTTTAATAGTTTGTCATTGTAAATCCAGAGAGTAATTAAGGAGACCTTATTCTTGATTTCATGTTGTACAGTATTCACTGCCTCTTTGGTCTGATCTAACTAATGTAATTACAAAATCTGAATCAACATCTTGTTAATGTCTTGCTCGACTTCACTTTATTTTGCAGAATGTACTTCTGAAAAGCCTTCCTAGTTTAATATTCTTTACTATAACTGCCTCACACATGTGCATTATATTTTTATATATATACACACAAGAAACAGACTGGACAAACATGACTGCTACTTCTGCTTCTTATACTAATTTTGACTGTAAGCATTCAGGGCAGGAACTGCCTGTTACTCTGTAGGGTGCCTAGCACAATAGGGCCCCATTTTTGGTTGGTCTTTAGGCACTAGCATAATAAACAAACATGATTAATAATAAATATATCAAAGACATACTTAACTTTAATGCTGAACTGTAGCTAAAAGCATTTACAGTCTCTATTCTAAGATCATGGCCATGATGCAAAAAATCTGGTCTACACTGAGTTTCAGCCTCCAGTACAGCTGCAACAGTGCAGATCCCTAGCGTACACACAGTTTTACATTGGCGCAAGTTTACCCAGGGTCAAGGAGACACTGTTTATACCAGGAGTTTGTACCAATGCACCAGCTAGAGTCCCAGAATAGTCCAGGGCAAAGAAACAACAGGTTTTACAATCCTTTGTTCCCTACTAGAAATAGGATGTTTGGTAAACTGAACCTACAGTCATCGTGCATTATTATAACACTATGCTGTTTGAATTTAGTAGTCATAGGAATTTCCAGGCTAAACAATTGTTTAGGGTTGAGAGATATAGACTCTAGATAACTAAAATTAACACTTTTTGTTGAAAGGTCAAGTTTGACTGGCATTATATTCCAGAAGTACAGTTATTTAGGAATGCATACTATTATTTTTAAAAATAAAATAAATCAAATAAAAAACTGAATAGGGACGTTCAGAGGAGAAAATATACATTTTTGTGAACAATGTTTAATTGCAAAACTATCGAGGTAGTTTGGAAAACTAATGCTAAATTTTATCAATCTACGCAAGTAGAACATAGATGCGAGTATACACTAAACTCTTAATTAGGTCTAAAAATTAGTTGCACAATAATGGCCCAATCCAAAGCCCACTGAAGTCAATGAAAGTCTGCTTATTTACTTTATATCAGGCCATTATGGACTAAGTACTGCATTGTTTACTCAGGCTGAACTTCCACTGAACACTGAAGTTGTGTAAGTTAAATTTATTTTTCCAGCTGTGTCATACACTTCCCACCCCACTTGGAAGAAAGATGAGTCAGTAATTAATGCAATAACTTCTACATAGGTAAATCTACAGCATTAACTGAAAACTAGAATAAAATAAATGCAATCCTAAGTGTATTCAATTCAGTCATAGCAATAAGGGGGGGGGGGAGTTGCTCTAGTAGAGAAATGAGGTAAGCTAGAGAATTGATTTGCAAGGTTCAATGAAAAGTGTAAAGTATTGTTGCAACACTTGGCTAGAAGCCAGTAGGATCCATGTACGTTACAGCAATGTTGTGCTTGACCTACAGAACGAAAAAGAGGGTCAATTGCTACCCAATAAGCCCTTCCCCCAGTGGTCAACCAAAAAATGGGAGTTCCCATGTGCAGAGAGACCTTGTATCCTATTCTGTCAACCAGAAGAACCAACGAGAAATGTCTACCCAGGAAGAAGACAGAAGAGACAGGCAATACAAATAAAAAAAATCTGTAAATAACTATATGAAATGCTGTAACTAAAAAGATGTTCAACCTGGGTATCCACAAAAAATGCATAAGTTAATTGATTTGCAGAGACTGCAACAGTGTAAAAATTGAGAAAAACCAACCTATTCCATTAAATAAAAAGGCACCCAAAACATCTTTATCCTCTGCATTGAAAAGCTCAAGAATATATATTTCTGAATTTAGATTGATATAATAAGTCAATTAACAGCAGGAGTTACTCTCTGGTTTGTTCTGAGAAATGAACTATTGTTATTTTCAAGTCATGTGTTTTGTTTTGTTCTGAGAGGTACAGAGGATTCAATTAAGTTTGAGATATGCAAAAGGCAACTCCAAGTGTTAAGACCTCCAGACAGTAAGAGGGTTTTCACTAGCTTTAACCTACAGTTACAAAAGAACAATTAAAAAACACATTTAAAAACTAAGGAAGTCGGCAGTCTACCTTTCCACACACAGCTGTAGACACATCTATACTAAAATGTTTGAATCGCATGCCTTCCAGTACAACTACAATTCCTTTGTTTGCTCACAATTTGCTTCCATACCACTTTAAATTAGCTTACAAAGAACTGCAGCAGAATAGATGGAATGTGGAACATTTTGGCAACCAACTGGTTCTTTTTAAGATTTTTTTTTTTTTTTTTTTAAACAGCCACATTAGTTTGACTAAAATAGCCATATTCGAATAGATTTCAAAAAGAGGAACAGGCATTTGTGACTTCATCTTTTTTATTTCTACCCTTATGGTCGAACCCACAAACATACAAGTCGTGTGGAGGGGGGAGCGGAAATCTAACTGCCATTTACGGTCTCTCCTAGCCAAATCAGCTTCTCTGCTTTTCTCCCTGTTTGCAAAGCGCCCTCTGGAAAGCATCTGGACTTCTTTTATTAACCGTTGGGGGGGGGGGGTCGTTGTTCTCCTCTGGCCCTGAATGTCTCGTTTTGGGGGAGGGGAGAGGGTATATGTGTGTGTATTTTTTAAAAGTCCTGGGGGTAGGAGAATAGAAAACCCACTAAAGGATTCGATTTCATATTAGTGCCAGGGAATTTGATGAAAGTCCTTTTAATTAGTGCCATGATAGTCTCTTAAAGACCCAGATCCCAATCCGATCATCGTGAATATGAAACTAACCACACCTGAAGAAAGAGAGAGAGAGAAAAAAAGGGGGGGGGGGGGGGGAAGAAAGTAGCGCGGCTAATCCCGCTTGCTTCCGTGCCACAGAGTAAGATATTCCTATTTCCCTGGGGGAGGGCGGGGGCGAGGAGGGACGTAAATAGATCTATAGCTATAGTTTGGGTTCTATTTCATGGAAAAGGAAAGATCTCCCTTCCCCCTCCCCCCTAGTCTGGAGGCACGTTTCCCCTACACGTTCCCCCCTTGTTGCTGTTCTTGCCTTGGACAGCAGGGTGAACACACACACAAAAGTTGTTGATTTCCCCCTCCCTTTTTAATTACGACAAATCTTATACAACAAAGTGACCTCTCCCCCATCCCCTCAATAAAACAGTCTTATGTCCAGCGGATCAATCCAACCACTAACCCCCAACTCCCAAACGCAGGATGTCAGATCTCCAGCCAGAGACAGACACACACACACACACACACACCGCCGTTGGAGGCTCCTAACCCACTCACACACAATGGTGCTGAATCCTTAGGAGACGCTAGAAACAAAATAACTCACCCGGATCAAAATCAGGAACCACGGCTTGGTACTGGGCTCCAACTCTCATGCCTCCTCCTGCTAAGATGTCAAAGAGAGAGTCCGAGTTAGAAAGAACGTGCTTCATTGATTCGTGTGGGTGAGAGAGAGATTAATAAGAAAATCCCGGAGCGAGTTTGAGGCTCCCACTTCAGGGGACTTACCATGCTCTTCATCACTAGAGGAGCCAGAGCTGCCTTCCTCCCAGGAGTTGCTGCTGCTATTTCCATTGGGTGCTGCTGCCGCTGCCAAACTTTTATTATTCCCATTATTATTAGCACTGGCGGCAGCAGTGGCATTATTATTCCTGCCTCTTCTCTTCCCTGAGACCTCTGGGCCCTTCTCTATCATGGCTGGCATTTGGGGGTGAACCTGGCAGAGAGATCAGAGTTAACTTGGGGGGCTGGAGGGGAGGGGGTAGAGACAAGGGGCTGCTGGAGCCTGGGAGCAGCAGAGGCTGGCAAAGCCCCCGGCTGGGGGGAGAGAGGCGGAGGCGCTTTCAGTGTGTGGCCGCTTTAAATCCCCTGCACGGCGAGGGCTAGAACTTTGAGGCTCATCCCAGCGCTGCACTTCCCTGCACTGGGACACTCGTCAACCTGCGCTGCTGCCTGCACGGCCCTGCCTCCCCCTCCGCTCCCGCGGCCTCCCATTGGAGGCCCCCACATTTTGGGAGGCAGGTGCCTTTGCCATTGGCCGCCCCACCCCGTCCATCAAGCCGGCCCGGCGCTTCCGTTTGTCAGGTTAGGTGGAGGCGTATCGCCCGCTGTACGTGGTTGGGTTTTGCAATCTCTACGCCCAGTGATACAGCCCCTTCCAAGGCTACATTGTATCGGGGAGGGAAGGGGGAGTTTCACGCCTTGGCCCCAGAGGCGCTTCCGAGACGCAGGGAGCTTTGGGGAGGGGCTTGAAGAGGGGGAGGGGATCGGGCGGAGGGGCCCCGGCGAGGGGGCTGCAAACCTCCTGCTTTGAACTCATCAGCATCGGGCTGGGAACTATTTTCCTCCTAGCGGAAGGTTACGCGGAACACGCCGCTCAGTTTGAATGGAATCCCCATACAAAGAGAGAAACTAATTGCTACAAAGTGTCCCCGGGCTGGGGCCGGCCGCCGCGGGGGAAGGGGGGCGCTGGGACCAGGCGGCGGGGCGGCAGCCAGGCTGGCGAGACCTGCCTATGCTTTGGCCGGGCAGAGTCGCCCCTCCAGCGCCAAGAGGAGTTTGGTTGGGCGGGGAGGAAAAGTCCTTGCAATTGCTGGAGTTGGCCAAATTGCCCCCTCGGTGGCGCCGGGTGGGGAGGGAGACCAGGGCATTAGCCGAGGGGCAAAGCAGCAGCTGCCACCCCACCCACCTGAGCAGCAGGCGCCTGGCAAGGGGACAATGGGCAACAGAGTTTAACGAAACAATAAAAGCTGGAGGGAGATTGGTGCTGGCCGACTGGCACTGAAGTCAGCAGGGTGCCACACAGGTGTAGGGATCAGCCCTTGCATAACTGATAGCAGGATCAGGCCCTTGAGGGCCAATCCTACAGACTCTTGCCCACATGGCAAGCTTTGTTCATAAGAGCTGTCCCAGAAAACTGCTCATGTGCATGTTTGCAGGGTCAGGTTCTTAGTCCCAGATCCTCAAAGGCACCTCGTTGCCTACTCTGTCCCCATATCTACTCTGGCAACAGCATCAGAGGACCCAACCACATCAGCCACACCATCAGGGGCTCATTCACCTGCACATCCACTAATGTCATATATGCCATCATGTGCCAGCAATGCCCCTCTGCCATGTACATTGGCCAAACCGGACAGTCCCTCCGCAAAAGAATAAATGGACACAAATCGGACATCAGGAATGGTAACATACACAAGCCAGTAAGTGAACACTTCAATCTTCCTGGTCATTCTATCACAGATTTAAAAGTCACTGTCATTGAACAAAAAAACTTCAGAAACAGACTTCAAAGAGAAACAGCAGAACTAGAATTCATTTGCAAATTCAACACCATTAATCTGGGCTTGAATAGGGATTGGGAGTGGCTGGCTCACTACAGAAGCAGCTTTTCCTCTCCTGGAATTGACACCTCCTCATCTATTATTGGGAGTGGACTACATCCACCCTGATTGAATTGGCCTTGTCAACACTGGTTCGCCACCTGTGAAGTAACTCCCTGCTCTCCATGTGTTTGTATATAATGCCTGCATCTGTAGCTTTCACTCTATGCATCCGAAGAAGTGAGGTTTTTACTCACGAAAGCTTATGCCCAAATAAATCTGTTAGTCTTTAAGGTGCCACCAGACTCTTTGTTGTTTTCAAAGGCACCAAATATCTTTAAGGATCTGGGCCTTACATCTTACAGAAATAAGGTCCTTGCCATGAGGAGTTTGCAGTGTAAGGTTTGACCTTGTAGAGCTTTCTCTTGTGACATCAACTGGCTCACTCCCATGGAAACTGCTCTTCTAAGGATTCCCAGGTTGGGCCCTGACAGACATATGGCTCGCAAACCATACATCACACTCCACATTTCTTCCACTTCCAACCTGCAAACAGCTACGTGGGCAGACACTTGTGCCTGTGCAGATTCAACAGCACGACTGGGGTTTTGAGCCCTAATCCTGCAAGGAGCTCTGCTCAGGCAAAAATCTGAGCCCACAAAGACTCCCCTTTACTGCTCTAGGGCTTCACATGGGTGCTGGAATCTATCCACATGGAGGCAGTTGCAGGATCAGGGACTTTTGTTTTCATACCCGTACAGTTGTGGTACAGTGCCTACCACAACAGGGTCTGATCCTAAACTGAGTGGTGCTACAGCATTATCAATATCAAGCAATAATAATAATAGCAACCACAGTTTGGTAGGGCAAGGGCTGTGAAAGGAGTCAGAGGACAAAACAAGGGGAGAGAAAGAAGTGAAGCTGTAAGCGCACTTTTCCTATCTTCCCCCGTTTCTTCTGAATTGCTTCCCGTGAATGACGTTTGTTCAGGGGAAAAAATACTTTTACTCTTACTTTGCGAAAAAAGTCGTGACTATCCCTGCCAAAGAGAGACAGTTGGAATGCACAAGCTGTAAAGGTGTATTTACTATTTGAACAGTACAGTAGTATGAGGTAAAGCAAAGTAAATCTAGGATGGCTTGTACCTTCTATTACTAATTCAAATTACCTCCTGCAGCAGCTATTTTTTATTGGTCAGCAGCACAATTAAAGCTGCAGTTTGACTAGCTGCAGCTATCTGAATGTCAGACAAACTGTCTCCAGTCACACCCCACCTCCCCCGCCCCTCATTTAAATGTGAGGGAACTTGAAACGGGAAGAGAGAAAGCCTGCTGATCGAGATATTGTGGGGGGGGTTAATATATTTGGCTTATTTACTATTTTACTGATTACTCTGCCTTACACTGGACAGGTCTACACTACGCAGTTTTGCCAGGATAGCTATGGTGATTAGGAGTGTGAAAAGCTCATCCCAAGTAAATTAAACTAAACCAAATTAAGGCCACCTCAGTTCTGAATGACAGCATCCAAACAGGGGTTTAAGGTAGTTTAAGGGCTTGTCTACACAGAGGATCTCAAGAAAGTTAATCCAAATTAACTTTTTTAATGGATTAGTAAACCACATTAAAACCTCTGTGTGGACACTCTTATTCAAAATTAAAGTGGTTTTACTTAAACTAAATTGAATGAAGGCCATTTTAATTCTGAATGTGTCCACAAAGGCATTTAATGCAGGAGTCTAAAAGTTAATTTGCATTAATTTTCCTTAAGGCTTGTCTACACTACTGGGGAGATCCACGCTGTTGCAATCGATTTAGCAGTAGATTTAGCAAGTCTAGTGAAGTCCTGCTAAATAGACGGCAGAGTGCTCTCCGGTCAACTCCAGTACTCCAGCTCCCCAAGAAGGGTAAGATAAGTCAATGGGAGAGTGGAAGGGGTAAGTCGACCTAAGCTACGTTGACTCCAGTTACGTTATTCCCATAGCTAGAAAGGAGCACCGTAATTTAGGTCAATTTACCCCAGTAGTGAAGACAAGCCCTTAAAACACTACAGCGACATATTTCAGAGTAGCAGCCGTGTTAGTCTGTATCTGCAGAAAGAACAGGAGTACTTGTGGCACCTTAGAGACTAACAAATTTATTAGAGCATAAGCTTTTGTGGACTACAGCCCACTTCTTCGGATGCATATAGAGTGGAATAAATATTGAGGATGTATATATACACACATATAGAGAGCATAAACAGATGGGAGTTGACTTACAGCGACATACCTTTCTTTGATCTAGTGCTGTTTACACAGGGATTTAGGTAAATTTAACAATGCTACTCAGGGGGTGTGGCTTTTTCACACCTCTGAACAATGTAGTTATTACAACCTAATTTTCTAGTGTAGACCAGGGTGTGGCTTTTTCACACCTCTGAACAATGTAGTTATACCAACCTAATTTTCTAGTGTAGACCAGGCCTGTGTGTCCCCATGTAAACAACCCCAAAATGATTTTACTTCTAGATAGCTGCTTATCTCATCAAAGAGGGTCTTGTTTAATTTTCATCACTATACTTTCTCCCTTGACACCAGACGAGAAAGAAATATATAAACCAGCCCCTGTGAAATATACGTCAGCTTCCTTCAGAATAATGTCCTCTTGTCTATATTCATCTCCATTACATATACCCAAATTATGCCTACTCTTAAAACACTACAGCAGCACAGCTGCAGTGATGGCTGTAGCGCATCAGTGTAGATACTTACTACAGTGACAGGAGAGGTTCTCCTGTCATTGTAGTAAATCCACCTCCCTGAGAGGCAGTAGCTAGGTCATTCGAAGAATTCCTCCATCGACTTAGCATTATCTACATGGGGGCTTAGGTCTGATTAACTACGTTGTTCAGGGATGTGGATTTTTCACACCCCTGAGTGATGTAGCTGGGTCAATCTAATTTTCTAGTGTAGACCAACCCTCAATGTATACATTTTATATATACAGTAGAACCTCAGAGTTATGAACACTAGAATTACGAACTGACCAGTCAATCACACACCTCATTTCGAACCCAAAGTACACAATCAGGCAGGAACAGAGACCAAAAAAAAAAAAAAAAAGCAAATACAGTATAGTACTGTGTTAAACAAACTACTAAAAAAAAAGGTAAAGCAGCACTTTTCTTCTGCATAGTAAAGTTTCAAAGCAGTGTTAAGTCAATGTTCAGTTGTAAACTTTTGAAACAACCATAAAGTTTTGTTCAGAATTACAAACATTTCAGACTTTCAAACAATCTCCATTCCCAAGGTGTTAGTAACTTTGAGGTTCTACTGTACAATCAGTATATAGATAGATATTTATCTCAAATTCAGTATACATGTACTAGTAGCTGCAAGCCTGTGCTTTCACACAGGTGTAATTCATAGAGTCAAAATAACTAACATCATAAAAATAGGACAGTAACGGACCACGAATCCCAGTGATGATTGAATCTGAATGATATTCTTTACATAAAGAGCTCTCAGCCAGTCTTGTATCTCTTCCCATTGCTTCAGACTGATTTAACAGACATTCTAGGCTCCACAGTGATAATCCTGGAGTCTTGTTATATAGATACACATACACAGTTTGTGTGTGTATTTTTAGATAGATTCGATTCAATACACATACAGTTTGTGTGTTTTTTATATATATATATAAAATCACAGTATATATGTGCACATATAGAAAAAATCCACAGTGTTTTATATTCTCTCCCAGTATATTGTAAAATTGGTTATTTTGGCAGTCAAAATGTATTACTTTTTCACTAATTCAAAAAACTAATTTCACAACAGCAATTTCTGGTTCCACATTTTTTTTCACAAGGATGTTCTAAATCACGGGAATAATAAGTGATGCTCTCAAGCTTCCAGCATAGCAGCTGCAAATATTTCTTGGTGCAAAATGTGTTAGTTTTACAGTATAATACACACATTTCATGAGAGACAGAAATGCAAACTTGGCAGAATGCTAGTTATCCTTTTCTGTATTCTAGGCTCCAGTATTTCTACTTCAGAAATGTGGGTGGTGGGAATAGTTTCTGATTTTCCTTTGAAAAGGACTTTGAGTTAGATACAAAACGAGTTTATGTTGACACTGAGGCCCGAACCCTGCAAAGACTCCTGCATGTGCTTACCTTTATACACTTGAGTAGATCTGTTTAACTCAGGACTAATCATGTGCTCAATGTTAAGCATGTGCATAAGTCTTTGCAGGGTCACAGCCTAATTTTGTATTTTTTCTATGGTTATATCTCTTATATAGTACCTTTGGTGACTATATGCTCAAAATTAGGACTCAAAATTAAAATATGGTTTTATATTATAGTATTATGTATTTTAATAATAAAGTATTGATAATTTTACTTTCCTAACAACTGTTCAAACAACACTTACTGCCAATTTTATAAATCATTTATTATTTTCAAACTTGATTGAATTGTACTACACTTACATTAAGTAGCATTTAGTAGGAGTTTTCCCACTGATTTGAATTGGAGCAGGATTAAGTCCCATATGTCCCTACTCCTGCACAGAATACAAGTGACAAGGTGGGTGAGGTAAAATGTTTTATTGGACCAGCTTTTGGTGGTGAAAGAGAGAAGCTTTTGAGATGCACAGAACTCTTTTTCATAGAGTTCTGTGCAGCTCCAAAGCTTCTCTCTTTCACCAACAGAAGTTGGTCCCATAAACAATATTACCTCACCCACCTTGTCTTTCTAATAGCCTGGGACCAACACAGCTACAACAACACTGGAACAGAAGTGGCAGATGCCTCCCACGCAAGAGCCATCTGTTGGGATGATGGGGAACCCATTACCATTCCTGTTTCCACAGGCCGTAGTCCCTCCCCAAGCCTGAGATCTGCCCTGGATAAGGGGGACTCCCTCTCTACCCACCCAAGCAGAAGAGTTTATACATGAGATCTATGTTACAGCAGTGAGCGTCCATGTTAACACTCCACCGAGATGAATGGGACAGCTGATGTCAGTCAGAATTGTTGTTTGAGCTGTTTGCAGACTTAGGCAGATATCGCTGCACTTTTCCAAACTTTTCCTTGCGAACCCTGAGGGCTACAAAGGTAACATCATTCACGTAGACAGGCCCTTAAGCTTCTAACTTTTAAATGTTTGTTCCAACTCCCCCTGCTCCCCCCCCCCCACCTTTCCCACCAAAACGTTTTAAGCTTTGAGAGAATATAATAACACGGTGTAACAATTTGTGGTTTTTGCCCTATGGGACAAACTTAAAAATCCATCCCAAACAATATAGAAAACTCTGCCCAGAGCATCGATGAGTGTGTAGGCAGGAACCACATACACACTACAGAATTTTATTTTATTTTTTACAGATAACAGTGGATGCACTTTTGGCTCCCCATGAATACTGACAAGTATCAAGTGAGAAAAGTTTAATGCAACAAATTCCATTCCCCCAGTTTACTTCAATTGCCCTTGATACAGTTGATCTTAGGAAAACTCTACCATTCTTAGTCCTCAATCCTGCAAGCTGATCTGCATGGGCTGACATATGAGCCTGCACAGAACCTTCACTGACTTCAGCAGGGACCCCTGCAGACAGAACATTCTGTCCACATTGTTCAGCTTGTAGGATTGGGGCTTTAGCCCCTGCTCCTGCAATTGAGTGCATGCAGGTGCACCCATGTACAGTAACTCCTCACTTAACGTTGTCGTTATGTTCCTGAAAAATGCGACTTTAAGCAAAACGATGTTAAGCGAATCCAATTTCCCCATAAGAATTAATGTAAATGAGGGGGTTAGCTTCCAGGGAAATTTTTTTCACCAGACAAAAGACTATATTTTTTATATATAGATAGATAGATAGATACACACACACACACACACACACACACACACTATAAGTTTTAAACAAACAATTTAATACTGGTACACAGTGATGATGATTGTGAAACTTGGTTGAGGTGGAGGAGTCAGAGGGTGGGATATTTCCCTTATTGCTAAATGATGAACTAGCACTTGGCTGAGCCCTCAAGGGTTAACTCTCTCAGACTACAAGCAGCAGGAATGGAGGGAGATATGCGCATTTCCCCTTTAAGTACACTGCCTTGTTAATTAGATCAGCTTGCTGAGACCCCAGCTGCTGCAAGTCCCTCCGTCCTGAGCCCTGGTATTTCCCCCCTGCAAGATGGGGTAAGCGGGGTGCAGGAGCAGTGGGGAGGGGAACACCCTGACATTAGCCCCCCTTTTCCTTCCCTCCTTCCTGCACAGCAAGCAAGAGTCTCAGGGAGCAGCTCCAAGGCAGAGGGCAGGAACAGCACATGGCAGTGCGGGGAGGGATAGCTGCAATTGCTAGCCTGCTGGGCAGCTGCTGCACAGGGAACTTAGGGGAGTGGGGAGCTGATAGGGGGGCTGCCGGTCCACCTTGGTTCCAAGCTCCCACCAGCTAGCTGCAACGGGCTGCTCTTCCTGCAAGCAGTAGACAAAGCAGGCAGCTGCCAAACAACATTAGAAGGGAGTATTGCACAACTTTAAACAAGCATGTTCCCTAATTGATCAGCAACAAAACAACGTTAACCGGGACGACTTTTAGGGCTGGTCCACACTAACCCCCCAGTTCGAACTAAGATGCGCAACTTCAGCTACGTGAATAACGTAGCTGAAGTCGAAGTATCTTAGTTCGAAATACAAGGTACTTACCGCGGGTCCACACACGGCAGGCAGGCTTCCCCGTCGACTGCGCATACTCCTCTCGCGGAGCAGGAGTACCGGTGTCAACAGCGAGCACTTCCAGGATCGATTTATCGCATCTAGACAAGACGCGATAAATCAATCCCAGAAGATCGATTGCTTACCGCCGAACCCGGAGGTAAGTATAGACGTACCCTAAGTGAGGAGTTACTGTACCTACACAGAGCTCCACTGAAGTCAATGGGGCTATGTGTTGGCTCAGGTGTGTGTTCACATGCAGTCAGTCAATTGAAGACTATAAATGTTTTGGAGCAGGGACAGCTTCTTCCTAGCACAAAGTGGCCCTGATCTTGACTGGGGCCTCTGAGCACAACTGTAATATAAGTAAACAAACATTGTTCATCTGCTCAGCAGTGAGGACACCAAAGCAAAAATCTTCCCCTCCTTGTAAACATAATGATCTCAGTTTTGTATATTCACTCACTGATGGGTATATTAGTAGATCTTATTTTCAAATAACTTTTGAAAAAGTGGATGATTAGTTTTGCCAAGCAGTAGGGTTCATCTACTGCCAGCCAATAAATGAGAACCTTTTTATTGGCACTGATCATATTAGGCACACAAGCAGCATATACACTACATATCAATCAGTGTGATCAGGAGCCATCTGTGGTAAAGACAGCTAAACTATTAACTGGAGTTAGAGAGGAAAGATGATTTAGTGATTAGGGCACTAGCCTAGGACTTGGGAGACCTGAGTGCAATTCCCTTCTCTGCCACTGGCTGCCTGCATGACATTGGCCAAGACACTTAGCTTCGCTGTGCCTCAGTTCCCCATCTTACAGATGGGGAGGATAATAACACTACCCTAGCTCACAGGTGTTTTGAGAGAATAAATACATTACAGAATGTGAAGTGTTCACATACTACAGTGGTGGGGGGCCAGATAAGTACCATCGATAGACGTCATTCCCAAGCAAAGTCCTCTGCTCCGCCATAGGGTCAAGAGTTTGGATAGTCCATCAAGGTGACAACACTGAAGTTACACATGCACATGGTTGTCAATTGCTGTAAGAAAGGGATTACTTTACAGAAAACCATTCCTAATTTCCTCAGTCTTGAGAAGCAGCTCTCACCATATGTATAATGTATTTCAATATTCTTGTTTATACCAGGTATATATATTCTAGTAATGGCCATGCTGCAGCAAATGAGATAACTTTGGTCACTCATAGTAGAAAAGATAGTTACCCTGTCTGCATACTGGATTTAATACTTAATATTATTCATATTACTATCACACCTAGGGCCCTAGTCAGAGACCAGGACCCCATTGTCGTAGGCAGTGTTCAAACACAGAACAAAAACATGGTCCCTGTCCCCAAGGAGTTTACAATCTAGGTATAAGGCAAGAGACAACAGATAGATATAGACAGACGGGGAGTACAAGTTAATACTGTCTTGTCGTTTGTCAGCATGGCATGGTCTCTGCACATTAAATGACTATCAGAAAAAAACATTAAGCATTGAACAAGATGTCTCAGAATAAACATTAAGGTTCTTTCTCTAGGTGTTAAGTCACTGTGGAAGCAGATCAGAAACTGATTTATAATCTCATATTAGAGCTCCATGACACCAGCTTTACACAAGATGTAGGCTGGAATTTTCAAAGCAGTTTAAGGAAATTAGGTGCCCAATTCCTATTCACTTTCAATGGGATTTGGGTGTCTAAGTGCCAGATTTTCAAAGGTATTTAGGTGCCTAAATATACAGATAGGTGCCTGGTGGGACTTTCAAAAGCACCTACACACCTAGCTCCCATTGAAATCAAGGCCCAGTCTACACTTTGACACCCTCCCCCATGTAATAACCTCGTGACCCCTGAGGGGTCCCAACCCCCAGTTTGAGAACCCCTGCTCTAGAAGCAGTCTTTGGTTTCCTGTGACACACTTCCGGCTAGAACAAAGAAGCCCAGGGCAGGGCAATAGCAGGCTGAAACTACACAGAGTAGTAGGAAGTTTTGCTATCTCAGTTCTGTGCACAGTTCCTGTTCATAATAAAGGGTTTATCCTGACACAGCTCAGCTCCTCGGCAAGATACAACAGTCATTAGCTGTTATGGTTGTGGAGAAAGCTCCCAACATGTGAACCAAGTGTAACCCAGTTCTGTAACTATGCAGAAAGCAATAGCACTGAGAGGTGTGAGCTATGACATTCAGTCTCAGTGATGTGTTAACTCAGATGCCCAGGGAAGATAATTTAAATGTAAATATTGCAAACTTATTTTTCTCCCCCAATCAAGAAGGAGCCAAGCCCAAGGAGTGTAACAGTGCCCAAGGCATATTCAAGCCTTACCAAGAGAGAGCCAGATTCAAGGAACCCATTGGAGTAAAACAACGACACAATGATATTTTGAACAGCTTCACAATCTATTGTGTGTGGCATCTTATTTTGGCCAATCACATGGCTGGAGTTTATTTTGGGGGCAGAGGCTGAAAGAGTACCACCACCTTCTCCGCCTACCCCACCTGATCCCTGCAGATGGGCAATAGTGAAGGAGATGAGGTGGTTGACACTAGGATGGGATAGCGAGAGATTACAAAAGGAGGGCCCAAAGGAGATGCTGTGGGGATGGGAAAAGAGGGGAAATGCTGTGAATGAAGCAAGGACCAGAGTTAGGGGAGGTAGAAGTGCCATGGATATGAAATTATCATCACATACACTGGTGCCCTTGCTGGAAGCCTCAGCAGAAAAGCGAAGCACTAAATGTACACACAGAGTGGTATCTTCTCCCCTCTAGAGGTGGTCATGCCAGGTCGGGATTGAGGCACATTAGCTAGTCACTGTGGGGAATCTTGCATGGCTGCCATCTTTGCTTTAATCTAATCTATAGATAAACAGAGGGCTTCAGGCTTCAATCTGACACCTTTCAGAAGCATTACATTTCAAATGAAAAACCCATGTTTTCAAATATATCTCACAGCATAGACCAGCCTTGGTGGGCTAAACAAAATGCAAATGGGTTTCTTTTAAGTAGCCCATTTAGTGCAGGCTAATGTAACAGATGACCTTGAAGATCATCACTATCTTTTCATAAACTTTTTTATTACAATTCACATTTTCACCCTATCTTCAATAATATATAACAGGGGTAGGCAACCTATGGCACACGTGCCGAAGGCATTACATGAGCTGATTTTCAGTGGACACTGCCCAGGTCCTGGCCACTGGTCCGGGGGGCTCCGCATTTCAATTTAATTTTAAATGAAGCTTCTTAAACATTTTAAAAACCTTATTTACTTTACATACAACAATAGTTTAGTTATATATTACAGACTTATAGAAAGAGACCTTCTCAAAACGTTAAAATGTATTACTGGCACGCGACACCTTAAATCAGAGTGAATAAATGAAGACTCAGCACACCACTTCTGAAAGGTTGCCGACCCTTGGTATATAACAACAAACAGAGATCCTGGGTGTAACTCTGGCCCTATTGAAGGCAATGGGAGTTTGAAGACAGGTATCAGCCAATGTCTTTATCTTCATACCACCCGGTCTAGTGCAATAACGGAACATGTAGTGTACATCGCATACACCTGACCAATGAAACTGAAAGGTGGCAAATTCAAAACTGATCAAAGGAAATGCTTTTTCATACAGAACATGATTTGCCTGTGGAACTCTTTGCAACAAGATATCACTGAGGCCAAGAGTTTAATGGCATTCAAAAGGCAAGTAGACATTTGTGTGAATTACAAGAACATCCAGAGCTATCAGAGTAAATGCTATTTTAAAAAAGAGCTTTGGAAGGGATATAATCCCTCATACATCAGAGTTTAAACCAATCTTGAGTTACTGAGGCTTGGGAGAAAGTTTTCTGCAGGGAGCAGGTATCCTAGAACTGCCTACTTACTGCAGGGTTTCTTGCATCTCTTCTGAAGCATATGGTGGTACTGACCATTTTTGGTGGCGAAGATAGTGGACTAGATGGCATATTAGTCTGACCAACTATAAAAACTCCTATGTACTATTGTCTCATAGTTGAGCAGTTCCAGTGCTTTCACTGGCCAGGATCTTGTTGCAAAGATCCACATGTGAGGAGTGGCAAGTTAGCACAGAGGGAGAGGAGTGCCATCTCTGCAACCCCTTAGATTCCACTCTTGTGCAACTGTCTTACCACTGGATCACCACAGGTAAGGGACTCCATAGATTTCTAGGGCACAAACGAGAGCTCTGTACAGATTTCCAGGAAGTAAAACAGCTGGGAGTTCCATTACCTCCCTCTGGGCCGCCTTTGCAGCTGCTTACTGAGTAGCCAACAGCGGGGGAGCTCAAATAGGAACCAGGAAGGGGGGCCCTGCTGAGCAGCAGCTGTGCCTGGAGGATAGCTCCTAAATCCTTACTAAAGGGTTTCTGATTTGTGTAGTTGGGAGGATGGGAGGCCTCCTATAACCACAACCCCCTTTGTTTCCCCATCCACCCCCATCTCCTCCCACCAGAGGGAAAGGAAAGTTCTGCAAGGGAAACTATATTGAGTTTCTCTCCTCCCACAGACTTTTCTGTAGGAGGTGGCAATCTGGCCCGTTGTAAGCATTAGAAAATCACTTGAAATGGCTCCAAAACACCAAAAATGTAGAAGGAGCAAGGAAGATATTGTAAGAGTGAATGGAATCTGCATGAAAAATAGGCCCCAGAACAATGGGCTGTTCTGATTCACACCAGTATAAATTGGGAGTGACTCCACTGAAGTCATTGCATTTCTCTTACACCAGCGTGAAACGAATCAGGCCCAGTGTGTCTATGAACAGATTGTTGACTCTAAGGCAGGCTGTCAAGACTGTAGGGTCAAAATAGCAAAAGCATCAGTGTTGTTTTCTAAAGAAAACCTCAGACACATGCAAACGGAGAGAAGATAAACCAGTAAAACTTTGATTTAGTGTCAAATGTCTGAGGGATTATCAGCATCTAAGGAACAATTTAAAAATTAAGAAAATGTCATGACAGTACCTTTTAAAATAACAATAAAACAAATGGCCACACACTCCTGAGTCCCTTGCTTTTCTTACATTTAAGACTGAAAATGCTGGATATTTCCCTCTTCCTCCACAAGAGCAGCAACCATGTGGCTAAAATGTTGTTTCTTGCATACTGGGTTCTTTTTGATAAAATGTTATACTCTCACAACAACCTGTTGTGGAGATTCATCTCAGGAAACAAGGAGGGTTGGGCCAGCTTCTGATGTTTCTATCGACCCCTTCATTTTCAATTTTTATTTTATTTAGTTTTTGCCAGGAATTTATCAGTGTTTATTACAACAACAACAACAACAGGTGAAAATCAGTGCAAAAAACTATTAATAATTTTTCTGGGTAAATATCGGGATTTATTTTGGTGGACGGAAGGACAGGGGAAAAAAGTATTCAGTAGATTAATGCTTTCATGAATGGAATGTGGTTTGCTGCAGAACTAAAACAGAACTCAAAACACAATGCCACTTCTGAGTTTAAGAAAACCATATATCTCTAACCTCCAAATAAAACTTTTTATTTGAATAAACTGTTTACTGTTGTAGACTTAGAACTATTAGCCTGAAAATATTTACATTTAATAATTTGCAGCGCATATACTTAACCCGTTTATCCTGTTTTTGTTTTTTAAAAACTTTTGAATACTTCATTGGGTTCTGAAACATATTCTGATACAGAATTTTGTTTTCTTCTCATTTAATGTGTCAGATCTTTAAACTGTTATCTGCTAACCGCTTGAAATGTATACGTGGTGTGCATGAGATTCATCAGTACGTGCAGATGCGCATACACTTCAGAGCTTGTGTGCATGCCTGTTTGTTTACTGTGTGTATCTTCTAGACTAATACATAGCCTTACTTCAACAGGCAGGTTTGCATATACACACAGACTAATGTAGTATCATAATATATATGTCATGCAATGTACTGTATTTTCCTAATAAAACAAATTATTTTAATATATTTGAATGATATAAAAGTAGGGTGAAAATTGAAAAAAAAACCAAATAATACTTTTTGTAAAACCTGGGATTTTTTCGGTAAAAAATGGTTTAAACTGAAAACGAAGGGGCTTATGTTTCTAGCTAAATATTTATACCATGCTCACCACTATCACATATCAGAATAACACCAGTGTAAATCTAAAGTGACTGGCATAAAACTGGCATAACCCCACTGGAACAATGGAAATATTCTGGTTTGACATCAGTTTATTCAAGAACAAGAATCTGCCCCCTGTTGCTTCTGTGTAGTGTGGTATTGGTTCTGATTGTTTCTCTGATAGAGAGGCCAGGTGGGTGAGGTAATAGGGTTACCATTCGTCCGGATTCCCCCGGACATGTCCGGCTTTTTTCAGTTAAAAATAGCATCCGGGGGGAATTTGTCAATGTCCGGACTTCCCCCCCCCCATGCAGAGCGTGCGCGGCGTACAGGGCAGCCGGCCGGATGATGCCACTCGCTCGGGGCTCCGGCAGCCAAAGCCCTTCCTCCACTTCCCCCTCCTCTCCCCTGCAACTTGAGACCAGTCCCCTCTCCCTCCCCCTCCCTCCCTCCCCCTCCCCCCTGCATTCGCAGATCGCCGGCCGGCCATTCGTCTCGGCCTCCAGCAGTCTGGAGCTCCGACCCTGCTCCCCTCCCCCGCTGCCGAGCGCGCCGCTCTGCGGCACAGTAAGGGGGCCGGGGGTCAGAGAAGCGGCAGGGAGGTTCTGGGGGGGGGTAGTCAAGAGACAGGGAGCAGGGTTGGATGGGTCAGGAGTTTGGGGGGGGCTGTCTGGGGGTTGGGGGTGTAAGGTTTTGGGCAGTCAGAGTACAGGTGGGGGGGGGTCTCAGGAGGGGGCAGTTAGGGGACAAGGCACAGGGAGGCTTAGGTAGAGAGTGGGGTTCTGGAGGGCAGTTAGGAGCAGGGGTCCCAGGAGGGGGCAGTCAGGGGACAGGGAGCAGAGGGGTTTAGATGGGTCGGGAGTTTTTGGGAGGGGGCTGTCAGGGGGTGGGGAGTGGTTGGATGGGGCGTGGGAGTCCCAGGGGTCTGTCTGGTGGTGGGGGTGTGGATAAGGGTTGGGGCAGTCAGGGGACAGGTAGGGGGTAGGGTCCTAGGGGGCCAGTTAGGATGTGGGGAAGGTCTCAGGAGGGGGCAGTCAGGGGACAAGAGGTAGGGAGGCTTAGGGAGGGGGTGGAGTCCTGGGGGGCAGTTAGGGGCAGGGGTCCCAGGAGGGGGCAGTCAGGGGACAAGGCGTGGGGGGGAGGGTTGGGGGTTCTGAGGGGGCAGGAAGTGGGAGGGAGTGGAAGGGGCAGGGGCGGGGCTAGGGCAGGACGGGGGCAGGGCTAGGGCGGGGCTCCTCCCGTCCTCTTTTTTGATTGTTGAAATATGGTAACCCTATGAGGTAATATCTTTTATTGGACCAACTTCTGTTGGTGAGAGAGACAAGCTTGAGAGCCACACTGAGCTCTTCTTCAGGTCTGTTTCTCTGATCGGCAGTAGTGATTTAAAAGGAGCAGTTACAGTCTCATGTGTAAATGTGAATAATACTTGCTCTTTAAAAAATAGAGTTTTCACACGACAGGCACTAATGGGCCTTTCAGAGCTGTTATGGTCTATCTTGTCAATTTGGTTTCCATTCACACATGCTAAGTGAATTTGTATAGCTTAGCTAGGAATCCTCCAAAATATGCTTTATACTGGAAAAGCCGCTGTGACTTATTGTGAGTCGTGATATGATATCATCCCTGCTCATGGGAAGGTAGAATTGGGAAATCAGAATTTCCTTTTTGGTGCAGAGAACGTTACTCCCCATCACTCTTTCATCTATACTGAAAGGGAGGAAGGAGAGACAGACAGAGTGGAATTATCTCCTCATTACAATACTGCTTCAGAGACAGCTTCTCCAGCTACTCTCTGCATGAATTAGAGTTAGAGGCCTGATTGTCAGAAGTGCTGAGCAGCTATAACTCCTGTTAAAGTCAACAGGAGGTGCGGGCACTCAGTAGCACCTTTGAAAATCAGGCCCAATGTGCTTTTAACCAAAGGTTTTTAAAAAGCCTTACATGAAAGGGGAAAAAATTATTGCCAGAGCTTCATTGTGAAAATGGACTCTCAGTATAGATTCAGGTAGATTGATTTCCCTGTGGCTTCCACATTACAAATTGAATAGTACATATACTAGTCTCAGTATTGTTACCGGCTTCTTACACTGCCAGAAGAGAAAAACAAGTTGCCTTAATTGTCTTCCCATTCACAAAAAAAGCGTATTTTTCATGCTATGCCAGTTCAGATCTGAAATGTGAATAATTTTATATCAGCTAAATACTGCTGATCATCTACACTGTACAGAGCAGATCCACACCAATATTCAGTGGCAGTGTGAACCTGCTTTATGGAGCTGAAAGTAGTAAAAGAAAAAAGAAGATATCAAATGTCATTTACTTATTTGTTCAGATGTATTAACTGTAGGCTCCTGGGCGCCTGACAAAACAATTTGATAATGAACACCATTACAGGAGCTGATTCTCAGCTGGTGCAAGTCGGTGACGCTCCATTGAATGTAATGGCTCTATGCTGATTTACACCAGCTAAAGTTCTGGCCCAACACACCTAAAAAGGCCTACATCTATAGATCATATAAGCAAAAGATAGACCTCCGACATTGTCTTCCCAAAGTATTTCTCCCCAGGGCCCACTCACTACTGGAATCATAGACTTGTCTAGGTGCTTATACCTAGTTCCCATTGCTGTACTATTTGAGCGTCTAATCATTTAGTAGCCCTCTCCAAGACTCTCATTTGAAAAGGCAGAGAGCCAAATCTGGCACAAACAGATCAGATATGTACAAAGGGAAATCTTGACAGCATCTGTGAATAAAGAGTTTAAGAGAAGGGAACAAAATAATACCACATATGTTAACAGATTGAAATGGTAGCTATGGTGACCACAGATAGACAAAGAACAAACCAATTTGATTGAATTCAGCCAATTCTCTCAGCTCACAAATTGCAAATATAAAACTAAATTTTTAAAATCTGTGATGAAATGATCATACCAAATACATTTTGCACGGTTCTGTTTGTCTGTTTTTTAAACTTTTAGTTACAATCACTAAATTCTCCCTCTTAAATTAACTAGATATTCAATCAAGTATTGTTTACCCCATTAAAATATGGATTTTTTTGAATTACTGCTCTTTGTTTGCACTTCCTAAAATAGCCAGAAATAATGAGTGTAAAATGACAGACAGAAAATAACTCAGGGTGATGTCCTCTTTATGGAACAATGGGTGAATTTCGTAGGCTAACGGTTTGTCTACACACAAAAGTTGCACCACTTTAACTATACCAGTGTACAACGTAGCTATGAAAAGCCAGTGGCTTTGTTTACTGTGTACTGCACCTTTAAATGTCTTAAGAACTCCGCAGCAGCCATTTCGTTCTCAGAGTTATAGTCAGTATAGAGGAGACACATACTGTGCTCTCCCATAGAGACTTTACTTTGATTCTATCTAAAATAGTCCCAGCTTTAGACTAGTTGTTCTTTGTGCATGGAAAAACATAACAATGTTCCTGTCTGAGGCATTATAATCTTTTTAGGGGCAGATACTTTCCTCCACCCAGCCCTTCAGTCCCACTCTGGCAGAGTACAGGAAGGAGCTGGCATTATGCTGCAAGAAGCCAGGGGAGAACTCCCCGCGAGTGCAGACACAGCATAAGGCTGCTGTAAGTGGCTCTGTGCTACCCGTTTGCAAATTCCCACCACAAGAGGTGTGCAAGGGGCAAAAGAGGATTGTCCATAGTGCACCCCTCTTGAGAGATTCTGGAATGCTTAAGATTGTGGAACATCCCATAAGCAGCCCTCAGGCTGCTAGGGTAAAGCAAGGCATGGGAAGACTGTTCTGACTTACACAGGATGCTGTTTTAGCCCCCACAGGGGGGGGAGGGGCAAATGGGGTCACATGCAGGAGCGGCGGGAGGCTTTTTTGCCTGGGGCGCCAAGCCCGGCCGCGGCCACTCTCCCTGACCGGAGCGCCGGGGGGAGGGCGGTGAGCCCACCGCGGCTCTGCTGGCGGCCAGAGCACCAGGAGGAGGGCGGAGAGCCCGGCCGGGGCTCCGCTCTCCCTAGTGACCAGAGTGCCAGGGGGATGGCGGAGAGCCCGGCTGGGGCTCCGCTCTCCCCGGCAGCCAGAGCGCTGGGGGGAGGGCCGCTCGCTCCGCTCTCCCCGGCGGCCAGAGTGCCGGGGGGGAGGGTGGCAAGCCCAGCCGGGGCTCCGCTCTCCCCGGCGGCCGGAGCCGGAGCACCGCACCGCCCCCCTCCAGGTGCCGCCCCAAGCACAAGCTTGGTGGGCTGGTGCCTGGAGCCGGCCCTGGTCACATGTCCCCCCGATTTGCTGCTTGACTGCAGTGAGCATGCTCAGTAACACTGCTGAAGACTGCTGCCCTCACTCTGCACTCCTCTCCCCCCACACACACACACTATCAGCAGACACAGATCATCTCTGCTCCTGCACAAAGGTGACTTCAAACCATCTGTATTTCCCTCATCTCAGGGATGTGCATTCTATAATGGGCCTCCAGGGGCACAGCACAGAATCTCACCCCCTAGTGAGCAGGCAAGGCACTTCCATTCTCATGACAGACTTAACAGTTTAGTATTTAACAGTATGTCTACAGTAGCATTTTGCAGTACACTGTAGGCTGTTAAATTGATAACAATATAGATTTGCAACATGGCATTGTTGATGTGGGTGCATTAACTTAGAGTTTCCTGTTTTTGCTGCACTGACATTCTCAGCTGTATTGTAGCATTTTTGTTCTGTTTACTTTCATTGGGAGTTTATAAAGAAAAAAATTAAACAAGAGTGATCACTGTTCAAATGACTGTATATTATGTTGCCTGTGTTTTATGTAAGAGAGAAAGGATGGTCTTAACTAGCTAAGGCCTTGGATCACAACTCAGGAGATTGAGTAAATTTCCAGCTATGCCATACACTTCTTGTGTGATCTAGGGCATATCACTGAATCTCTCTGTTCCCCATCAGTGAAATAAGATGATAATACAGCCTTTCGCCTCCTTCTCCCCCATACTGTCTTTCTTGTTTAGTTAGATTGTAAGCAATTTGAGACTGTCTTGGACTATATGTTTGTACAAGCTGTAGTACAGTGGGGGTCTCTAGGTGTTGCTGTAATGCAAATAATAATTTCAAGGTCTGGCAGGGAAATTCAAGTGGGCAGGCACACGGTGTATCTGGAGCTCCACACGTCTTTACTAAAATGCTCAGGCAAGGAAATTAAAGGCAGTAGGCCAAATTCAAACCTGTTGCAATTCCAGCGAAGTCAATGGAGTAATGCCAAGTCTGAATCAGACCAAGTATATATTTTATGATCTGGTATTTCTTAAAAAGAGGAAAGGTCACCACATAATCACTATGTACAACACACCAGTCCTACATGGATGGCAATGTTATTGTTTGCCATAGTTAGGACTACAGAATTAGCACATAAAAATAAAATGTTTGGTCACTTTTACCTAGAGAGTTCCATGCCTAGATGAAAATGCTAAAAGAACAGTTTCATCACTTTTATGTACAATAAACCCTCACTAGATGGCTCCTTACAGCAAGCAAATATGAGCTCAACAGCAAGAATACCAATGCGATGTTATATGTAAGAACACACACAATTTTATGCTAATTGGGCTTTCTAGCTGTTTGAGTGCAATGTACATACAGGGTACATAACACACTGGTTTGTGGCTGAGCAAACAAGTAGCTACATGAGTTACCAGTGACACTATTTTATGACTGGCAAACCATGACTCAGACTGGCACTGTCATCCCTCTCAAGTTTAATACGCCCCATGCCCTTTTGTATGCATTTTTAAGTAAATCTGTTTCACATTCAGCTGTCTAATTCAGAGAGCAAAGGTGGGCTGGGGCAAGGAGGCTGGTGGGAACAGCAGATTCCAGTTAAGGCAGTAGACATTTTCAAGTCTGGAGTCCTATATGTCAAGTAAGCAAAGAGGTGGCATGCACCCTAAAATGGCTCTTTAAAGTCACTATCACAGGAACATTTTATCTATAACACATATATTAACAGGTTGCTCTGTGCAAAAGAACAAAGAGAGAAACAAACTTGTTTACTTCTCATTCATACTTCACGCACACAGTGTGGTTCAAGGTTGTGCAAGTCAATTGTGCATTCATTAATGAGTGACAGCAATTGGTGCATATTCCATACTTGGATAAACATGTTTATTACATGTTTGGAAGATGTATGTGAAAGTGGTGGTATTACACAGGAAACTAGAGACAGTTTACACTGTAGAATTAAGGGTCTGATTTATAGCCATAAAAGGAAAGGTGCATTTGATACTCCACCCCTTTGCAATACTCTTAGGCCTATCAGTGGTTCTCAACCTGCAGCCCAATTAGCACACAGCTGCAGCCCATGTGACATCCTCAGGGCCACACAGGTAGTATTGGATGCGGCCCACAATGGTAAATTGGTTGAGAACCACTGGCCTAGATGCTCCAAGGTCATTAGGTACCTACCAATCTGGGCCTCAGTATTAGTGGGAGCTGGATCAGGCCCAGGATCTCCCTATCAGCTCCTATAATTGCTTTATTCATTGCTTCCCCTTTCTATTCTGCCTCTGTGCTGGGCATTGCGTTCACTGAGAACTAGCTGAGGTATGCCAATCTATTTTACTCAGTTTAGTCTCTTTAAGGGAAGCATTGGAAACAAAGTTTGAAATACGAGCAAACTCTCACAGTTCAAGGCGTGGCAGTTTATTTCTGAACACAATCGGTATAGATGTTGAAAATCAACATAGATAAAATACGGTGAATATATTTGTAATCAGCCCACAACGTTGATGTAAATGTTCAGATTCGAGAATTATAGCAATTACATTAAATAACTCACTGGAACAATTTCATTATTGGCGGCCAAAGAGGATAATAAAAGTATCCCAAACAAACACAAGCTGCACTGGACCAGCCCAAGAAGTGGTATCCTAATATGGTAATAATTGATCATCTAATTAATAAAATTGTTGTCTTCCCCTAACAACTCAGGGCTTAGAATTTTTAGACAGAATTTGTATCATGTTTATTTTTTTTAAATGGACTTTGTTTTTCTCAGCAACTTTCCCTTGAAATGCAATTGTTTATGGCAGGTCTGAAAGGCTGGATTAATAGGGGGAGAGTTTGCCTTCAAATTATACACATAGATTTTGTTGTTGTTATTTCTACAGTCACTAACCTATTAATAAAACCCTAGTGTAATAACGCTCGAATTCCACTACTTACTTTACCTCATATATTTTGAGATTACATCTCTTTCATACAACACAATATGTTTCAGCAAACAGTGATGAATTATTATTAATTGCCCACAGCTTCATACGGCAGCCAGAAGGATTAACTCATGAACTGGACAATAAAAGAGGAGATGGCAAGTCATCACCCAATAATCCTTCTGAGATGGGCAATAACAGTGATGTATCTAGAATATCCAGGGAAGAATTTCTACTGTATTCATTTATATTTAATGCGATTTATTGCTGTTGCCCTCTCTGTAGGCAAACATCTAGATGATTGAGATTTGAGGAAGAGATTGAAGAATTCTCATCTACATGTCCCAGACACTGTGTCTTCAGGGGCTTTTGGGTTGCCTTTCAACAGCAAGAAAGATGGTAGCATCTCCTTTGACAGCTGTTTGATGGCATTGACTAGGTGTTCATGGTTATAGCCTGACTTACATCCTTGCACATCTTGTTTTTCTTCTCCCTCCTCACATGCTTGAGAGCCTAAAGTGATCATGTAATTGCACCAAGGAAAGGACAAGACTGATCTCTCAGCATCATGGAGTTCTGGTCCATCGGCAATTGGATATTTAAAAAAAAAGGGGGAGGGGGAAGGAAAAGGAAAAAACCCACTCAACTTCGTAAGTTATTTAACTGTTTAAGGTTGCTTTAACATTCCTTATGAAGAAATAACAGATACGGATTTGGAAATCACTTGCGGTTCTTCAGTTTTTACTTACTTCAAGCAACTGCGTAGCCCTTCAAGGCAATTTTAGGCTAACTGTACCAGGGAAATCTATACATTTCAACCTTTTTAGGCATCTGCACCAGATTAAAGGTTTCAATTGTTCCAACTAATGATTACATTTAAGGTTATGCCTTTGGGGCTGGGGAAGAGTGGAAGCTTAGGGGAACAATGAAGTGAATTCTTTAAAAAAAAATATTGAACAAGACAAAGGGTAAAATGTTCAAGTCAGTTGGGTGCTTCTAGGAGCTTAATTCCCCATTTTCTGGAGAGACTGAGAGTTTGTCTGCCCAATAAAGTTTTATCAGTTATACCAGTTATACCCCCCCCCCACACACACACACACACACAAACAACTTACAACTGGGGCACCAGTTCAGACTTTGGTGGGGAAGGGGCATGACTTTACCCATGATTTCAGGGATTACTTAGGCACCTGAAAACTCTAGGGTTGTTTTTGTTTTGTTTTTTTGGTTTGGGGTTTTTTGGTTTTTTGTTTTGCAGATAACTTAGAAATTAGTTGACAGGAGCACTGTATCTAATTCCTATATAAAGGAAGAAAAAAATATATACACAAACACCAATTAAAGCCATATTTTAAATTTATATGTAAATTTAGAACAATCAGGGGATAATACAGCAAGATATTCCCAATCCCAAGCCTTGAGATATCAGTTTTGGAACCTTAACACATAGTTACTCATTCTCTGACTCCAGATTAAATTTTATCAGTTAACAAGAACATTTTTTTAATTCCTACCCTTGCTTAACTCTGAAATTCAAATTGGGTTCTTTCTGCTTCTTTCATCTTCACCAGCAATGCATTCAACAATTCCGTTGATGTATGAGGCCAAACAGAATACAGTTTGCTTTCCTTGACTGATATTGGTTCCTGCACCATTAAGAGTAAAAACATGTTTGTATCCATAAAATAAACAGGTTTGACTTGAAATAGAGAAAGTAGATGTATTTCATTGTAAAAATGTCACCACAGAGCCGCTTTTCTGACCACAACTGGACTTTAAAGAAAAACCCACATTTTTTTTGTCAGGCTGGACATACAAGATATGCCAATGAACATTCTTATTATCCATCATCTGAGGGTACGTCTACACTATCCACCAGATCCGTGGGTAGTGATCGATCTATCGGGGATCGATTTTTCGCCTCTAGTGTAGACGCGATAAAATCGATCCCCGATCGCTCAGCTGTCAACTCCGGAACTCCACCGCGGCGAGAAGCGGAAGCAGAGTCAACAGGGGAGCGGCAGCGGTCGACTCACCGCCGTCCTCATGGCTAGGTAAATCAACCTAAGATATGCCGACTTCAGCTACATTGTTGCGTATCTTAGGCTAGGTCTACACTGTGGGGAGAGAGGGTCGAGCTAAATCATTAGCTAGGAGTGTGTGCAGTCTTGAGGGTAGAGTAGCAGAATGGGGAGCCGGGCTGAGACACATTTCCAGTTCTAATACTAACATGTTCTGACATCTTGTGGCAAAGTCACTTAAGGGACACTGGTTCGGTTTAAAATTTTAATGTATATTCTTACTTTGTTACTAACTCTTGAATACAACAATTGAAACAATTGCAGAAAAATCTTGATTACTTTCTATCATTTAGACTACTTACTTTTTGCAGTTCACCAAGCTTGGAATAGATCATTTAACATTTGGAAACTTCTTACTAGTGCAGTGGGTCTCAAACTTTTTTACTGGCGACCCCTTTCACATCGCAAGCCTCTGAATGCGACCCCCACAATAAATTAAACACACTTTTTAATATATTTAACACCATTATAAATGCTGGAGGCAAGCAGGGTTTGGGATGGAGGTTGACAGCTCGCAACCCCCATGTAATGACCTTGTGACCCCCTGAGGGGTCCCGACCCCCAGTTTGAGAACCCCTATACTAGTGCAAGGCCCTACGAGTTTATATTGCACCTGCCTGGGGCTCTAAGGGTGTTACCAGTACAAATAATAATAGACTAGAAACTGACTTTAAACAGGAGTCAAACTGACACTTTCAAGTCACTTTCGCTTCTGTTTAAAGACTAGTTACTTTCCAGAAGGCTCATAAACACAACAGGGCAGTGATTGAGTTGCAGTTCTCACAGGAAAATATTTAAAACCAAACACCAAGAAAATTCCACATTTTAAAGTTGAGAAAAAAATTGAGTCTTGTTTATTATTTAGCATTTGTATATATGTATTTTTAAAACACCATTCTGTGTTTGGATGACGTGCCTCAGTTCCCATTGCTGTAAACTGGGAATACTACTACTTGCCTGCCTGCCTGCCTGCCTGCCATATGGAATTATAAGGATTAGATTGAGATCTGTGGGGCAGGAACTGGGCCTTCTTATTGGTTTGTATGGTGCTGAGCACAATGAGGGGTTCCTACTGATTAAGGTCTTTAGGCGCTGCTGTAATATTAGTCAGCTGTTGAGATGCTTGCTGGTGGTAGCTGAACGGGACTTACCAGGCGGTTGGGATGTTGGTGGCATACAGGTTGATCTCTGTGTTGGCCAGCAGCACAGCCTTCACCCCCCAAGAGCTCAGCACCTGCTGGCAGAATTTGCAGCATACTATGGACATACACCTTCCCTTGAAGGTGCAACTGCTAGTGGACATGATGGCTCTGGATGAGAAGGGTCTGTCCCCATTCTCTTCCCACAGAGACATGAGGGTGCTCCCTGCTTCTCTGAGGGCAAACAGACCCCAAGACCCACTTAGCTGCTCCTAGCCCTGCACCGTTCTTCAGCTCCCATTCCCTAGGGATCCTTGCCCCAGGGACTGTTTCCCCTCAGCTGCTCTTCCCACACTCACTGCCCACTCCCGAAGGACTTACCCCTGGAGATTGACTTCCCTTTCCCACTCCACAACTCCCCCCACCACTAGTGGGGGCCCTGTGCTCCCCCTCTGCTTCCCACCACCACCAATGGGGTCCTTCTGCTTCTCCCGCCCACACTCAGCACAGGATACCCTGTGATCCCACCACCACCAGGGACCCTATGCTCTCTGCTCCCATCCTGACTGACCCCTTCCTTGCCTGCCCCACCCCCAGAGGCCCTCACTGCCCCTCCCAGGAGCCGAGCCTTGTTCCCTCTAATGACAAACTAAGGGTCCCAGCTCTCTCTGCAGCCCTGATACAACACCTATCTGTCTACCTCCTGTTCCTTTTAGTGTGACAAACCACACTGATAGATGGGCTAAGCAAAATCCTGCAGCATGACACTGGTGTCTGAGAACAACTTTAGATTCATTGAGGGTCAAAGCATGTGCAAATAAATAGGAAGGAGGCAGCAGTAGCATACAGGATCCCAGCACAGATTGGATTAAAGCCCATATCATCCCCTCCCATGGTGAAACCATATAGGAGTCTGCAACCCAGTGAGGAGAGGGAGGATGATCTGGTGTTAAGGCACTAGAATGGCACTCAGCAGGTCCAAGGTCAACTTTCAGCTGTACCACAGACTTCCTGCGTGACCTTGGTCAGGTCATTTAATCTTTCTGTGCTCAATTCCCCATCTGTGAAATGGGGGTACTACTTCCCCAGTCCTCAGGGGTGTCATGAGGGAATATGCATTAATGTTTTGGAGGAGTTAGAGAGCATGGCAATGGTGGCCATAGAAATAACTAGATAGAGATTCCCCTGACAGAATTCCCACTGGATTGTTCGCTCTGAGTGAAAAGTTTATAGGAGGATGATCCTGCAAAATGCATGGCTGTTAGGGCAGCCACTGGAGCCCAATGCCTCTGCACTACCCCTCAGCATATCCTGACAGCACAAGACCCGAACTGCCAGCCCCTCACCTTGCCTGTGGCAGCCCCTGGGCCTCCACCCCTCTCTGAGGTTCATCAGTTGGAAGGGGCTGCATGCAAAGCTAATACCAAAGGTCATTATTAAGTTATGTGCAGCTTTCCTGCAGGCTTTATGGGAGATGGTGCTTTGTCCTGACAGCCCCCAACAGAAAGATCCAAAATCGACGTTGTTGGTTTTCCCTATTCCCCCAAAAAATCAATATAACTGAAAAACCAAGAGTTGGACCCCTCTTGCCCAAAAACAAGTCGTGCGTTCTTACAGACAGACTTAGAATTATAACCTGCACAATGGCTAGGACAATCCCGTTTTTAGCCACGATGCCCTGCAACGTGATATACCTCCCAGCAGGACATCATATATACTATTTTATCTCCTAGACACAAACCACCAGTTACATAACAAGCTGAAGACTGAAGAGGAATTGTGGCCAAAGAACATTTACCTATTCAACCTGGATTACATAAGAGTGACATTGCACCTATCTTGTGAGTGACAGTGTAACAGTTGCCATTTTGGCTGACACACTGGGGATTAAACTGGGGAAGTCCAGAGCTAAAAGCAGGAGCTGTTACAGTTTGAGATAAAGACACAACTCATCTTAGCTTGCTGGTGCTATAACAGATTTACACAGAGCTGAGCTGGAATGAGATTTTTCGTTCTGCAAAAATTTCCAAGATTTTGGGGGGGGAATTAGTTCTGTAGTGGAATGAAAAACAATAATTTTCTCAGAGTTTTCACAGAACAGTTGCTTGGCTTTCTGGCCAGCAGCCAAGGAGCTGAGTTACCCACCTCCACTCCAGGAGGGCAGCCCAAGAAGCCAGGCAGGTGGGGAACCAGCCATCTGGCTCCCCCGGTAGCCAGCCAGATGGAGAACTGGTCACCATCTTGCTGAGGAGCTGGTGTGCCTGAGTCCTCTAGGTCCTAGGGAGCCCTGGAACCATGACAGCCCACCTAGCGAGCTGCTAAGGAGCTGGGGAGCTCTGGGGACCCTAATTCCAAGGCAGCCTGTCTGGGAAGCTGACCCAGAGCCAGGGACCCTATAATCCCTGCAAGATCCGACTCTACTCATATGGTCTGCAGATTGGGCACAGAGGTGGATCTGTACCACACACTGACCAATGAGTTACACTAGCATAAGTCTCAACTAAGAGAAAAGCATTTTAAATGCCTAGCTTAGGCAGAACACGTATTTTCATGTGTATTAGCCAGCTGAAGGCCTAGGTTTTATCTCAATCAGCCAACACAGGTCAAAATACAGCTTGTCCTGCCTACACCAGGTGTTTAAAGTACATTGGTTAAAATATGCTAGCTACCATCTTTTTCAAAACACCTTTTTGCTAGTCTAGACATCTCCCAAATGAGTGAGCTAGGCCTCCTGCTGACTGATGTAAACTACAAATGGTGCACATTTGTGCATGCAAAGCAAATGAATTCAGATACATGTGTAAAAGTGGTCAGACAAAACCATATGGTCTGTAATGTCCAGATTCATAAAAGTGGTAGCCCTGTGTGTGTTTGTTCTGCTAAAGAAGCAGTTTTGACTGAATGAAGCACAGACCACTAGAAAAAATACATGCAAGATAGGTCATTGTCTCTTGGGCTGTCATGTGCTATGCAGAGAAAGAGTTTCCCCATTGGATAAATCCCCCATAATCCACAACATTCAATGCCTTCTGGCAGAGTGAGGGCAGATATAAGCCCAAACTCTGTGCATTTTCCTTTAAGAACACCTTGTGTCAGCTAGCTTCTGAGCCCTCCCTCATGTCCTCATTTCAGTGTTTTCCCTCAGCATTCTCAGCTGAATCACTCTTGCATCACTGACATCACTGTGGGCAGCTTTCCATATGTAGGTGTGGCAAATGGCGAGACCTCCAGCTCAGAGCTGTGAATCTTTGCCAAGGCCCAGAATCAGAGTTCTGTAGGGACTTGTGCAATTTTTGCATCCTGAATCAAGTTTTAAGCTTAAAAAAGAGCAGATCTGGGATTCCCTTTCACACAGGCTGCAGATATTGTGTTTCATGGAACAGATCCTTTAGTCTTGGTATCTTGCTGGAGTTGAAGGCATTTGTATTCAAATCCTTATTTAGACTCTAATGCTATTTAGTACTGGATACAGGGATTTTATACTGGAAATGGCACAGTTGACTTTACTATTGCCCAAACACACAATTAAAGCTTTAAGATGCTGTTTCCTCTCCATTGTGTTTACATTGTCCCCGATACTCTCTCAGAAAGTGTTATTATTCTGCCACATTTACTCTGCTAATAACATTTACTCTGCCCAGTGTCTCTCCTCCACGTTCTTTTCAAGACTTTCACCAGAGTGAAAACGATGTAAATACATGTAAAATGGTTATCATTAGTTCAGGTGCCACTTACAGTACTTTGAATTTACTTAAACATATGCCACAAAAGTATATATTATAGCACCACTATACACTAAGTTGTGTCAGGCATTCCCATTGTAAAGCCCTCTTTTCAGGAGTTAAACATCTTTACTGATTATAACAATACATTGCTCTTATGGCTTTGCTACATTAGAAAATGTGAGCTTGGTCAAATATGGTTGTGAAAAGTGAAGTTAGAGCATGCTCTAATAAATTTGTTAGTCTCTAAGGTGCCACAAGTACTCCTGTTCTTTTTGCGGATACAGACTAACACGGCTGCTACTCTGAAAAGAGGTATATGACTCACTCAGGCCTGGTCTACACTACGAGTTTAGGTCGACTTTAGCAGCGTTAAATCAAATTAAGCCTGGACACGCCCACATGACGAAGCCCTTTTTTTTCGACTTAAAGGGCCCTTTAAACCAGTTTCTTTACTCCACCTCCGACGAGGGGATTAGCGCAAAAATCAGCCTTTGCGGGTCGGATTTGGGGTAGTGTGGACGGAATTCGATGTTATTGGCCTCCGGGAGCTATCCCACAGTGCTTCATTGTGACCGCTCTGGACAGCGCTCTCAACTCAGATGCACTGACCAAGTAGACAGGAAAAGGCCCGCAAACTTTTGAATTTCATTTCCTGTTTGCCCAGCGTGGAGAGCACAGGTGACCACACAGAGCTCATCAGCACAGGTGACCATGATGGAGTCCCAGGATCGCAAAAGAGCTCCAGCATGGGCCGAACGGGAGGTACAGGATCTGCTCGCCATATGGGGAGACGAATCAATGCTAGCTGAACTCCGTAGCAGTAAACGAAATGGCAAAATATTAGAAAAGGTCAGCGTGAAAATTAAGGAGCTAAGGCAAGTCTACCACAAAGCCAGAGAGGCAAACGGAAGGTCTGGGGCAGAGCCGCAAACATGCCGCTTCTAGGGGGTGCAGTCACCACTACCCCAACCGTGTGCTTTGACTCCATCAATGGAGAATCACGCAACAGGGAAGCGGGTTCGGGGTATGCGGAAGATAATGATGATGAAGAGAATGAAGATAGCTCACAGCAAGGAAGCGGAGAAACCGGTTTCCCCAACAGCCAGGATATGTTTATCACCCTGGACCTGGAACCAGTAACCCCCGAACTCACCCAAGGCATGCTCCCAGACCCTGGGGGCACACAAGGGACCTCTGGTGAGTGGACCTTTGTAAATATTACACATGGTTTAAAAGCAAGCGTGTTTAATGATTAATGATTAATTTGCCCTGGCAATCACGGCCAGTACAGTTACTGGAAAAGTCTGTTAACTTGTATGGTGATGGAGCGGAAATCCTCCAGGGACATCTCCAGAAAGCTCTCCTTCATGTACTCCCAAAGCCTTTGCAAAAGGTTTCTGGGGAGGGCTACCTTATCTCGTCCGCCATGGTAGGACACTTTACCACGCCAGGCCAGTAGCACGTAGTCTGGAATCATTGCATAACAAAGCATGGCAGCGTATGGTCCCGGAGTTTGCTAGCATGCAGACAACATCCATTCCTTATTTCTCTTTGTTATCCTCAGGAGAGTGATAACATTCACGGTCACCTGGTTGAAATGGGGTGATTTTATTAAGGGGACATTCAGAGGTGCCCGTTCCTGCTCGGCTGAACAGAAATGTTCCCCGCTGTTAGCCATGCGGTGGGGGGGAGGGGTGAAGTGATCATCCCAGAGAATTGGGTGTTTGTGTGGGGGGGAGGAAGTTGGGTTTGTGCTGCATGTTAACCTGGAAACCGCAGCCCCTCCCTTTACATTGCAAACCCATTTTAAATGGCCAACCCAACGGGTCCTTGGTATGGGAAATGAGGGAGCTGCTGTTTGAAACCATTCCCACATGTTATGAAGGTTAAAAAAGCCAAAAGACTGTGGCTTACCGTGGCTGCCTGCAAGCCGAATTCTGTTGCCTGGCACTGCGTGAGTGATCTCTCACGCCAAACCGGCAGGCCCTCAATATAAGAGGAAAAATGCGACCTTGTAACAAAAGCACATGTGCTGTGTAATGTGAACAGCAAAATTTAACGTGAAAGAGTGTACCCATTGTTCTCTAAAATGTGTCTTTTTTAACCACCTCTCCCTTCTCCTCCACCAGCTGCAAATGTTTCTCCTTTGCAGAGGCTAGTGAAGATTAGAAGGAGAAAACGGCAGACCTGGGATGATATGTTCTCGGAGCTCCAGATGTCCTCCCACGCTGACAGAGCACAGCAGAATGTGTGGATGCAGTCAATATCAGAGTGCAAAAAAGCACAATATGAACGAGAGGAGAGGTGGCGGGCTGAAGAGAGCAAGTGGCGGGCTGAAGAGGATAAGTGGCGTCAGCTTGCTGACAGAAGGCAAGAGTCGATGCTCCGGCTGCTGGAGCATCAAACTGATATGCTCCAGCGTATTGTTGAGCTGCAGAAAAGGCAGCAGGAGCAGAGACTGCCACTACGGCCCCTGTGTAACCAACAGCCCTCCTCCCCAAGTTCCATAGCCTCCTCACCCAGATGCCCAAGAACACGGTGCGGGGGCCTCCGGCCACCCAGCCACTCCACCCCAGATGATTGCCCAAGCATCAGAAGGCTGGCCTTCAATAAGAGTTAAAGTTTTAAAGTTTTAAACTACAGTGTGTCCTTGTCCTTCCCTCCTCCCCCACCCCACCCGGTGCTTCCATACTCCCCCACCCCTCCCAGGCTACCTTGGCAGTTATCCCCCTAGTTGTGTGATGAATTAATAAAGAATGCATGAATGTGAAGTAACAATGACTTTATTGCCTCTGCAAGCGGTGCTCGAAGTGGGGAGGGGAGGGTGGTTAGTCTTCAGGGAAGTAGAGTGAACCGGGGTGGGGAGTGGAGGATTCATCAAGGAGAAACAAACAGAAGTTTCACACCGTAGCCTGGCCAGTCACAAAACTCGTTTTCAAAGCTTCTCTGATGCGCACCGCGCCGTGCTGTACTCTTCTAACCGCCCTGGTGTCTGGCTGCGCGTAATCAGTGGCCAGGTGATTTGCATCAACCTCCCACCCCGCCATAAATGTCTCCCCCTTACTCTCACAGATATTGTGGAGCGCACAGCAAGCAGCAATAACAATGGGGATATTGGTTTGGCTGAGGTCTATCCGAGTCAGTAAGCTGCACCAGCGCACTTTTAAATGTCCAAATGCACATTCCACCACCATTCAGCACTTGCTCAGCCTATAGTTGAACAGGTCCTGACTACTGTCCAGGCTGCCTGTGTACGGCTTCATGAGCCATGGCATTAAGGGGTAGGCTGGGTCCCCAAGGATCACGATAGGCATTTCAACATCCCCAACGGTTATTTTCTGGTCCGGGAAGAAAGTCCCTTCCTCCAGCTTTCAAAACAGACCAGAGTGCCTGAAGACGCGAGCATCATGTACCTTTCCCGGCCATCCCACGTTGATATTGGTGAAACGTCCCTTGTGATCCACCAGGGCTTGCAGCAGCATTGAAAAGTACCCCTTGCGGTTTACGTAGTCGGTGGCTTGGTGCTCCAGTGACAAGGTAGGGATATGGGTTCCATCTATCGCCCCACCACAGTTTGGGAATCCCATTGCAGCAAAGCCATCCACTATGACCTGCACGTTTCCCAGAGTCACTACCCTTGATATCACCAGGTCTTTCATTGCCCTGGCAACTTGGATCACAGCAGCCCCCACAGTAGATTTGCCCACTCCAAATTGATTCCCAACTGACCGGTAGCTGTATGGCATTGCAAGCTTCCACAGGGCTATCGCCATTCGCTTCTCAACTGTGAGGGCCACTCTCATCCTGGTATTCTGGCGCTTCAGGGCAGGGGAGAGCAAGTCACAAAGTTCCATGAAAGTGCCCTTACGCATGTAAAAGTTTCGCAGCCACTGGGAATCGTCCCAGACCTGCAACACGATGCGGTCCCACGAGTCAGTGCTTGTTTCCCGGGCTCAGAATCGGCGTTCCACAGCATGAGCCTGCCCCAGTAACACCATGATTTGCACATTGCTGGGGCCTGTGCCTTGTGAGAGGTCTATGTCCATGTCAATTTCCTCATCACTCTCTTCACCGCACTGCAATCGCTGCAATCGCCTCCTCGCCTGGTCCTGGTTTTGCTTTGGCATGTTCTGGCTCTGCATATACTCCAGGACAATGCACGTGGTGTTCATAGTGCTCATAATTGCCGCGGTGATCTGAGCGGGCTCCATGATCCCAGTGCTATGGAGTCTGGTCTGAAAAAAGGCGCAAAACTAGTGTCTGACAGAGGGCAGGAGGGTGGGGCGAGTGACGACATGGCGTACAGGTATAGGGAATTAAAATCAACAAAGGTGGCTGTGCATCAGGGGGAAACACAAACAACTGTCACACAGAATGGCTCCCCCAAAGATTGAACTCAAAACCCTGGGTTTAGCAGGCCTTTGATTTCACGGAGGGAGGGGGAAGCAAATGAATACAGAACAAATCGGGTCCATCTATTTTTACATCTTAAGCTGGCAGCAGATGGTGCAGCATGACTGGTAGCCATCAGCATCTTCTGGGTGCTTGGCAGAAAATGCTGTATTACAACTGCTAGCCATCATCGTCAAGACGGTTCAATAGGACTGCCGGGTATCCAGGAGACAAAATGAAGAATCAGATGCCCAGAGTGGAAAGTTTGGTTCAGTATTTCTTAGAGGAATCTGCTGATGAAGTTTCCCGGGTGCCTCTGATTGAACACACTGAGGAATATGACGATGATAGATATCAATCGTAATACACCATCCACTGCCAAAAGGCAAGGAGCTGCTGCTGTGTAGCAATGCAGCTCCACGTCTGCCAGCACCCAGATAGCCGATGACGGCTACCAGTCATACTGCACCGTCTACTGCCAAAAGACAATTAGCTGCTGCTGTGTAGCAATGCAGTACCACGTCTGCCGGCACCCAGATGACATATGGTGACGCTGAGCTGAACTGAGCTGAGCGGGCTCCATGCTTGCCATGGTATGTTGTCTGCACAGGTAACCCAGGTAAAAAGGCGCGAATCGATTGTCTGCCATTGCTCTGAGGGAGGGGGAGGGGCCTGACGACATGTACCCAGAACCCCCCGCGACACTGTTTTTGCATCATCAGGCATTGGAATCTCAACCCAGAATTCCAATGGGCGGCGGAGACTGCGGGAACTGTGGGATAGCTACCCATAGTGCAACGCTCCAGAAGTTGACGCTAGCCTCGGTATTGTGGATGCGGTCCGCCGACTTAATGCACTTAGAGCATTTTATGTGGGGACACACACAGTCGGCTGTATACAACCGATTTCTATAAAACCGGCTTCTATAAATTCGACCTAATTTCGTAGTGTAGACATACCCCCAGTTACACCACAAGTGAGTGACAAGAGTTAAGAACACAACTGACTCCCAAGGCCCTACTCCGACAACTAAACCACACTTCCTCCAGCAATGCACTGGGGGAGGAGTTCCCTTAGAGGCCCCCAAACCAGAAGCAAATTTATTTAAATCCTAAAATGGTTAATACATGCAAAGGATTAACTTCAATCTTGTTTTATTCTCAAACTCACTCACCATTCTTACTTATGGTAAATCTCACCTATGGGAGCTTTCAAAAGTTAACCAGCAAAGAAATCCTTCCTAAGCCTATGTTCTGTGCAGATTTAAAGGTTGTGTCAGTGTTTGCAGTGAAATATAGCACCATCATTTCTCTCAAGTGTAGAAGGGAGAGTAAGTTCATGAAGAGCTGATCACAGGAACTGGGCCAAACTGAGTTTGAGTTTACAGAAAGGATATGCTTTTTTTTCCCTTGGAAAAAATACAGAGTAGGGATGAGATTAAAGTTTGTTTCATATTCACTGTGTAGACCAGGGATAGGGAACCTATGGCACGCATGCTGAAGGTGGCACGCGAGCTGATTTTCAGTGGCACTCACACTGCCTGGGTCCTGGCCACTGGTCCGGGGGGGCTCTGCATTTTAATTTAATTTTAAATAAAGCTTCTTAAACATTTAAAAAACATTATTTACTTTACCTACAACAATAGTTTAGTTATATATTATAGACTTATAGAAAGAGACCTTCTAAAAACGTTAAAATGTATTACTGGCATGCGAAACCTTAAATCAGAGTGAATAAATGAAAAGGTCGCACACCACTTCTGAAAGGTTGCCGACCCCTGGTGTAGACAAAGAGCAGCATTGTTCTAGGTCCAGTGGCATTCCAAAAAAAGCACCCCAAAGTGTTGGTTCCCAAGTTCTGAGGCTTCCAATTCAGCTGGGGCATCCAGGCTCCTGGTTCTCCTTCAGCCCCCCTGCCAGGAGTCAGGCAACCCAGCTGGCCTGGGAGTCAGGAAGCTCTGTGGTTCTGGCTCCAAGGCAGTCAGCCTGGCATGACCCTGGAAGATCAGGGATCCCAAGCTCCAGGGACATTCGCATTGCAGGTCTGACATGGACCCTGGAAGCCCATGCTACAGAGGAGCCAGCGAGTGAGCTGGAAGGAAACCAAGCAGGTTTCAAAACCCTGCCTGGTTCCATTAGAAATTAGTTGAAATTGAACCATTTCTATTAAACATTTTTATTTAAATAAATGGGCAAATTATGATGAAAAAACTTTTCATCTGAATTTTTCCAACCAGCTCTGGTCACATACCTCTTGATGTTAGTAAAGCTGGAGAAATACTGCAAAATGTTGTCCACAAGTACTTGTTTGAATTTTAAAATGAATTCTTGTGGACTGTGTTTGAGCTCCATTGTACTTGCATTGTGTGAAAGTTCCAGCTAATAAGCTTACTGGCAGGAATGTTCTCAGAACCACAGAATTTTAAAATGAATGCTATACAATATTTCCAGAAAGCAATTTTTGAATTAATAGGCACAATCAATCACAACACCAGAGTCCTGATTTTAGCAGCTAAATTCATCCCATCAGGGGACCAACTCATACCATGTGACTTGTATGACCAATCAAAACAGCTCAAATGTTAACTACAGCTAACTGCTTGATAACACACAAATTGCCAAGTATTAATTACAGAAATTTAGGGAAGAGTTATGAATAAATACATTCAAGATTATTAGAATTTGCTTGCAGACAATTTGTGATAGAACACGTTATGATTTTTGTCAAGTAAATTATTCATTGTGAATTATTTGCCCAGCTGGGGATGTTAATTGATACATTTCTTCTTCATGTATTTGATACACAAAAAATGTTTGTGTTAACCAAAGCTAACATCACAGCACTGTTGGGAAGAGAATTTTGCCAATGATTACTTCCTTTAAATATGAAATTGGGATCAAAACAATAAGGTTCTGATTTTTCATCTATTTTTAGTATATATTTAGTATATTTATAATATACTTCTTCATTGATAGTGATGAAATAATTGCAATAGACATGCTATGAATTTACAACAGAGTGACATCTTTAATGCTTTGATGAAATATTTTTTCCACAACTGCTTTGTCTTCTTCAATCTTCATATTGATTTGGGCTGTAATCCCCCCTGCACTGCACATGCACACACACACACACGCGCGTGCACACAAAGCCCAACTACACAACATTGGTGAGGGGGAACTCTATGGCAGAGACAGAGCACAGTGGATTTGAGCTAGGGCTGTTCAAATATTTTCCATCAAAACTGTTTTCATGGAAAGTTTGGGCTTTGATTAAACAAACATTTTCACAGAAAGTGTCTGTGTTCCCTGGAAAATATTAATATGTAGTTGAAAAACCAAACACTCAAAAACTGATTTTTGTGTTTGTTTTTGCCAAAAACAAAAATATTTCAGTTTAAAATAAGCACTGGTTTTCAATATTTTGCCAAAAAGTCAAAAGTCACCACAACAAATAATCTCTTTTCTGATCAGCTCTAATTTACACCTGACTCATAAGCACACTCCGTCACAGCTCCTTTGCAGCTGTAAGTCCAGCATCTGGGCTGGTACAGTGGACGTTGTTCTTCTGCCTGGTTTTTGGGTTGCTGTGTCTACATAAGTGTAGATTCAGCAGCATCTGTCCATTTTCTAGCCAACGCCCAATGGGCTGGCCTATTTAAGACTGGCATAAAGACCTGCTTTTTAGTGTTCTCCAGTACTCCAGTACTGGTATACATCCTAATAATCCCAAACCACACCACCATCCACACACAGATGGCTAACATTGTTGGAGGACCTTACACACACAGCACACATGAGAGAATTTCACTCTTGATTGACTAGAAGCCATTGTTTAGTATTTGGCTTCCTATGAAGAAGTCCTATTCAGCCCATTTCTAATAGAGGTCTTACAGATAATTTAGAGTTCAGTTATCATCTGCGGTATAATAAAACAAACTGCAGTCAGGTAATCTCTTAATAAATGAAAATTTGCAATAAACTATGTGAGCACCACAGAGACATGGAAAGGATGAATAACCTAAAGGTACCAGCCCGAACAAATGCACTGTACATATATTGCATACAGTAGTACTGGTTCTTATATCCAGAAATCCTTGATAATAATTTTTCCATCTAAAACACAGACAATTATTATAATGGCATAATTTGTGCCACATAATTAAATAATACCGGCATTTTTATTATAAACCCCTTTATCGGAGTCTATAAATTACTTTTAAATGTATGATGTAAACTAAAATTTGGACACATGTATTCTGTGAAATGTAATGAACATTCTCTCAGCTGCCTTTCTTTTTAGAGGGGGTCAAGTTCTTAGGTTTATTTGTTGTCGTTGTTTTGTTTTTGGGGGTTCCCTAAATGCATAGGTGAAATCATATAAGTCTAAAATGAGTTTTGTTTCAAATTAAAGAAAACAGAAGAGAACAAAAGCAAAGTTTTCATGAGAGAGAGAGAAGCATAGTGTGTGTGCTTCCTCCATACAGTCTGCCGCAACTCTGAGAACAAAATGGCTACTGTGGCTGTATAGCAAAAGTGTGCTTAAACATTTAAAAATGCAGTACAGAGACAACAAAGCCACATAGCGCACTGGCAAGGCCGGCCCTAGACCAAATGGCTCCCCAGGCAAGAAGCGTCTTTGGCAACCGCCCCCCTCCATCACTTTTCTCACATTTCCATTCCTTATCTTCAGGTAAATCTGCTTTGGGGTCATCTTTTATTTTCTACTGGGGAAAATAAACAGTATTAGGGAGAGCAAATGTCTATGTTTCGCAGTCTTAGAAAGTCATCAAACATTACGTGTTAAGTATGGCAAAAGAAGTAACAGTATTTCTTTTATATTGTTGCATAGACAGGGTTTTTATAGATATCTCTGGCATCTCATTAAATATGTCCTTTATTAGTAGCTACTTACACTCTTCAAATCTTAAAACACAAGTACACTTTCATAATTACACAATAAAACAAGGTTCACAATATTGCAGCTGAGCTCTCAATTTGTTCTCATATCTCACTGCCTGACTGACGATGCCCTACCCGTTATATATTTGCGAGGGCATGGCTGACAACATTCTAGGAGGTTCAAGGAAAATGTAGTTCTCAGAAAGTCTGGAAGGTTCCACGAGATTCTACAAAGGTCCAGAACATTCTAGGAGGTCAGTGAAAAATTAATCCACATACGGAATAACTGAAAACATTCTATTTTCCCTTTTGTCACTAACAACAAAAAGAGGACCCCGAGGCCAGCACCCCAGGCTGTCGCCTGCCCCGTAAATCTGGCCCTGTGCACTGATATACTGCACACTTCCCTCAGTTGGAATTCAGCTGCCACTTTCATTTAGCCTGATCCTGGCAGAGGCCAGCATTCTACCTTGAACTACTGGGATTCAACACTGCCTACATTCCAAAGGGAGGGGAAAGAATAGCTCAATAACATATTTTGTAGCCAATCAGGCCCAAATCTTGAGCAGCTTTCTGTGGTCACCTAAGAACCAAACACAGCAGAAACCATACAGGCTAAACCTCCCCGGTGCAGCCACTGCCAATCTACTGCTGGATGCCTGGGCTGTGGGGGCTCCACCTGTGCTCTGCCTTTTCCCCGAGGGCCTCCACCTCCCACCTCTGTCTGGCGAGTCCCTCCTTGCTCCTCTCCTCCACTCCACCCCCCCTCCAGAGGTCCCCATTGCTCACCACGTCCCTCCGCTCCTCCACCCCCCTCTCTGCGAGACCCCCACTGCATTCCTCTTCATGTCCCCCATCCCATGAGACCCCCCCGCAGCCTCCCTCCTGTCCTCCACCCCTCTCTGCCACATCCCTCCTCTCCTCCACCCCTTCCCCCTTGAAATCCCCCTGCCCGCTGTTCACTGCATCCCTCCTTACCTGCCCCCATCCCCGTGGGGGAGGAGGGTGGAGGAGAGGAGAGATGCAGAGAGCGTGAGCAGTGGGGGCCTTGGGGGAGGAGGAACATGGAGCACGCGAGTGGTGAGGGCCTCATGGGGGAGGGGGTAGAGGAGAGGAGGGATGAGGCGGCCTCGTGGGGTGGAGGAGAGGAGGAATGCAGTGAGCAGCAGCGAGGAGGCGGAGGGCCAGGGGGCGGGGCCTGGAGTGGAGCAGGGGTGGAGTGTGGGTAGGGCCGCGGGTGGAAGAGGTGGGACAGGGAGCTAGCCTTCCCTAGGAGAAGCTTCACCTGCTGCCCATGGGCGCTCTGCATGCTCATGTACCATTGCAGGAGGGAGGAGATATAGGTATATTGGGGCACGGTCAGAGGGGTGCATGCAGCACAGATGTATAAGGACAAAACTCTTTGGGGAAAGCAGCAGGCTTTGTCTGAACATCTTCCCTCCCTATTCTGCAGTGGTGGTGGGCTTAGACCTGGCTGTACACCAGGGACTGCAGGACTTAGTCCTTCAACTTTGTGATTTCTGTGCACATTTTCTAGAGCAGTGATCTCCAAAGTGGGGTGCAAGAGGATCCTTCAGGGTGTGTGGCAAGAGGAGCACCGCCAGAGCAGTGCCGCTTTTTTCTCCCCCCTCTCGGCAGTTCGGCCAGGAGTCCAAGCGGCTTTTTTCTTTTTTTTCCTTCGACAGTTCGGGCAGAAGCAGGGGATGCGTGCTCAAAAAATGTTTACTGATGGGGTGTGTGATCAAAAAAGTTTGGAGACCACTGTTCTAGAGTGCTTGGCTTGCCTCAAATCATATCTGTCTTCTGCAAGATTTGGCCCCGGGGCCTTATTTTGAGTCTGAACTCACAGCCCTTTCCCATGTAGGATCCATGGGACTACTCAGGCGAGGAAGGGCAGCAGGGGCAGGCCTTTCCTCTTTGCATGCTGTTTGTTTTTATTGAGTTTTGCATATCACAGCAAGACAAGACTGAGCAAAGGCAGCTGAATACAAACAAGCAGAGCCAAATGCAGGGTCCCCTCTAGCTATCAGACTCTCCAAACAGGCTCCTGTTGGTGTTTCTTTAAAGGAACATTAGAACAAGCGAGTAATGAACAATGGGAAACTGACACTTGTTTGCATACAGTGACTTCTATATGCATTTCTGATCACTTTCATACTAACATAGCAAGCTCCACACACCATATAGTATTCATACCCACTGCAATCCTATGCAAGTCTCTGGGATTGCACGGACAGCAGATCAGCGCTGAATTCAGGCCATTGTGTCAAACCTCCAATTGCTAACCCCTTCATAATACCATCTGATAATCCTAGCTGAAAACAAACAACACTTGAAATGCTTATCAGTATTCCCAACCCCATTCCAGTACCTCACACATCAGGAGGTGCGCAGTCCTACACACAAGCTCCCTCCCCTCCAAACCAAGCCAGGATCATTGATTAAGGGTTTATGCAAAGAGCCCTGGCCCCCTCTATAATGCCTGCTGCAGAAAGCACATAACAACAACCTCCCTGCAGCTTTGGGGAGGTGGAAGTGGCGAAGCTAGAGTAGAGGCCCCTTCATCCCCATGGTCCTGCCCTCAGGCATGAATTTATTGGTGGATGAATATGTGCAGTGCCTGATAGAATTTGGCCTTGTGTTTGAAGACAAAAAAAAAACAAAAAACAAAAAAATGCCCATAATGGCACACAAGTTCTATCCCAGGCTCTGCCACTGATTTCCTGAGTGACCTAAGGCAAAACACCTGGAGTCTCTGTGCCTGTTTTCCTACCCGTAAATAGAACACAAAGATACTATCACTTTTGGGGACAGGTGCAAGAACTATGGGCGGAAAATGCCACATGCTGCTAAATGGTGCTAGGTAAACCAGTGGTCAGGTGCTTTTCAAAGACTGGTGCCCTGCTCAAGAATGACCTATCCGGGAGCATATTAGGAATTTCAAGCCCTGGCACCTTCAAATTAGAATAGCACTGAATGTGTCATTTTATTATTAAAATTATGTATTTACTTATTTATGTTATTGACATACGTGTATTCCTGTAGTGCCTAGGAACCCTCATCATGGTCTAAGACCACATTGTGCTAGGCCCTGTACAAAGAAACAATAAAAAGATTCATAGATTCTAGGACTGGAAGGAACCTCGAGAGGTCATCGAGTCCAGTCCCCTGCCCGCATGGCAGGACCAAAAGATGGTCCCTAAGAGCGTACCAAAAGACAACAGATGAGTAGCCAGGTAGACGGGGAGTACAAGAAGAAATTGGTCAGCATGGTGGTCTCTGCACACCAGCGGTTGTTGTCAAGTTTTTTGTGGGCATCACAGCAAAGGAGAGTTTAGAGGAGGGATTTGGATGTGGATAACGAGCCATAGTGCCACATTAATAACAAGACACACCTGCAGCATGGCTTGCCTGCAAGTACCTTCAGAAAAGCCAAGATCAATCATATAAAAACAGAAATTAAAATGAAAGCTACAGGAGAGAGCTCCTCCGCTCAACTTTTTAACCTGCATGTTACTGCTTGCTGAATAAACATACTCTCTTTTTAATCTCTTTGTGCTGCGCCACCCTCATGACCAACAAAAGCAAAACCTTTTCTTCAGATCAGATTATGAAAAAAATTATGAACAAAAAATTTAAATCATTTCTCCCTGTTTGCAGTAAGAACTTTAGAAAAACAGAACAGATTATCTGATGTCTGGCAGCCCCTTTGTATCTTTTAGGTAGCACAAAGTGGCCAGGAAGCAGGTAGATCTGGATGGCTGAGAATTCCTGCAGTGTTAGAGAAATCTCAGCTGGCCCAGAGCCAGAGTGCCTCACCCCCCCAGCCCTAGGGAAAAGCCCATTAGACAGGGAGGGGTGGGTCTAGAAAACCACCGCATTGTTGCCAACACTTGCTGTTTTATTGCAAGTCTCATGATATTGGATGTTTTTCTTAAAGCACCTGCTCATGGAGTCATGTGGAAAGTATTGCAGCTTTCATTTTTCAAAAGCCCTCATGGTTATGGAGAAAAGCTTGAAAACAGGACCCAAGTGCACTCTGTAGGTTAATAAAAAAAACAAAAACAGAAAGAAAATAGAAAGAACCCAAAATGTATTGTGCTTTTTTTAAAAAAAAAAAAAACTCTCATGATTGCTATGCCAATATCATGATTTTCAGGAAACCTGACTCAGATTTTTGAACACTTGGGGTAGGCAATACTGGAAGTGCTACATTCTATCTAGCCTCCCAGTTGGTGGGTGGACTTTTTGGGGACCTCCTGGTATAGGTTAGAATAGCACCTAGGATGATTTCCCTGCACTAGGCCAGGGCCGGCACTGATCAGCCCTGGATCGGGGAGTCAGCACAGGCTTATTACATTGACTTTATGGAAATTACTCACAGTAGCAGTACTGCCAATCACAAGAATTCAAAAATCATGAGTCAGGCCCCGCAAAACCATGAGATTGGTTTAGCAATTAGGAGATTTAAAATCAGTGCTGGGTTTACAATGGTGCCAGTGGCTCCATGGAGCCGGGCCCATGCTCAGAAGGGGCCCTGGCCTTCTCCACTTGCACTGCGCCCCGAGACCCAGCTGGCTCCCCCTGCCCACCACTTGTTCCTCTCAGCCTGCCCGCTGGCTGAGGGTTCCTCTCAGCCCCCTGGCCGGACCGCAGTGCACCTCCAGCTCTGGGCAGTTTCTGCTTCCCACCACCTGTGGGGTCCCACCTGTCTCCCCAGAGCTGAGCCGCCTGGACTGGTGCAGAAGCCTGGCCAGTCTCAGCCAGGGATGATGGGTGGAACAGTGTAGAGAGCTTGGTTGGGCCCCTACAGGCAAGTGCGTCTTGAGGGCCTCTGGCCGGGGCAGGTTCTGGCCTGGCTTATCGTGTCATTCCCGAGGGGACGGAGCAATTCCCAGCCCTGGGACCGGCCCTGGCTGCACTGCCGGCTCAGCCCAGCAGACACAGTTACCTCCCAGCAGGGCCAGTGAATGCGGCCAGGAGGCAGGGCTTGGAGGAGTGGGTCTTTGGGGCATGTGGGGTGTGCTGGACTGTGAAGGAGCAGCGAGGATCTGTGTGTGTTGGGGCACTAGGGAGTGGGGGGTGCTGGGGCTGTGGGCAGGGGTGGTGCTGTGCATATGTGGGTGGGTCCGGGGGGGCCTCTGGCCATAGGGAGTTGGGCAGGGCCGGCTCTAGGATTTTTGCCGCCCAAAGCAAAAACAATTTTGGCCACCACCACCACCCCCGTTCTTTAATTACCCCACCCCCGGCCCCGCCTCAACTCTGCCCCTTCCCCAAATCCCCAGCCCTGCCTCCTCCCCCCGGCTCTCAAGCCTAGGAGGGAGGGAGGGGGAGAAGCAGCGCCCGCGCTGTGGCCACTCGGGATCTCCCCCTCCCTCCCAAGTTTGAGAGCCTGGGAGGGAGGGCGACTAGCGGCGCGCGAATCAGCTGTTTCGCGCGCCGTGGCAGCAGCAGCGGAGGTGAGCTAGGGCGGCCGGGGCACATTTTTAGGGGCGGCATTCTGGCGCCGGCCATGCCGCCCCTAAAAATGTGCCGCCCCAAGCACCAGCTTGTTTTGCTGGTGCCTAGAGCCGGCCCTGGAGTTGGGGGTTGTTGGGCGGGGGGGGGGATGTGTGGTGTGGCATAGGCCCACCTCAAACGGGAAGGGGCATGCTGGCAGCACAGGCCTGGGCAGGCCACTGTGTGTCTGGCAACTGCCAGTTTGTAGATAGTGCCCTCACGCTGGGCGGAGCGGGGCCGCCCCTGCCATGCCATCCCATGCCGCATTGCCTCTGGCTGGCCCCTCGCTCCGGGGACTGATCTCCCCGTGCCATGCTCCACTGCCTCCATGGGGGCCCACAAATATGTTTGGTGCCAGGCCCTGTTTAAAATAGTTTTTGGGGTTGGGTATTTCCCTTTTTAGAGCCGTATAGTCCATCTTTTCTCCATAACCAGGAGCACTAAAAACTTGCTGTCAAAGGCTGGCTGGCAAAATGAAGCAGGTCCAGCCTCGCTGTGCTAGAACAGGTGATCCCAGATTGGCCAATGAACGGGGCGGGTCAGCATCTGGGGCTATAAAGAGCCAGGCTGCCAGTAAGGAAGGGGTGCAGGAGCAGCAGGAAGTTCCCTGGGAAAGGCTGCCAGAGTCCCCTGGGGGGGTGGCAGTGGGAAACAGTTGGGGGAAGAGAGTCTCTAGGGAGAAAGCCCAGGGAGGTGGTGCTCAATAGGGAGGCCACTGACTTGTTCAACTGACGGTCCTCTTTTGAGATGCTTGTCCCCCCTCCAGTACTGGACATGGTTTGTCCGGTATTGGACAGGGAACACATGCTCTGCCCCCTCCAACTCTTAAAAATGGCACCACCCATAGGGCGTAGGAGGTCATGCCCCCCCTTGCGGCCTGACCTCACACACAGCATCATGCTAGCGGGGGTGGGTCACGTTGGCAGGGGTGTGCCCAGAAGTACCAGAATGTCTGATATTCTGGGAACATGTGAGTGGCCACCTCAGTGAAAAAGCAAGAAAGAATCCTGCAGGAAGGCAAAGGGGAAAGTCCACAAGCTGTAGCCACGGAGGGCTGAGGAACTATTTTTGTGCTTTGCCCATGTTTGAGAAATAAAACTGGGCCTTGAAAGAGACTCTGGGTGTGGCAGTAGGTACTTCAGGAACTGGTGATGAGCCAGCACTTTACACTTGCTTAATTTTTTTCAAATGAAAGCTGAGAGTCTCACACAATTCTGTGATTCCAGGAGCTGGGGCTTTAAGAAAAAATACCAAATATCACACCACCTGCAAAAAAATTGCGAGCTGGCAACACTGTGTAGTCAGAGTCACACTCAGTACCCAGCCTTTGTAGGATAAGGCCCCATTGTATGTTGCTGGCACAAGAGTATGGACAAGGTTTGCTTATTTCCCCCTCTTTATTTGATTTTAATTTTTTAACCCACACTAGACAAAGAAGACTATAAACCACCTCATAGAATCACCAGGGCCTTAGGACTACTCTACACATTAAGTATACTGATATAGTTAAAACAGTGTATCTTTAAAGGGCTACAAAGCCCGCAGTGTGGCTGCAGTTCCACCAGTGTAAATATGATTATGCTGGTCTAGCTTGTTCCCATATGGAAAGAGGAGTCAGCTAAAGTGTATAAGGCACCTTAATACCAGTAGAATTGTGCTCACATTAGGGGTTGTACCGGTATAATTATTTTGGTAAAAAATCCCACCACCAACCAAAATAGCTATGCCTCTACAAAAACTGCCTGTGGGCTAGACCTTAATATATATGGAGATATACCTATCTCATAGAACTGGAAGGGACCCCAAAAGGTCAACAAGTCCAGTCCAGTGCCTTCACTAGCAGGACCAAGTACTGATTTTGCCCCAGATCCCTAAGTGGCCCCCTCAAGGATTGAACTCACAACCCTGGGTTTAGCAGGCCAATGCTCAAACCACTGAGCTATCCCTCCCCCTAGACTAGAAGACAGTATTTTGTTAGTCAGTTAAGTGTTTTAAGAAATCCTGCATCACCGGATGGATATCATACCACACCATTTCAAAGACCCTGAGTAGCTTCTTAAAGGTACACACACATCAGTAAATCCTCTTCAATTCTTTATATGTGTAGAACTTTATTTTCAGCAGGTACTCAAGATAACGCCTTTGTTCTAGCTGAAGCTCACGCTCTTGATGCAGTGCCCAGGGACCAGTGCCTGCCAATAGTGGGAGGGATGGGGGGAGCGGAGTGAGGGCAGCGGCTTCAGCAGTGTTACTGAGCATGCTCAGTCCGTGTGCGCATGCTCTTACAAGCCAAGCAGCAAATCTGGGGGGCAAGGGGGTGACCCTGCACGCCCCCCATGCATTCCCTATTCTATTTCATTATTAAGACATCCCCAGTGAGAACTGCTAATGTTATATAGGGGAAATTTGCACCTGGGTAAAGTTTAAAATGAAGAGAGTGAAAAAAGGATCGGGCCAAAAAATTCAATTCCACTCAAAGACATGCAAAGCTGCCTTCACTGTGAATTTACTCTGGATGGGGGTGATAAACGGCCAGTCATCAAATGTTGAGAGAATGTGATGTCCGTGTATGGAGAAAGGGCTAGCATAGGCCCATCCCAGCCCAGCTGGGAGCTGTGCACAGAAACCGGTAAACAAACTTCTGCTTCAGGGCCTGAAATAGTGATTTTTTTTTCACCCTCATTCAGGTTTGTCAGCATCACAGATATCTAGTGTGGCTCTGTTCAGTTTTGCTGATAAACACTTTAAAGCCCAAGTTCACGGCTTTTAACTTGTACAAGGCTGGTGATGGCAAGGGGAACCCACATCTATTTAATCTGAGCCCTCTGAAAAGGCAGATTAAAGGGGGCTGCCTCACCCTCCCATTCTCCCCCTAAGGGAGCATCTCATGAGTTGGGAGTACTTAGTGCCTAGCAGGATTGTGCCCCCAGTGAGACTCTTTCTAAAACACTGCCAAGTAAAGCTATTTAGTACCAGTCTAGCATTCATACCCTATGCCAGCAAAGCTGCTTCCAGAAACCAGTATGTGTTAGCTGATTTTCAGCTTTTGTGGCCTTTGTTATGCAGGAGGAAGATCCTTGCTGGCCTTACAAATCTATGAATCATAATGTGCCCAGGAAGTCGCTCTTACCCTGAAGCCCCACCCTTTGGATGAGGCTATAACAGTAGCGCTTACCTCTAATGGTGCATCACACCACATCAGAGCTGTATCTTGAATGATGCATGGCTCTAGAAATGATGCAGACAAAAGGATCGGGTTTGGGTTCAGTCTAATCACAGGATGAAAGAACTGTCTTTGCTAAGATGATACTTGGCATGCAAATTTGGCCAAGGTCTGAAATGAAATTTCTCAGCTCCGCATGTTGAACAGTTTGATGACTTTCCAAGAACACAGGGGAACAAGGGATGTTTTCTACAACTTTTGTTTGCCTCCTAGAAGGATTGCCAGTGTATTTTAGGGACAACAATCAAACAGCCACAGATCTTAATGCTCTACTAGAACTCAGATTGGGGTATAGACTGACCAGTAACGTAGCATTATCGCCAGTGGATGTTTCTTAAAATCAATATGCATTAGTATTGTCTATTCCAGCTAAAATCTAATATTATCCCAGTGGCACTGCCTACCTCCATATCTTAGTCAGATGCCTTATCAATTTTACCTGTTGCTGTATATTAGCTATGCAGGAGAGCGCCTATGTTCTTTCACCATCCTCTTATTGCCAGTCTGGTATATGGAAGAATCACTGCTGCCTCCGAGTCAAAGGAGAGTGAAAGATCAGTTTGTCAGGAAGCAAAACAATCCATCAGGAACTGACACAGCGAGATTTGAGGGGAGGGGAATATCTATACTGCTTGTCTGGTTAGAAGGATGGGAGCGATTAATACAGAATATCAAGTAACAGCCACCTTAGGCCAAAGATTTCCAGTGCCTTGCTCAAATTGCTGTACTTTTCTGTAATTGATGGCTTTCTTTCCATGTCTGCAATACATGGGGTCTGTCTGATAGGATACAAATTAAACAGGTATCTGAAGACTGGGGGCTTGGCTACACTTGCAGATGTAGAGGCTGGAAGTTAAACCAGCCTTCGGAGACTGCAACAGGGAAAACGCTGCCGCCTGTTTACACTGTCAGCTGCAAGCGCACTGGTGTGGCCACATTAGCAGCTCTTGCAATGCCACAAAGAGCAGTGCATTGTGGTAGCTATCCCAGCGTGCAAGTGGCTGCAGCGTGCTTTTCAAATGTGGGTGGTGGTGGAGTGTATTGTGTGTATGTGGGGGGGAGAGACAGTATGTTTTCGGGGGCAGAGAGTGTGTCAGCATGCTGTCTTGTAAGTTCAGACAGCAGCAGATCCCCCTCCCCGCCTCTCTCACACATACACACTCACAACAGCAGCATTCCACACTAATGGTTTGCTTTGTCCCAGAGCAGATAAGCATGCCGGCTGTCAGAAACAGAGCTTTGAAAGGGGATATCCGCATGCCTGCAGTGGAGTTCAAAACAATGACAAGAGTTCAGGGGATTATGGGACGTTTCTGGAGGCCAATCACAGCGCAGTTATGCAACACGTCGTCCACACTAACACCCGGGTGCTTCAGCCGGGGCTCAGCAAGCTTTATGCTTCTCGTGGAGGAGGATTACCAGGAGCGCTCCAGCTGCAGAGTCCAGGCGCTCTACATGCCTTGCCAGTGTGGACACATCAGGAGTTAGGTCACCCGGGGCTGATTTAATGCGCTCTAACTTGCAAGTGTAGCCAAGCCTTGGGTAGGTCTATCCCTGCACCCATCATTTCCCACAGTTCACTCATTCATTTCTTTTCAGCATCATGAAAGGTATTCGTTTCCTAACTAAGAAGCTTGCTGCACCCAGCAGAGATAAATCCAGAATGCCACAATGTTTTCTGCACTTCAACAGGCACCATTAAAATTCTCTTCCAGAAGCTGTACTAGTGGGATACTGAAGCCATGAGCAGCAGTGAATTTAATTCATCCCACTGAACCACACACTAGCATGTGTGTGAGAGACTAGAAGACAGTATTTTGTTAGTCAGTTAAGTGTTTTGAGAAATCCTGCATCACTGGATGGATATCATACCATACCACTTCAAAGACCCTGAGTAGCTTCTTAAAGGTACACACACATCAGTAAATCCTCTTCAATTCTTTATATATTGCCATTTAAGAGGAAATCATCATTAAAATGCAAAAGAATGTTTGAAGCTGAATCAATCAGTATTTGATGTCAATTTTTCTTTTATAGAAATAGTTTAGATCAAAATGGTGAAAGAGTCCATCTGACTGTTTTAGAACAGGCTAGGGCCCATTTAAATGAAGGAAAACTTAGAGGCCTGCCAACTTCAGCAGCTATTCCTTAAAAAAAGAGACACTGCAGGTCAGGTATACACTGTAATACACACACACACACACACACACACACCATTGTATAATAATCAATTTACAGCAGGCTTGTGTGGACAGGCAAGACACATTTTCATTGCTGCCCCATCTACCAGATCTGGTACTTCAGTGCGATTTCAACTTGCATAAAACAAACAGAACTTCAGGGGAACAGTTCATTGCACACCAAACTCAGAAATAGTAGTAAAGAATCAGGAGTATCAATAAGATCCTACAGCAGTTTAGGTATAGAGTGGACTGTATGCCAGATGAGCCCCGATAAATATCTTTAACCTGTGTGACTTCTGTACCTTGGGGGAACACCCAGCACCCCCATGTTCATCCTTATAAGATGATTGTGTGGTATCTAATGCAAAGTTTGTCATGTTGGCTGTCTTCGGAAGGCTCATGATGTACTGGGCATTGTTGTTATGGTAATCATTGTTATTGTAATGTTATAGGTTGTAATTTCATGTATATGGTTATGAGGCTGAAAATATGTCCTCATGGCTTAAATCAAGCCCAGGCAAAAACTCTCCAGAAGCAGAGGGGCAGTTCGCACCTTATCAGGGCATGTATGGAACAAATCCAGCCCAACCTCACAGGAACAAAGGACACTGGCCTAGGCAACAACAAAGGATCTGTTGGACTCCTGAGTGAGTCATCCCCCCTTTCTTTGGTCAGTTTGGGACTGTGATGAGGTAATGTTCACCTAACTCTGAAGCGGGGGGTGGGGGGGCAGAGCCAAGAGGGAAGAAAGAACATGGGAAAAGGGAGAGACGTTTGCCGTGCTCTTCCTCTCTTTTCCACCTTCATCTACAGCCATCACCACCCAGCAACTGAAGCGCTGATCAAAGGGGAGAGCCTGGCTGAAGGGCAACCAGCCAGCCTGTGGTGAGAAGCAGCTAAGTTTGTAAGGGGATTGAAAGTGTTAAGATCAGCTTAGAATGCATTTTGCTTTTATTTCATTTGACCAAATCTGACTTGTTGTGCTTTGACTTATAATCACTTAAAATCTATGTTTGTAGTTAATAAATCTGTTTGTTTATTCTACCTGAAGCAGTGTGTTTGGTTTGAAGCATGTCAGATACTTCCCTTGGGATAACAAGCCTGGTACATATCAATTTCTTTGTTAAATTCACAAACTCATAAGTTTGCAGCATCCAGCGGGCATAACTGGACACTGAAAGATGGAGGCGTCAAGGGTTGTGTCTGGGACCGGAGATATTGGCTAGTGTCATTCGGTTGCACAATCCAAGGAGCAGCTTACATGCCAGAGGCTGTGCATGAAGAGCCCAGGTGTGGGGGTTCTCACAGCAGAGCAGGGTAAGGCTGGCTCCCAGAGTCAAGGATTGGAGTGACCTAGCAGATCGCTGGTCCAGACATGCCAGGGGAATGTCACAGCCTGGATCAACATTAAAGGCACAAGGGTGGAAGAGTAGAAAGAGGAAACTGAATAGGCAAATGTATCCTTTTGATATCTAACTGTAAAATAGTGTCCATTGCTGTATGCAGTATAGTTGTAGCCATGTTAGTCCCAGGGTATTAGAGAGATATTAGTGATATTAACTTGTCTTTCTCACTAACAGAAGTTAAAAGTAAAAGATATTACCTCACTCACCTTGTCTCTTAAAATGGATAAGAAATCTATTTCCTTATCTGACAAGACTTTAAAGCAGGGTGGTGCAGAATATTTTGTCCAAATGCTCAAGACTGAATTCTAGCATTGATATGATGCCATAGGGTCAGGAGATTCAGTGTTGCCAACTTCTTTGATTTTAATAATGAGCCTGGCAACATTTGGGGGTTTGATTGGGTGAGAATTTCACCTTGCATTAAAAAAAAAAAAGTTTCTAGTCCTCATGGTGCAGGAAAAAAAGCTTGAAAATGCTCCTTGAGTTTAATGCCCAAGCCCAGGACCCTGAAGGCAATGAAAAAGAACCCCACCTGAATTTGGTTTTTTTAAATCTCATGATTTTAAAGCCAATCTCATGATTTAATGGGAGGAGGGGCTGATTCATCATTTCTGAACATTTGGGTTTGGCAATCCTGGAAATTTAAACTAGACCTTTTTTCTGAAATCGGAAACAGAGCCTGTTAATCCAGTGTGTGGCTATAATGTTCTTTTGGCTGCAAATGTTTCCAAAAGAGATGTCTACAATTCTTTGTGGTGTGCAAAGCAGCAGATTAAAACCAGTCAGTCAGTCATTCACATTTGACTTAGAACAGAAATATCTGGCAAGAAGAAATTATCCAAAACTGAAAACCATGTCAACTTTACAGTTAGAGCATAAAATTATAGAATCTCAGAAATGTAGGGATGCAAGGGACCTCAAGAACTCATCTAGTTCAGCCCCCTGCACTGAGGCAGGACCAAGTAAGTCTAAACCATCCCTGACATGTTTGTCTAACCTGTTCTTATAAGCCTCCAGTGATGGGAATTCCACAACCTCCCTTGGAAGCCTATTCCAGAGCTCAACCAGGGGCAGTGCATAATAGAGGCTGAACCTCCCTAAACCTCATGCCTTGGGGGGAGGAAAAAGAGGTGGAGTTGGGACAGAATGGGGGTGGGGGAAGGGGCGGAATGGAGATGGGGTATTGTGGAAAGGGTGGGGCCACAGGCAGAAGGGGCCAAACAGGGGAGGGGCTCCAAGCTCAGAGCTCCAGCCAGGGCTGAGACAGCTCCACCCATCCTCCATGGTCCCAGCGGGGGCCAAGCTCTCAGCTCTCTTCGTGGCCTGGACCGAGCTTTCAGCCCCCATGCCTTGCCCAGGGTCATGGTGGGGAGGGGCTGAGCTCTCAGGCCCCTCCTAAACACTGTGGGCAGGGCCATAAGGGGGTGGGGCTGAGAGCAGCAAGTGGGGGTGGGGCCTCAGCTGGAAGAGGCAGGGCAGGGGGCTAGCCTCCACAAGGGGAAGTTTCAGCTGCCGCCCATGAGCTCAATTATCATTCTAGTTAGTTAGTCTCTAAGGTGCCACAAGTACTCCTGTTCTAGTTAGAAAGATTTTCCTAATATCTAACCTAAATCTCCCTTGTTGCAGATTAAGCCCATTGCTTCTTGTTCTATCTTCGGTGAACATGGAGAATAACTGAGTCATCTTCTTTATAACAGCCCTTACATATGCTTCTTACATATTTAAAGAACCTCTTCTTATTGCCTTTTGTGTCCACGGGTGGCGCGTATAAGGCTAAGCCGCCCCACAATAAAAAAGCCTGGCTACGCAGGGGGCAAATGCCAGATGTTGCACAGGTCATCACCCTTTGGAAGCCCACCCCCTTTGCACCAGCCAGGAGTGCCAGAAGCTCCCTAGAAGTGGGGGAGCCACTGGTACCCGGATGGTGGCCCTGCCCACGCTCTGCCCCAACCGCTCAGGGCCGGTGCAATGATATTTTGCGCCCTAGGCAAAACTTCCACTTTGCGCCCCCTTCCCCCCCCCAAAAAAATAAATCACATACATTATACACAATACACGGTCACAGAGTAACATGTTATAATTTAGAATTTATGTTTCCATGCTTTAAGTTTAGCAAATTTAGAAACAAGTTCCTCCAAGTCAATGCGGTGAGCAATGTCATGTTCTATTGACAAGATAGATAGCGCAACAAGTCCTTGTTGCAACATTGATGTTTGCATGTATGTTTTTATCAACTTGAGCTTCAAGAAGTTTCGCTCACCACTGGCCACAGAAACTGGGAGAGTCAAGAGGATGCAAAGAGCAATAACTGTGTTAGGGACACTATCTGTCAGCTTATTTTCCCACATTCTGTCCAACCAGCCATGCACCTCCAAATGATTAAAAACATCAAATGGTACAAACTCAATTTGAATGAAAAGTTCCATTTTCTAACTAAATAGGTCACACACTCTCAAATGGTTGCCAAGTGCTCTCTGTGGTGGTATGCTCATCTGCTCTAAATGCCTACTAACTTCCCTGTGAGAATAATCTTTGACTTTGATCCAATGAAAGCAGGATGGAAAAGCCCCCCCAGAAGACCTAAGACATGCTGGCTGGATGACATAAACAGACACCTGTCCCTCACAGACACTACCTCATAACATGCCAATTTTGCTCAGAACAGAACATCATAGAGGAATATTATGCATTCAGTGGTCTCTACACTGGCAAAGCAACAGCATGACAACTAACCTAACCAGTCCATCCAACTTTTTTGACTGCTTCTTGGGCACTGGTGAGGGGTAGCGGTGCCAGACTGAGCCCGGTGACAGGGGTGCACTACAAGTCTACAAACTGAGGCAAGGTGCTGGGCCTAGAGTCCTGCTGAGACTGGTATCCTGCGCCAAGTGGAGCGCAGCCTCCATGAGGAGAGAACTCAAACAAATATCATGCTCCTTCTGCATGATTCCCCCAAGCACTTATTCAGGCAGCTGTTATGGGGGTCACTCACAGGCTTAGGCCTGCCTGTTGCAGGCATAACACAGCAGCAGGGCTTAAAACTCAGACAGGGCTGCCCAGAGGATTCAGGGGGCCTGGGGCAAAGCAATTTCGGGGGCACCTTCCATAAAAAAAAAAAAAAAAAAAGTTGCAATACTATAGTAACATGTATTTGGAAATGTAAAAAATAACTAGTGAAATACATTCAAAATTAATTTGTAATAATTTGAAAATACACTAAATACATTATTTAAAAATATTAAAAGCTGTAATGGTATGTATACATTTTCAATTACATAATGGGCTGTTGCTGGGTGATGGTGATGGTTGGTACCAATGGGCTGTCGCTGCCTGGGGGTGGTGCTGCTGTTGCCCAGGGCTGGGTGGGGAGCTGGGCTCTGGGTTGGGGGGTTCCTGGCTCACAGGGGCTGGACTCAGGGCTGTGGGGGGATGGGGTCAGAGGGGTGTCTGGCTCAGAGGGGCTGGGCTGAGCCAGGAGGCAGCCGCCCGTTTCCTCCACAAGCCCTGCTGTCGCACCCGTTGCCGGGCTCGTACCACGTGCGCTAAGCAGAGCTGCAGAGCTCTGCCCAGCCGCCGACGCCCCCGCTGGCAATGACAGGAATCGCATGGGATGGAGCGGCCGCTGCGCTGGGAGGGAGAGGGAGTCTGAGCCACACACCATGTCCGCGCGCCAGCGCAGCAGCCACTCAAATGCTGTAAAAAAAAAAAAAATTGGGGGCGCTGCTTTTTGCTGCCCCCAAATCTTGGCGCCCTAGGCAACCACCTAGTTGGCCTTAATGATAGCACCGGCCCTGCAACCGCTCCTGCTCGGCCTCTTCCCCTGAGGCCCAGCCCCCACTCCATCTCTTCCCACCTGCCTGCCCCCAGCATGGGGCTCCAGCTCTGCCCGCCAGCAGGCACGTCTCCAGGCTGTCCGCAACACTGTGCTCAGCCAGGCAGGAAGCCTGGGGCAGGACACCAGAATGCCCATGCCCATGCCCAGCTCCCCTTGGTGCTGACCCAGGGAGGTGGTACTTCCCTGGCTTGGTTGGAGCCCGGCACTGCTCAGCGGTGGGAAGTGAATGAGCTGCGCCGCCCTCCACGCTGCAACGGGAAGCAGCAGTGGCCGTGGAGCTCCGGCCTCCTGAGGTTGACACCGGCATAAAACAAACTTCTCAGGCAGCTGCACCACATCTGCTCTGCTTCCCCCCGGCAGCAGCCTGGGCCTCTCCCCTTCCCCAGGGCCTCACAGGGTGTGAGTACGGGGAAAGGACAGGACAGGACTGAGTCCTGGGGGACATGATGGGGCAACAAGCCCTGACGAGGGGGCAGTAAGGAGCGGGGAGGTGGGAAGGGGACAGTAAGGAGCCTGGGGGGGACAGTAAGGAGCCCATGGGGGTTAGGAGGGGACAATAAGGAACCCAGGGAGCAATGAGGAGGTAGAGGGCAGTGAGGAGCCCCGCAGCAGAGCATAAGGCTGGGGCTGCACAGCAGTGCAAAGGTGGGAAGAGGTGGAGTGAGAGTGGGGCCTCAGGGGAAGATCTCAGGGGAACCTTCTAGGGAGCTTCCAGTGCTGTGTAACCTTCCCAAAGGAAAGACTCACGCGCTGCCTATGCTTGTGTCCCTTACTAGCTGTAACTTATTTTGTGTCTTAGCCTTTCTGATTTTATCCCTACATGCTTGTGCTGTTCTTTTGTACTCATCCTTCGCAATCTGTCCATGTTTCCACTTTTTGTCGATTCCTTTTTCATTTTCAGGTCATTTAATGACCTGATGGAGCCATGTTGGCCTCTTACTGTTCCTCCTATCTTTCCTTCATACCCGGATAGTTTGCTGTTGCTCCATTAATATTGTCTCTTTGATAAACTACCAGCTCTCCTGAACTCCTTTTCCCTTAGATTGTCTTCCCATGGGGCCTTGCCTACAAGTTCTCTGAGTTTTTCAAAGTCTGCTTTTTAAAAAGTCCATAATACTTAGCCCTTCTGTTCTGCAGTCAGCACAAATGCTAGTACACATCGGTGGCATACGCCAGTGGATCCGTTCTGTCAATGGCTAGTTAGAATATTACTACGCACAGCCAAGTTAAAATAGCAGGATCACCACTAGGTTATGTGGGGCCCTGGGCAAAGTCAGGTATAGCAGGCGGAGAGGGCCTTTTTATACCCTGTACACCTGAGATGGGTTAGGGAGCAAAGGTTATCACAGCAGGTGTAAATGCAGAGCTTTTGCTTTTTGGTGTGGGACATAAGAGTACATGCAGTGTTAGTGTCCCGCCACTAGAAAGGTCACCTATATATAGGGTTACCATCCGTCTGGGTTTCCCCGGACATGTCCAGCTTTTTCAGCTTTAAACGGCTGTCCGGGGGAGATTTCTAATAAAGTAGAAATGTCCGGGATTTCCCCCTTCCCCTCATGCAGACTGCGGTGCGGCTGATTGGATGGCTGGGCCTGATTGAAAGCCGCTCGCAGCCACTGGGGCCTCTAGCAGCCAGAGTCCCTCCCCCTCCCCTGCCTCCCTCGCAGAGCAGCGCGGCACAGTATTTGGCTCCACGTGGAGCCCGCAGCTCTCCCTCTGCCGGGGGAGCAGGGCAGGCGGGGGGGTGCAGAGGCTGCAGGGCGAGGAGGAGCAGGGCAGGCAGGGGCATAGAGGCTGCAGGGGCAGGGCAGGCAGGGGGTGCAGAGGCTGCAGGGCTGGGGGGGTGCCGGGGCTGCAGGGCAAGTGGGGAGCAGGGGGCACAGAGGCTGCAGGGCCGGGGGGGTGCCGGGGCTGCAGGGAGCAGGGGGCACAGAGGCTGCAGGGCGAAGAGGAGCAGGGGGCATAGAGGTTGCAGGGGCAGGGCGGGGGGGGGGTGCAGAGGCTGCAGGGCAAGGAGGAGCAGGGCAGGCAGGGGCATAGAGGCTGCAGAGGCAGGGCAGGTGGGGGGCACAGAGCACCCAGCATTCAATAAGAAATGTGGTTCTCTCTCTGCCACTTAGCCCTGGTCCCATTGATACTATACATAGGTGTAACTGCAGAGTAACATCAATGGCATTACCCTGGGTTTGCTCTACTGTGAGATCAGGATTTGGTTCACTGAGTCCATGATTATTAAAGAAAACCCAGCTACAAGCTCTTTCACATAGCCCTGGGCTACACTGTGGGGGGGGGGGGGGGGGGGAAATCGATCTAAGTTACACAACTTCAGCTACGTGAGTGAGTCGACTGCTGCCGCTCCCCCTTTGACTCTGCCTGTGCCTCCCGCGGCACTGGAGTACAGGAGTTGACGGGAGAGCGCTCGGGGGTCGATTTATGGCTGCCTGCCTATCCAGCGGGTAGCGTAGACATACCTTAAGTGTCTGCGGATTTGGGTTCTGTCTCTTTGCTCTTCCCTTCCTCCTTTATAGGACCTTGATTCTGCTTTTCACTGGCCATGTTTCACTCTCAGAACCATCTTCCAGATGTTTTCCATGTTTATGAGTTGGCAGTTTTATCTTCCTTAAAAACCCACTCTCCTCTTTCAAGAGGCTTGCTCTTTTCTCCATACGTGTGTTCTCACATTCAGTCTCTTTCCCAATTTCTCTCTCCTCCCCCTCACAACCAAACTTTCCTTGCTTAAACTGCAGCAAGGGAGGTCTAGGTTGGACATTAGGAAAAAGTTCCTAACTGTCAGGGTGGTTAAACATGGGAATAAATTGGCTAGGGAGGTTGTGGAATCTCCATCTCTGGAGATATTAGACATTTATCTAACCTACTGTTAATCAGGGATGGTCTAGACCGTATTTGGTCCTGCCATGTGGGCAGGGGACTGGACTCGATGACCTCTCGAGGTCCCTTCCAGTCCTAGAATCTAATGAATATTTCTGTTTTGACCACTCATTTCCCCCTTAATTTCTTCTTTAAAAATTTCTCCCTCTGTCTCACAATCAACTCAATCTCTCTCACTTCCACCTTCTCTCCCCCTCTCATCCCCATTTTCCCCATCTTTGGCCTTCCATTTCCACCTACCTCTGGGGGAATACTTGGGAGTGGGAAAAGACTAGGTGAAGATAAAGAAACCATTCTCCTTGGCTCTTCATACACACACCCCTCTCTCTCTCCCCCCCCCCTCCTTCCATGTCCCCTAGTTCTTTTATCTAGTTGCTCTGCCATAATTTTTGCTCTCTCCCTCAGTCCAAAGCATTTTTCCTCTCTCTATCCCCCCCACCATTCTTTTCCCCTGGCATTTTTCCCCTCCTGTCCCCTCTCACTATATCTAAGGGGGCTGGGGAGCATTCAGAGCATTCTGATGAATGTGCCACTGTCAGTAGAACTGAATTGCCTCTCAGCTCAAGAAGCTAACCCCTCTGTGCTGTGTGCATGTGTGACACTCCACAGAGCATACGTGCAGAGCTGACAATGAAGAGCACCCCCAGCGTGGGGGGCCTCCCCAATTAAGAGAAAGAGGTCAGGTAATTAACAGCAGGACAGCCCTTCAGATATCAGATCTCTCCCTGTGATGCTCTTCTCCTCTCTGCTCAGAGCACAGGGCTTTTTTCACTTGCCAGCCCTAGGTGGGCTCCACAGTTGGACTCCTGGGACCGCTTCAATCCCAAGTCAAACACTCTGCATCTGCCCAGGAAGGACCAGCCATGCTCAGTATCCACAAGGGGGAGAGTTTGAAGACACACCAGCCAATATTACTGAAGTCTCAGGAAGGGGAAAGAAACAACAGCAAGAATTTCCAGAGTTAAGGCTGCTGCTCTCTTTTCAACTCACCCTCCTGTCCTTGTTATGGCTGGCATCCAGCTTCAGGCCCAGAGATAGCATGACCTAGGAGCAGAGTTGTAGTGAATTCATTCCAGGATGTATAAATAAGACTCAATATTAATGAAAGCACTAACAGCTTTATTTATGTCAATAATATAAATATGGTTTTCATTAGTTCTAGTTAAAACTGGAGAAAGAAGAGGATATATGACCCCTTGGGAATTTAGTGACTCCCATGGGCGGGGGGGGGGGGGGCGGGGGGGGAGAAGAGGGGGAGAGTGTGTGGTATTTGGAGTTGTGTAACAGAGATGTTATTCTGTTCTCTTTGCTGTTTTTCCATGTAGAAGAGGCTCCCCTAGAACTGGGGAGGAAGTGAGTTTCCCTATCTCATGAATAATTTTGAGATATCAAAAAAATTTTCCCATTGTGAATCAGGATAAAATGTCAAAAAAAAAAAAAAACTAAAAAAAAAAAGTTTGTGAACTGAAAAATCAAAAAAAAAAAATTCAGTTTGAGTCAAACAAAACATTTTGATAATTTAGGGATGTTTTGTTTAAATGTGAATGGCTTTTAAATAAAATACCCTTCTCAACATTTAGCTTAAATTTTGAAACCAAGTTATTTTGAATGGGAAAAACTGATTTTTTCCCCATTTCAAAAATGTCAAAGCAAGACATTGAGAATTTCAAAACCATTTTTTTTTTCCCCAAAAAAATTCCAGTTGAAATATTCATCAAAACTGATCTTTCCTGGGAACAGTTTCGACAAATCAGCATCTTTTGACAGAAACAATGTGGAGTCGGAAAATTCCCATCCAGCTACTCTTCATGCTTCTCACAGGGGCAGTCCTGAGGCAGCCATTTTGTGCTGTCAGTTGAGATACAGAATGTTACAGAGCAAGTAATTGTGTAATTCCCTCCTCACTCTGAGCCATCCCACCCCACCCCAGGTGTGCTCGCTCCCACACACATACACACACTTTATATCCATTTTCTGTTTTCCTTAATCTGAAATAAAAGTCCTCCATCCTGAGCAAACTGTATATTTTTGCAGTGGAGAGGAAAGGACCAGAATTCTAGCTTCCAAACCCTTGAAAAAGCCTCACTGAATTTAATAAGGAGTAAAACCAACAGGGTGCTGTCAAAAACTAAACTAAACATCCATGGAAGCCAAGACAAAAATGCTTAACTTTCCTTTACTTTTTTTGAGCCACCCCTGGAATTCCATAGCAGGGATATAATTTTTCTATTTCAATCCAAAGGATGTTCCAATATGCCTATAGAATATGGATCATTAAATTCTATAGGATTTTTCCTTAAAAGAAAACCCATCAGGTGATAGGAGAGTGCAGAGATAGCCATTGGTTAGGGTTTTCCCCCAAATAAGGAGCAATCTTATACATTCAGTCTAAAAATGACTTATTTTAGCACAAGGAAAGTCAAGAACAAATGAAGGTAAAGCCCCTCCCTAGAGCGGGCTGCCCCTCTCCTCCACTACAAGCAGTGACGCTGAGAACAAAATGGCCGCCCCATCCATACACCAGCAGAGTTCTTACACACTTCTGGCACAGAGCAATAGTAAATGAAGACATATGAAATGCTGTAGCTACCTATGCCACAGCAATCTCAAGTCTCCAAGGAAAAGGCAGGCAGCACCACACAATACACCTGTACCGTAGCAGTGGATTTTAGTAACAGATACGCAGGCAGGAGCAAGGGGGCAAACACGGTGAGGAGGCTGAGGCTTAGCAGGGGGGAAAACTAGAATGAAAAGATGGGTTGTTCCCTCTTCTGTGATTTTTCTCTAAGATACCTGGGAAGGCTCAAGAGCTCATTTGCTAATAACTGGGGCTTTCCTCTGCAGGGAAAAGATGAGACATATTTGTATGTCTGAAGGATTAGGGGAGCTTCTAGTCTGATTTAGGGGTGATTTGCCAGTGGGGGGGAAAAAATAAAAACCACATATAGCTGTTCTGGGATATGAATGGATATAAAGCAGCAGCTGAATGAATTTAATAGGGAGTAAAACCAACAGGGTGCCATCAACATGAAACTAAATACCCACGGAAGCCAAGAAAAAAAAAAATGCTTAACCTTGCTTTAGGTTTTTTTGAACTACCCCAGAATTCCATAGCAGGGATACAATTTTCTATTTCAAGCCAAAGGATGTTCCAACATGCCTGTAGAAAATGTATCATTATCTATTAAATTCTATAGGATTTTTCTATAGAAGAAAGCCCCTCAGGAGAGAGGTGAGAAATGAAGGGGAGAGAACGGCTAGAGTTACAGACACCATATACAGGGCCAAGTTTTCAAACCTGCCCTCTAGTTTTGTAGGTGTAACCATTTTTGCTCCCCAAAATAGGAGCACAGCCATTTTGTGTACAGCCACTTGTGAGCATAAATCACATACTCTGCCCCCCACCCCCACCTGAGCTGACCTGGCAGCTTTTGCCTATGCAAGACAGTTGCATGTCTATTTTCTCACCCAGAACCAGCTAGGCATGCAGAAATGGAACACAGCACACAGAAGCTCCCTGGCAGTCTAGCCACAGGGAGAGCATTTTTGAGATGCTGCAGGGAAAAGGCCCCTTTGCACTGGGATGCCCACTTGCCAGTGGTGAGTATTAACCATAAGCTGCTATATCTAGTAATGCAAGTCTGCAATATAAACCCTGTGGGAGGTTGGAGCTGGTATAGAGGCTCACACCACCCCCTCATTCGCAAAACCTGACAAAGGAGACATTTCTGGGTGAAATGATACGTGGCTGGTACATATTATAGTAACCAGGTCTGTAAGCTGACCCTAATTGGAAGCTCAGCTGTGAAAAGTGAGTAAAAGGTAATAAAAATCTCACAATAACCTACAACAGGTGTCAGCAACCTTTGGCACACGGCTCGCCAGGGTAAGCACCCTGGCGGGCCGGGCTGGTTTGTTTACCTGCCGCGTCTGCAGGTTCGGCTGATTGTGGCTCCCACTGGCTGTGGCTCGCCATCCCAGGCCAACGGGAAGTGGCAGCCAGCACATCCCTCGGCCCATGCCGCTTCCCACCACCCCCATTGGCCTGGAGCAGTGAACCACGGCCAGTGGAAGCGGCGATCGGCTGAACCTGTGGATGCGGCAGGTAAACAAACCAGCCCACCAGTGTGCTTACCCTGGCGAGCCACATGCCAAAGGTTGCTGATTCCTGACCTACAACAATAAATGTTCATGGGAAAAGGTGCAAAAGAGGGACAAAAACTGAGTTAACAAAAAGGCCTACTACTATAATTCGAGGACTGTGTTAAAATCATGCTGAATAGACATGAAATGTGTGGGACAGAAAAATCAATACAGCAAAAATGAGGTCAGATATTAGGTCTTACTGGTAAAGAAAATAATGAGGTGATGGGCTATTCCACTCCCTTTTGGAGTTCATAAGGGACAGAGACTTTTGGAGGAAAATTAGCAACAGAAGCAGCTATCTGCCAACAACCACTACAACAAGTGTTACACTCATGGCTGCCACACACACCCATCTCCTGCAACCCCAGAGACTACCACAATACTACTGGGCCTTCATTGTGCTTATTCTGAGAGATGTCCTCACCAGGCCAAGCCAAAAAAAAGGAACCCAAATACCACCACCTCCACCAGCTTAATTCCAACCACTAGCTCCGAGCCTTTGTCATTTACCTCTTTGTGGGTCTCTATCCCTTTATTTCTTTCCTTCCTACCGCTCTGTCCTTTTGCCTTCTGTTTAATAAGAGAGGCTCAGCTGGCCAAGAATGTAGCTTTGCAAAATGCACAAACAGAAAAAGGCAGGTCTCAGCAATGCCCCAACCAGCTCAGTAATGGTACAAGTTGCTAGATCTCAGAATGGCTAACAAGACTGTGTGCCATACACAGGGTTCTCTCACATTGAGGTTACAAATAAAGTGCAGAAGCTGCATTTTAAAAATCTGTCTCCCCACTTGTGCATATTAGCCTTGCTTTATCTTTTAAGAAACACACACAGACTTCAAGAACAGCAGCTTCAGCCTCTTTTAGCTAACTTCATTTTTCTCCTATCCCAGGACGTTCCTTCAGCTACACACTATACCACACTGCATAGCCCATTTGGGTGGTCTCTTACTCACAAGCTACACAAATCCATTTCTTTTCCTCATATCTATCTTTAATCTTTACATTCCCAGCATACTAGAACATAGCATGGGTATGTATCAGGGAACACCTTCTACCCAACTTGTTCTACCATGCCCAGCTCACTCTCTGAAGTCCCCTCTCACCACCTGTTCCTACTAATTCTATATCTTCCCTTTTTAAGCTCATTCACCCAATCATCAACAATCTCCTCCAGAACAGGTTAATTGCCACCAGTTGAGTCGGTAATCTTCTCTGTTATGCGATTACCTAAGTGACCAGGGTACTACAGTTAGCACTCAGTCACAGCCCCAAAAAGGACAATTATTATCCTTAATATCATCTAAAAGACTGTCAGATAACAGGGTTTCCTTTTGATAGCTCTCCAGAGGGGAAAAGTTAACAAGGAATGTTGTTAAAACAAAAGCCTGACTTAATACTTTATACTTCAAATGCTCTATCTATTTGGGTTTTTTGTTTGTTTGTTTGTTTTGTTTTTTGGTGGTTGTTTGTTTTTTTTGCATCTTTAAAAAAAGGTTTTAAAGATTTTTAATGGTATATTTGCCATGGTACTAAGCCGGCTGAAATCTTTGTATGCCTAACCCTGAATCTTATTTAACATTGTTTAATATTGGACAGTAAGAGGATCGTGTTAACACCTTTGACTCTTTAGGCCCATATATCTCATCAAAATTAATACAACATTTCTGGCATCCCAAGCTGGGTGTAAAGGGTTAATACATACACAGGAGCTGGTATCTTAGTAAGCCATCAATTGTTTTCAAAGTTGGTTTAAAACAAAAGTTTGTTTTAAAATCCAGAAATGTGTTAAGCTTGTTTGGAACAAACATGCAAAGCAAACAGTTTTTTGCTTTAAAAATAAGTTGAACGATTGTTTTAAAGTTATTATTTTTGTAAAAACTGCCTTTTGTTTTGTTTTAAGGTTTGTCGTTTCTGTAACTGGTAATAATTTTGAGAGGTTTAAGAAAAAAGTATTTTTAAGAAAAAGCAAAAGTGGTAAAAATAAAATGGTTTAAATTGTTGCTAAAGCAGACTTTTACTAAATAATTCATGGGTAACCCGTCTTCCCAACCTTGTTAACAACATGCCAGCTTCATTCAGGGCTGCTCTTGCATTAACTGTAAATTAAGTTTCAAACCACCTGACTCAAAAGCTGTTGCAAACTTTTTTGTACTTTTGGTGACTGTTTCGTTTCTGCAATGTCTTCTTTCCTTCTTGTTTTTGCAATTATGTTGTTGTTTTACAATTTTTTTCCTGTTTTGTTTTTGATGTCAGCAATTTTTCTTATCGTTGTCCTTGTGCACTGATGCTAAAAGTGTTGCAGGTTAAATCCCCATGGTGGGCTAAGTTGCCACAATGGCCATGTTGTCCACCCAAATGTCAGTGGTGAAACAGTTGGGCAGGGTCTGTCAGAGACTAAAAATACCTGCAAATTTTTACTGCCTTTGGGGGATTGAAAATGGCTCATCAGTGCAAAAGTGCTTCCAAAGGAACATCATCTTATTGCTTCTTTGTTTTAAAAAAAAGGGAGGGGGACATTATGCTGAGGTAAAAATGCTATACGGGCTACAAAATTCTTCAAGTAAGCAAGTTTAACCACTAGTGTGTAAAATTGTCACAGTTTGTGCAAAGGTACTGCGTTAAATGTATGAATGGCAAAAAGAAGGGTAAAGGTTTTTTTCCAGTTTTACCCATTCTGGGCATACAGCCAAAGAAGTAATAAAAGCTGGTTTGTTTTTAAATATCTTACAAACTTATAACAGCAGCAGCTCAGGGTTTGTTTTAGCAGCAAATAGAGTCAGTTGTAAGTCCTTCGCTTGTTAACATCTAGAAGGTTTAACTGCAATTTTTGTAACATCTAATCACATAAAATTTGTAAATCCCAATTTAAGAATAAAGATTTTGCAAACCTTAAAATATAACCAAACGCCATTTTCTTTTTCTTTGTTTCTATGTGCTTAAATTAATATACAGTCTTTATTTTAGGAATTGTAATTTTATGGACCAGTGTCCTATGGTGAATTGGTTTGTGAAAGAAAGGGATTACGTTGTAATAATTGGGGTGACAAATTTACCCTAATTGTAAAACTCCAGTATGAAAAGTGAGCAGAAGTTCATGAAGTCTCACAATAACCTATAACAAAATGTTAATGGGAAAAGGTGCAAAAGGAAAACAAAAAACCTTGAATTTATACCAACAAAAAGGCCTAATAATCTAATTCAAAGACTTTATTAAAATCATGCCTGGTAAACAAGAAGAGTATGGGACTAAAAATTAATAAACCAAAATTGGTGTGTTGGATATTAGGTCTTATTGCTAAATAAAATAACAAGGGATGGGCTATTCCACCCATCACTCCCTTTTGAGGTTGTTGGTTTTTTTAAAGACTTTCAGAGAAAAATTAGTAGAAGCAGCAGCTGTCTGCCAACAACTGCTGCAGCAACCTTTACCATTCTGGCTGCCACCCCCCACGGTCTCCTGGCACCCCAAAATCTACCATGACACCTTTGGGCCTTCATTGTCCTAATCCTAAAATGTGTCCTGACCAGACTAGGCCAAAGAAAGGGACTCAACATTGCCAGCTCCACCAGCTCCAGATAAATCCCAGCCACCACCTGGGATGTGAGACTTTGTCACCCTTCCTTTTGTGTCCTTTTCATTTCTCCCCTTCTCACTTCCCCTTATTTCTTTTTTGTCCTACCTCTCTCCTTTTAGATGGCCAAAACTGTATTTTGCAAAACTGCTTTAAGAGTGAAACCAGAAAAAGGCAGTTAACAGCAATGCCCTAAACAGCCCGGTTTTTGTAAAAGTTTCCAGGTCTCAGAGAAGTAATAATACCATGTGCCAGGCCTGAGCCTGGCTGTGAGGCAGTGAATACAACCGGAAACAGAAGCTACAGTTTCTATCTTTGCTGTTCTTTTCTCTTCCCTCTTGTGTGTGTTTGTTTGGTTTTGTATTTTAGGGAAAGGAATCGGATTGCAGCAATAACAGCTCCAGCCCATCTCAACTGGCTTCTCTTTTCCCTAAAAAGGACAATTATTACTATACTTAATTCCATCTAAAAAACTGTCAAATGAGAGAGGAGGTTCCTTTTAAAACTCTCCTCAGCTAGAGGGAAAGAAAACAAGAAATAAAACCCTACTTAATACTTTACCTTTCAAATGCTTTAACTGTTTTTCCTTTTTTTCTCTGTATCTTTAAGAAAAGGTTAAAAAGATTTTTAATGGTGTCTCTGTTTAATGTTGGACAATAAGAGGGTCACATTAACACCTTTTGACCCTTCCTTCAAAATTAATACAACAATATGCCCCGGCTCTCTCCGTCCCTGGCTGGAGGAACGGGTGCTCGGGGCTCTGCACAGGTGTGTGTACGTAAGAACATCCTTCAACATGCATTAACTCATGTTGGGGATGGGACTGGGCTCCACTAGCCAATGGACCCAGGGGCCACCAAAGTGGCTTAGAATGATCATTGCCACCCTGGCACTGCTCCTAGTGCAGCTCAGCTGATCCTGAGAATCTTGCCCAATGGAACAACCCACACGAGGGAGGATTTGCCAGATCAGCCTCAGAGTTTTAAATATGCCCATAGGTGTACTTTAAAAAAGTGAAATTATTGCCACTACTCACGGCAGTTGTCCTTTAACAAGTTACACCACACTAGTTATCTGACTGCTATTAGGTTTCCAACCCAATTCTTCCCTAACACCACACCTGTCACCAGCTGACTTGAACCTGAGCCAACAGTGAGTTCAGCTGTTTGATTTGCTTTCGGTTCCCACCCCTCGTGTTACTGGAAACAACTTTATCAGCATATCCCTAATATTGATTCTCTCCCTGGGATTCAGCATGTTATTTCTTGGACCCTTCTTTGTTTCTTCTGCACTGATTTAAAAGGTTACATCATGTAAATACCACAATGCAGCAATGTTGCTGCAAGATTCCCAATAGAAGAGTCAGCCTAGTCATTAATCTAACAGCAGGTGTGGGTGAAGGAATACCAGGAGGCTCCTTTAAATTGCTCTTTGCTTTTCCCCCTGCTCCCTCAAGGAGGCACTTTCTCTTGGGTGCAGTGATGAAATACAGAAAATCTTTGCTTCAGCTGAGTCTGTATGTGGCAGGAATACAGGAGGGCCCTATCTTATGCTGCGCACTGTCGTTGGCTTCAGGAGGAGTTGAAAGGACCATTGCAGCCCTTTGCAGGTTCAGACTCAGTGTTACTAAGGTCCAAAAAAAAAACCAAGCAAACAAAAACGTAGCCAAATTTCACTAGGGCTAGGCACAGGGAGCCATTCCACCACACACTCCAAAGTTAGAGCTAAGGAGCTCTAAAGAGCTAAGGAGGGAGAGGGAACCAGCATCCCAGAGCCTGATTACAGACATTTAAAATACACAGTGTTCCAGCATGAAGCAATTCTAAAGAAAACTAGCCCATGCTAACTGAGCAGGTAGATAAACTGCAGCCGAGGGTGCTGCCAGCCAAGAAGACAGAGTTCTGGAAAGGGATCTGGATGCCAGGAACGGGGTCAATAGAATGTGCTGTGGAAATGCTGGGACCATCTGGGGCTAGGGGAGAAGGCCAGCAGCACCAACTCCTTACAGACCCTTTTGCAATCATTGTTCTTAGGCAGAGCTTGCTGGAAAATGGGGGGGGGGGTTGTTCCCACAGAACATTTTTGTGAGAAACAAAATTCTTTTTTCACAAGATTTTCAGTGGAAAATTTTGACTTCTTGTTGAAAGACCTAAATCTCTAATGCTGATTTTTTAGATCAACATTCAGTTTGCTGATGAAAAATCAGACAGTTTGAGGAAAGCTGACACACTCTATGAAAATTTCTGTTGGATCAAAAAAACTTTTTGACAGACATTGGGGTTTTGACACAAAATTTCCACTAGGCAATGGTGCCCAGTGACTAGCGCACTGGAATGGGAAACAGTGCCTACTGGGTGACCTTGGGCAAATCACTTCCCAGTCTTGAGGCTCAGCTTCCCCGGCTGTAAAATGGGGATACTGATCTCATTTGTAAAGCACTATGAGATCTGCTATGTAAGTGCTCAGTGTGGTTATTATTTTCACAGGTTCTGGCCCTGCATGGAGCCTTCAACCTGCTGCTTGCACTTGAAATCACTTCTCAGGTGTGCTCAGCATAGGACTGAGTGAACCTCACCTTTCCTGCTAACTGTAATTAATAGCTATACTGAAGGAAAATAAGACTCAAAGACTAGTAGCTGAGTGGCAGTGCTGCTGGATGTCACCATGGGAAAAAACTGCTCGTGGGGTCTTACTCAGAAGGCTGGTAGGTACTGAGATTGCTTTGGAAGTGTTGCACTGGGGAATGGCGAGAGAGCCTCATGCCACTGAATAGCCACCTCAGCTCTATAGCAAATGAAGGAACACTTTTAACTGTTCTTGGTTGCTGTGAATTACGGTCCTGACAGGGGCTTGAGCATAGGAGGATAAAATAATGAAAATAGGGGAGGGGCGGGCGTTTACAGATCTCCATCAGGATAAACAATGCAAAGTACAAGGTGATCACTGGGGTACCGCAGAGATGAGTGCAATATAAGAACCTGAATAGATAGGCCCAACTCCTATAGATCAGGCAAGTGGACAAAGAAAAGGCATTTTGTGGACTGCTCTGTCTCCAGGAGCTGTGCAAGCTGCACCTCTTTCATCACTATTAGCAATATGCCATAATGAGGCAGTACAAGGAGCAGTTTGCTCTCTCCGCTACCAGGGGCAGTGGGAGGCAGGAAAGGGGAAGAGGTTGGCTGGAAGCAGAAGGCAACAAAGTAGTGGGACAGAATATATAGCTAGAGAAAGACACTATAAACTGTACCTAAGACCCAGTAGACAACAGACAGCTCATTCATTGATCCTCAGGTACTTACATATAATATACAGTCTTACAATAAAAGTACTATAGATGGATGTGAATTTATCATTCTAGACAAACAGAGATTTATTTATTTTGCTTTCTTTGCTGCAACCAGAAAAGAATGTAGAACACTGACATTTCAAATTAGAGGAGTGCTCCCTTGGTTTTGCTTTACAAGATACTGTCTGTGCTTCTGAAATGCAGAGACAGAGGCTCATCCAGAAACCTGGGGCATGCAATCATCCCTTTATCACAGTTAACTAGTGAAAAAGACAGGTTCCTATTGAAAATGCTATTGCTAAAAGTGGTGAAGTATGATTTTTAACCAGCAAATTGCAGCCTGGGTTATAAAGGCAGATCTAGAGGAAGTGGGTACGTTCTCACTGAGTCAGTATGAGAGGGTAACCGTAGGAGGCTAGTTTAAATAAAGCCAAGGGGCTGAGTGGTGAGCTCTGAACTGTATGATCCTTTGTGGCTGCGTTGGTTACATTTATAACTGCACCCAATCACTGTGGTGACTGGCTTTTTTGTTGTGAATCAACATTCTATTGTAGTGACTAGGATATATTGCTCCCTCTGCTGGATGGACTCAGACCTGCTTGTGTGTTCCGGTATTAACTGGGAAAAGCAGCAGCCCTTAGCAAGTCCCACTGCTGGAGAAGCAGTTGCCTGGCACTTCCTGAAGATCTAGACCTGTGGTTCTCAGCGAGGGGGTATGTATACCCAGGGAGGTTCGCAGAGGTCTTCCAGGGGGTACAGCAACTCATCTAGATATTTGACTAATTTTAAAACAGGCCACATAAAAAGCACTAGCGAAGTCAGTACAAATTAAAATTTCATACAATGACTTGTTTATATTGCTCTCTATACTATGCACTGAAATGTAAGTATAAAATTTATACCCCCGATTGATTTATTGTATAATTATATGGTAAAAATTAGACAGCATTTTTTTCCAGTAATAGTGTGCTGTGACACTTTTGTATTTTTGTCTGATTTTGTAAGCAATTAGTTTTAAAGTGAGGTGAAACTAGGGGCACACAAGACAAATCAGACTCCTGAAAGGGGTACAGTAGTCTGGAAAGGTTGAGAGCCACTGATCTAGAGGAGGTCACCTGTAGGGAACAGGAGCATGGACCACCCCAAAACAGAAAAGGAGTGTCAAGGCCTGGAGTGAAAGGATTTAGGGGAAGAGAGAGGAGATGGGATTTTTCTTGGGGATTTAGGATAGACACCTTATATGTCAAGTTCATAAACAGCAGCGTCGGTTTCAGTTTGTATCGCCCATATGACCTGACCCCAATCTGGCTTACACAGGCCCTTGTGAAATCCCTAACCAGTGTTGCCAACTGGGGTTTCAAGAAAAACACCAAAGATTGCATTGTAATGATCTTGGGGTTCCTTAATCAACAAACCAGTGGATGAGAAAGGAATAAAACTTTTAATAAACTAGAGAGCTTCTGTGGTGAACTGCTGTACACAACTACACTGTGTTCTCAACACAAGCTTCTAGGGCACATCTCTAAATTCCTATATTCATAATACTGTCCCTTATGAGGGAGCGTCTCTAAATATCTCATATCATATCAAACATATCTCTACAGCATGGCCTGCTATTTGACCTTTGGCAAGTCACTTCATCTCTCTGTACCTTTGTTCCCCTGCCCTCCTCCCCTTCCCCCATCCCACCTGTTTCGACTGTCAGCATTTTGGGGCAAGGATTGTTTCTGACTATGCATTAATACAGCACCTAGCACAATGGGGCCCCAGTCTCAGCTGATGCTTCTATGTGCTATTGTAATACAGATACTCCTAAAAACCTGAGCTGTTGAGTTGTGAAGGGACAGAGACCTGGCTTTTTATTTTACTTTTTCTCATTTGCATACTTCTAGCCCATGAGAAGTACTTGTTCTGTTGCTTTATTTCAATCACTAGCAGTCAGGTCAATGTACTGCTATCTGCTAGGCCAACCTGTGGATAATAAAATTGGATTCGGGTGAAAATTGGTAATTTTTGAGTAAGCAATTGTGGGTTCAGAAAAATGTCCTCTTTTAGCTGGCATTCATTAAAAGATACACAGATTATATAAAAGAAGAACAGGAGTACTTGTGGCACCTTAGAGACTAAACAATTTATTAGAGCATAAGCTTTCGTGGACTACAGCCCACTTCTTCGGATGTGAACCCATTCTATATGCATCCGAAGAAGTGGGCTGTAGTCCACGAAAGCTTATGCTCTAATAAATTGTTTAGTCTCTAAGGTGCCACAAGTACTCCTGTTCTTCTTTTTGCGGATACAGACTAACACGGCTGCTACTCTGAAACAGATTATATAGAGATTAGTTCCAGCTGGAATTTTGGATACAGAAAAATTCTGGGCAGGTGGAACTCAGTTAAGAGAAAACACAGGAAAAAAAATAAGATATTGTAAAATGTTGATCTGCAATTAAATTTTGCCCTCTTGCTAACATCCAGGAAGTGTTAACGGAATCTCACACATACTTATACCCAAGGGAGGGGGGCAGGAGGGAAGGACTTCAGGCACATTTGTGCTAATAAAATTAAGATGATCACCCAAAAAGTTAAAAAGAAAAAAAAATGGAACAAATGAAGTTAAACTTCACTGGAGAACTTCTCAGAACAGCTTCTCTTTGTTGTTTTCCCAAGGTCAGAGTTTTTGCTGGAGAGAATGTCAAAGTCAGCAATTCACATCTTTCATTTATGTGCCATTTAACAGCAGGGTCCACATGAAATTTAACGGGTGTAATTTTCAGGCAAGGCACTAGTCATCAAGGCATGGCACACCACCTATGGGGAGCACTTAGGTGAGGCATGGCTGCAACATAGAAGATTCATGTCTTGGTCGCAGGCCTCGACATGGAATTTATGGGCCCAGTCATTATCCGACTGAAGTCAATGAGAGTTTTGCCACTGGCTTTGGCAGATCAGGATTGGGCCCCTATGCCTTCAGCTAGTTTTGAATCACCAAGATGTTTAACACAGCATCACAATGAGCAAGGACAATATAGTAAGGGAGAGGCAGGGGCGGGGGAGCGGAATGGCAAGTCAGTACCAGAGTAAGCTCCAGCAACAATGAGTGAAACGCAGCAGCACGTCCTACAGAAACTCTGACATGTGGATGAACACAAACTCTGGGACCACTTCCAAAACCTGCTGCCTTCCGCATTTGAGACAATGCACAAGAGACAGATGAAGATCTGCTCACTCAAATGCATTCTTTCAGACTTCCGTGCATGGACAGAAAAACAGAGAGGGAGGAGCCATTCAGACAATAGCAACAAAACATTCAGGAACATTTTGGCTATTCAATCTGTTGAGGAAGCAGCACATTTCAGGAATGGTTCAGCATGAGAAGAAAAGGAGGCAGTACTGAGCAAATTAGCTCCCCTCAGTGGTGCAGAAGAGCCAACGTGAACACGTCTCTCTGTGTAGAGTCTTACATTGACACTGACACAAAACTTTCCTCTTAAACCAACAACATTCCGATCCCACAATGGGTCACCAAACCCAGCCTGCCGAGCACCAGTAGTTCTTATGGGCTAGGTTATGAAAGGAAGGGAGGCAAGCATGCGGAAGATTGAGCAGTGGTGCCTAGAGCAGCATTTCTTAAATGCGGCCACCAGGGGCTTTTCTTGCAACCACACCCTCCTGGGCGGTGATTGGCGGGGGGGAGGGAGAAGCAGCCCCTCTTCCATGGCTGCCAGCAGTGGTTGGGCCCTGCTTCCCTCTGGAGACACACAAGCTGGAGAAACAGGCAGTCAGTGAGTTCCCCACCTTCCTAGGGGTGGGCTTCAACTCTGGGACAGCCGGTGGCAGGCTCCAGCCACGAGGCTTTGAGCTCCTTTCCCAGGCTGTGCGGTGGTGGGCTCTGGCCCCGAGCTCACCATCTCCCTGTCACACTGGCCTCCACTGCTACCCCCAGTGCTTCCATACCCACCTCCCCCATCCAGGGCTTAATTTGTCCCCCGGGCTGAGTAAGTCTGCTGTGAAGTGACATTTGTATGTTTGTTAATATCCCTTTTCACAGCAGACTTAGTAGCTAGCAAGTCTTAAAAAAACAAGAACAAAAAAGCAAAAAGAAACAGGAAGAAAAAAGACAAGAATATGCAACGCACCTTATTTGTGTTTCTATTCTGTTTAGGTCCAGTAAAGAATAGAGACAACTGTATGTTATTTTTATTATTAAATCTGCCCCAAAAAAACCCTACATAAATAAATTACAATGATTTGGATCTGTAAAAAGTGACAAAGAGTCTTGTGACACCTTATAGACTAACAGAGGTATTGGCGCATAAGCTTTTGTGGGTGAATACCCACTTCGTCAGACGCATGAATGATTTGGATATGTATATGTGCATATTTGTTTTTCCTAAAGTTAATTATTTTGGGAGAAATTGTCAGAGTGGCCACCAGTGAAAGATGGTGGCCGCACTCTGAGGCCACCAAAATTTTTTTGTGAGAACCTCTGGCCTAGAGGCACCAGTCTAGAAGGTACAGTTGGTCTGGACACTGTACAGAAATCTAATGGCTAACAGTCTAAGAAGTAACACATAACAGGTGGAGGAGACAAACAAACAGGTCAGGGTGGGGGATTGACATGACAGGGTAACAAAAAATAATAGGAAATGAATCATAGAAGTGTAGGACTGGAAGGGACCTCAGTAGGTCATCTAGTCCAATCCTCTTCACTCCAGGCAGGACTAAGTAATAACTAGATCAGTCCTTAGTCAACCAATTCTTAGTCAACTAGGACCGGGGATCACAACTCATCCGCAGCACCCGCCTCCCCAAAGAAGAAGTGGGGGGGGGGGGCATGGGTGGAGCCATAGCCCCTCTCTCACTCCAGGCAGTGGGAATGAGCTGATGCCAAAGGAGCACAGGCTGTGTGCTTTTGAAGGGTGGAAGCATCCCCACTCCAAGGTGCACTCCCTCCGGGCGCAGAGGTGGCTGGCTGATCCAATTTGTAACCCGTTAATGGCCCAGCTGGTTCTCAGGTGTTTGATGACCATGCAGGAGGGTTACTTGGTAAGTAGCCATGGAAGCTGGCAGAGCTTGCTCTTGCTGGAGCCCTAGCCCAGCGTGTTCCTATAACGAAGTCACTGTGATTGTCACTGCTCTGTGCTGATACAAACCCCTAACCAGGATACCCAGTCCCCCTGTCTCCGGGTGTTAGGACTTCCCCATGTGTATGTTCTAGCCCCTCCGCCCCCATTCCTTCTGCCTGCCTGGTGCATCCACTTGTTGCAGCTTGTGGACAGTGACAGAAAAAGCTTACAGCGTGTTTGTACAAGTGTTCCCCAGTCCTGACCTGGGCCTTTAGGGGCTGCCGTAATCCAGGTAATAAAAACAGCCCTGCATGTTGCTGGTGCCACTCTGCATGCGCATCCTTGGGTCCCTGGCCCCTGCTGATACACCAGCTGGTTGGGGTTGTGCAGATTGTCTCAGGAGGCACTGATACAAGCACAGCTAGGCAGTGTGATGGGTGCACACACTCAGAGGACATATAGGAACTGCCGTGTGGACACAACAGAAGGCTGGTTGTAGCTAGGAGAGATGCAAGTGACACAGCTTGGTGACCAAACATATTTAGTGATGGCAGATGTTTCCATTCCCCACCCCACCCAGGTCGAACGCCTCTGGGTGCTCCTGTTGCTGTGCAGCCCCTCCCTTACAGGACAGCCAGTAGCTTGCACAGCTACAATGGGGGAGAAATCAGGAATTTCTTTCAGTTTATGGTCACACTTGTCAATTTTATTGTGAAACTAGCCTGCCATTTTAATCTTTAGAAAGAGCCCCCACCACTGTTCCACCTTGGATGTATTGATCTATTCCCACGCAGGCTCTTTTAGTCAGAGCAAGGACAAACAGTTGTTGCACCTGCATTTCCTTGCCATTGCAGTGAAACGAGCTGTAGTCATTGAGAGTACATTTCTTGTGTCATTTTACTGTCAGTAATTAGCCCACATCCCTGCTTATACCAGCAATTCTCATCACGCAAGTTATCTGACACACTGGGACAACCTAGGGTTGACTGACACAGTTCCCCCTCCCCCCAGACACTGTAGTTTGTGCAAAATCTGTTGTCATTCTCTATTCATCCTGAGAATGCATGGAAAGCAACTTCACTCCATGAAAAAGGAAGGCCCCACTTCATAAACTTAGACTGTAGAAGGGCTCTGTGAAGTTTGAAAGCTTGTCTCTTCCACTAACAGAAGTTGGTCCAATAAAAGATATTACCTCACCCGCCTTGTCTCTCTCTCGTTTTAATCATTTCCCCCCATGCTTCAGAAGAACTAGCATTTAACTCTCACTCCCAGGGCAGATCATATTGCCCTCTAGTGGATTTGACAAACATGACAGCCTGACATTACTGTGGCTGAAAGGAATCCAGGAATGCCATCACTCTGCGTAACAATGGGAAAACCGAACCCCTGGAATGTGCAGTCTCTCATCAGCATTGCTTTGAAGACAGCTAGAGCTGCTGTGCTAAACACAAGCATGTCAAAGTAGGCCACAACCCTGCAGTGTTGAAAATAAAACCTCACACACGTGAGGAGTTGCACTCTGAGGCCAATAAGATCTGACAGAGAACGACCCGAGCATGCATCCATTGACAGCACTAAGCCAAGTGAGCTGAAGTGAATCATGGCAGAGCTACACAAAAAAAATCCTTTCATCAGCTCGGTAGTTTCTTAGCAATGGAAAGCCAAATGCAAACCACAAAGGGGAGTATCACCCCCAAGAGAAGCAGGAGTTAGTTTGGATGTAACTAGAGTCCATTTACTAGCCCCGCTCCTGGGGAGGAAAGGAGAGGAAACACCACCTGCATAAGTTATTGGCATTTCATCCCTTAAGCTGCTGAGGAGCTGATATGACACGCTAGCTAACAAGTAAAATAGAGGCTGCATGTGAGTGTAATGTGGGGGGGCTGGCTGTTTATAATAGGAAAGGAGATAGATAACAGCTTACTCTATAGTGCTACTTATTCCATAATAAGCAAAGTAACCTTTAGAGATCTGGTGAACACAATTAATTTACAGTGCTGGTTCCCCTTTGTCTTTAGGGCTAAACTCTGCCTTGTCCACAGACTGAGGCACTTTGAATAAACAGCACCAAAAGAGATGCCTTTAAGAGGTGATGGAGTTGCCTCTGACAGCAGGGGACTGGAGTTGATGATCTAGGAGTCCCTTCCACTCCTACAGCCTCTGCTCCTTAAGAGATGCCTCTTCCCTTGGGTAGGAAACTGATTTCATGGGTCTGGACTGGCATAGTCATCCACCTGTGAAGTGCAACTGCTTCTGGGGTGAATGCAGCAACTGTGCAAAAACACATAACAGGATAGGACAAGAAGCAGTTATATCAGCTGACATCAGAGGGTTTTAGTTGACTAATTGCATTGCTCCTATGCTGGAATTTGACTGGGACACTAACTGGAATATCCCATAGGGTGGGGGTGGGAGCTGTAGATGTGGTACATCTTGATTTTAAAAGGCTTTTGGCACAGTCCCACATGACCTTCTCATAAGCAAACTAGGGAAATGAGGTCTAGATGAAGTTACTATAAGGTGGGACCACAACTAGGTGAAAGATCATACCCAAAGAGTAGTTATCAATGGGAGGGTATGTCTAGTGGGGTCCAGCAGGGTCAATCCTGGGTTTGGTACTATTCAATATTTTCATTAATGACTTGGCTAATGGAGAAGAGAGTCTGCTTATAAAATTTGCAGATGACACCAAGCTGGGAGGGGTTGCAAACACTTTGGAGGACAGGATTAGAATTCACAATGATCTTGCCAAGTTAGAGAACTGCTCTGAAATCCACAAAATAAAATTCAATAAAGACAAGTGCAAAGTAAAACTCTCAGGAAGGAAAAATGAATAAATGCAGAACTACGAAATGGGGAATAACCGACTAGGCAGTAATGCTGCTAAAAAGGATCTGGGAGATCTAGTGGATCATAAATTGAGTATGAGTCAACGATGTGATGCAGTTACAAAAAAGTCTAATATTCTGGGGTGTATTAACAAGAGTGTCATATGTAAGACATGGGAGGTAATTGTCTCACTCTACTTGGTACTGGTGAGGCCTCAGCTGGAATACTTTGGGCACCACACTTTAGGAAAGATGTGGACAGATTGGAGAATGCAGAGGAGAGCAACAACAAAAAAAGATAAGATTTAGAAAACCTGACCTCTGAGGAAAGGTTAAAAAAACTGGACATGTTTAGTCTTGAGAAAAGAAGACTGGGGTCAGGGGGAAGAGCTGATAACTATCTTCAAATATGTTAAAGGCTGTTATGAAGAGGATGGTGATGAAGGTAGGACAAATAGCAATGAGCTTAATCCACAGCAAAACTGATTAGATTAGATATTAGGAAAAGTTTTCTAACTATAAGGGCAGTTAAATTCTGGAACAGGCTTCCAACGTAAGTTCTACAATCCCCATCATTGCAGGTTCTTAAGAACAAGTTAGACAAACACCCGTCAGAGATTATTTAGTTTAACGTGCCTCAGCCCAGGGGTCCCTACATTTCTATTATTCTAAGATATTCAAGCATAGGGTCCTGGCACTGAGCCTGCTCCACCTTGCTCTCAGATACGGGGCATTGTGTACCTTGTAAAGATAAATGCAATGCAAGTGTGCATGTACAATATACTGTGGTCAGTTGTACAAGGTTCATGACATTTCCCTGGGTATCAAACAGCAGGAGGATCAGGCTCGGAGCCTCTTTTCAAAGAGAATCAGACCCGATAGTCTGGAGAACCATGGCCTAAACAAAAGTGAAACCTTAAATATTCCTTTTCCCCCAGGAATTGTGCAACAGACGTGATGATTGGCTCACCTTTGTAGCAGAAACTTCACAAAATGAATCTTGCTTATATTCAGTGTAATTTGTTAAGTAGCTTGGTAAAGGGCTTGAAAGGGGACTTCGGAATATCACAAAAATGGAAGCCATCACACATCTCTGGGAAGGCAGCTCTGAACCACTGCATTTCAGTGAGGGACGGAGGGGAATTCAGAGGGGCTACTCAAAAGATCCTTTGCACTGCCAGTGTGGTGGAAAGCAGCCTCAGTGGAAATGAGAATCAGACCCCCATGAGTCTTGTCAGTAAGTTTCAGTGTGAGATGTGGTTCATTGTGACAAAGGCCAAAAATCTGGACACTTCAGCACACCAGAGTCAGGCTAATGGCACACACAAGAGCCTGACTCTCCTTGCATTTACACAGAACTCCCTGCAATAGACATTTGTGAAAAACTGGTGCAAATGAGAGGAGAATCGGGCCCTGAAATGATTGATGACTAGTAAAGGTCTAGAGAGCCAAGGATGTGTCTTACAGGTCACTACAGCCTGAGAGCCGCTGGCATATATTAGTATCATAAGATCTGCCTGGATCCCATCACTGCAAGGCCCCAGGCTTGTCATGCTGAAGGAAGCAGAGATACACAGTCCATTCCCTTGCTAGCCGGAAAGGAGAGTGATCTACTCCTTTAAATGATAGAATATTTCTCCTGCTCACCCACCTCTTTTAGGTCAGGATTATGCTAGAACCTTTTGCCAGTATAGTAATGTCGAGGGGCTGTGGGGGGGGGGGGGGGAGCCGGGGTGTGGGTGTGTGCAACATTTATGCCAGTATAACTATGTCTACACTAGAGCTCTGATAAGATAAAAAAGTGCATTTGCTGGTACAGCTTAATTTTGCTCAGGGACCTGCTATAAGCAGTACTGGCAAAAGCACGTTGCCAATATAAGCTGCGCCTCTGCTAGGAAGCTTTGTTGCTACAGCTATACTGCCAAAGCCTTTCTAATGCACACAGGGTCTTAGTTTCCACCGTGCAGCCGCTATTGCAGCAACTTTAATGAAGTACTGCTCTCTCGGGCGCCAGCTGATATGAGTCAGACCTGTTAGAGGCCAAAGTCATACAGGTGTGGCAGAGCAGGATTGCTGCCTAGTGGTTAGAAAAGGGAATTTGTTCTAACTATGAAACATTTAGCAAATTACACAAAGCAGCTTAAGTGAAGTAGGTGCCCAAGTCCTACTGAAATTCAATGGGAGTTGAGCACCTAACTCCCTGGGGCATCTTTGAAAATCCAAGCCCGCAGATTACACCACAGACTTCTGCCAACATGGCTCTGTTGGTCAGGGGTGTGAAGAGGTGCAATCCGTGACGGACACTGTTGTACCAACAGGGGCCCCTGGTACAGACACCGTTATACTGGCAAAACTGCACTTGTACCTGTACAGCTTGTTTCACTCGTGGGATGATTTTCCTGCACCGTTTTGACAATACAGCTAGGAGCGCTTTGCTGGTATGGTTTCTATACTGGTGAAGTGCTCCTAGTGTAGGAACCCCTTTGCCTCAGTTTTCCCTCACTGTAGCCTAGAGAAAATATCCAGCCCTGGAGGAGAGGTACTGTTGCCAGTACCAAGTGGGATTTAGAGTCAGTCACTATAGTAAGCCTGGCTCAAAGCACTGCCTTAAAAAAGTTCTCCAGTTCCCTTGCTATTGAAGAAAACACAGAGATGGTTCTAGGCAGCAGCAACAAAAGCAGCTGGTATTGTATTAATATTTCTGAGCTGGAGCAGGGTGGAGAGGGGGAGGAGAAAAGGAGTCACTGCCCTTGGGTGTGAATGCACTTTCTTTTTTAGGCCTTGGGCCAGGCCCAGTAGATAAAAGGCCTGTGCTCTCCCTGTGGCAATGAGAGTCGTAGAGAAGAGAAGTAATCAACCTCTCCCCCTGAGCAACTTGCTTGTTCTGCAGTCTGTGTTTTGTACATTTGTCCTAATCTTTCCTCTCAAAACTCTCTGTAACTATAACTCCTAAAGCATTCTGCAAGCAGAGATAGTTTGCCTGAATTTATGGGGTTAAGCAAGCTTTGCTCAACCAACACTTAACTCTTATATGGAGATATACCTGTCTCATAGAGCTGGAAGAGACCCCGCAAGGTCATCGAGTCCAGCCCCCTGCCTTCACTAGCAGGACCAAGTACTGATTTCACCTCAGATTCCTAAGTGGTCCCCTCAAGGATTGAACTCATAACCCTGGTTTTAGAGCTATCCCTCCCCCTAACTGTATGAGTACATCATAAGGGGGAGGGATAGCTCAGTGGTTTGAGCATTGGCCTGCTAAACCCAGGGTTGTGAGTTCAATCCTTGAGGTGGCCACTTAGCGATCTGGGGCAAAATCAGTACTTGGTCCTTCCAGTGAAGGCAGGGGGCTGGACTCAACGACCTTGCGGGGTCTCTTCCAGCTCTATGAGACAGGTATATCTCCATATAAGAGTTAAGTGTTGGTTGAGCAAAGCTTGCTTAACCCCATAAATTCAGGCAAACTATCTCTGCTTGCAGAATGCTTTAGGAGTTATAGTTACAGAGAGTTTTGAGAGGAAAGATTAGGGTCCCTTCCAGTTCTATGAGATAGGTATATCTCAATATTATAGTATATATAAGCCATTTGCAATAAGTGGTGTCCAGATGAGCTATCAATACTAGAATATTTTTATTACAATGGGTCATTATGGACTGCAGTTTACACTTGCCATTGTACCATGTTATGGAGCAGAAGAATAGTCTCTTATCTCTGAAATATGATCTATTTGTGTCTTAATACTTCAAAGTATTTCTAAAAGCATCCACGCACCCCTCTGAAGTGGGCCTGTCAAGCAAAGTCTGGGCCTTCCCACTCCTTGCCGACATTTACTCTAACCCCTCTAGCACTTCTCCCCTCACGCAATGTACCAGAAACCAGCCACCAGGCTGCAGCAGGCTTTGCTCAGTGCTTCCTTTCTTTACACCACTTCTCTGCAGCAATAGCTTTTTGGCTGTCCCAGTGAGACATGAGAACTCTGCCTTTTGATTTAGTGAATTCAGTCCCCATTCAGTCTCTGCCAAAAGCCTTCCCCGCAATTGGGGTTTTGAGTGGAGAGGTGGATTAAAGGAAAACCACATCCGATTTCCCTCTGTCCTGCCATCAGCCCCTGTTCTAGAGATGAACTACACAGCTTCAAAAAGAACAGGAGTACTTGTGGCACCTTAGAGACTAACAAATTTATTAGAGCATAAGCTTTCGTGGACTACAGCCCTCTAATAAATTTGTTAGTCTCTAAGGTGCCACAAGTACTCCTGTTCTTTTTGCGGATACAGACTAACACGGCTGCTACTCTGATACACAGCTTCAGCTCATCTCAAATTTCAAGTGGAGCAAGGGGTGGGAAAGGGGATTCTCCTCAAATGTTCCTAATTATAATGTCCAGGGCTGGCCCTCATGGTCTTCTCATGATCATAGGGTCAAGTATTGCAGTTGATCAGGCAAATATTCCCATCAGACTCTGACCGTGGATGTTTTAACTTCTTTTCTGCTTACATACACACTTCCTTGCCTGCTTTAGTTTCCTCTCCTAAGTCTCCCTGTCATAGTCACATGTCAGTTTTACACATGTGCCAGCCCTGGAATATCTCGCACATTTGGCAGCCCCGTCACACATTCCCACAGCCAACTGGAATCTCACGCGCCCGACTGGGCTGAGGGACAGCTGCAGGCATCTGCTGAGCAAGCAAGGTACCGACCCAGGGCCAGGAACGAGCAACTGGGAGGAGGAGGCGGCAGCAGATGGAGAAGGTGGCTGGGGCACAGCCAAAGAGGAGGGGCCCAATACACTTGCCCTGGTTCCCTTCCCTTGCAGCCAGCTGCATCAGGCTTCCCCCAACCCCCTGAACTCCAGGGGTCCAACTGTACCTCTGTACATCTACCCACCAGTAGCAGCCCCAACATTTCCTGCCCCCACAAGAGAATCCTGCTCTGCAGCAACCCAGTACCCACCCCCCCCTACAGCAGCCCCTTAACCCACAGTAGCACCAGCCCCCACCTACTCTCCAGTAACGTCCCAGCCCCAGTAGCCACCCATCTAGCTATCCACTCAGATTCCCTCAAGTACTTATCCATCTACCCATCCCAGCCAGCGTTGCCAAGTTTTGTGCAGCTCCTTCAACACTGCTCAGGGCAGTGTGTGTTGATGATAAGCTTACATTTGTGATTATATGCAAATGTTGTTAATGATGCAAATTCATTCATTCAGTACTTTGCATGAGATGTCACATGGAGCGGAACAAATCTCGGTAGCTATGATACGCCAGGCCACGTTCTCAGCCAGCCTCTAATTCTATGCACATAGCTGATAGTGTCTGCAGAAGGGAGCAACATCTACTTTTAAGCAGAGAAGTGTTATTCCCTAGCTTTAAGAACATAAGACCATAAGTACACCCATAAATTCAATCCATGGTACCCCCACACTTTCAATACTGCATGCTGTTCTGGCCACCCCATCTCAAAAAAAGATATATAAAATTGGAAAAAGTACAGAGAAGGGCAACAAAAATGATTAGGGATATGGAACAGCTTCCATATGAGGAGAGTTTAAAAAGACTGGGGCTGTTAATCTTAGCAAAGAGGTGACTGAGAGGAGATATGACAGAGGTCTGTAAAATCCTGAATGGTGTGGAGAATGTGAATAAGGAAGCATTATTTACTCCTCCTCATAACACATGAGCCAGGAACCACCCAATGAAATAAATAGGCAACAGGTTTAAAACACACATAAGGAAGTACTTCTTCACACAACTCATTGCCAGGGGATGTTGTGAAGACCAAAAGTATTATTGAGTTCAAAAAGGACTAGAAAAGTTCATGGAGGATAGGTCCATCAATCGCTATTAGCCAAAATGGTCAGGGATGCAACCCCATGCTCTGGGTGTCCCTATATCTCTGACTGCCGGAAGCTGGGACTGTACGACGAGGTGGATCACTCGATAAATTGCCCTGTTCTGTTCACTCCCTTTGAAGCATCTGGCACTGGCCACTGTCAGAAGACAGGATACAGGGCTAGATGGACCATTGGTCTGACCCAGTATGGCCATTCTTATGTTCAGGTGTTAGCTCAAGCTAAGCTAGTGTGGGTACATCTATGTAAGCTGGGAATCACACCTCCAAGATGAAATGCAGATGTAGCTTCACACTGGGGTGTAATTCCAGTGACTTAATTCGAGTTGCTCCTGATCTGCACCTATAGGAGAGCACTATCTTCTCTGTGGAAACAGTAGTACACTATGTAGCTGCAGAAAACTCCCCCTCACCCTTGCTCTGCAGGGACACTGAAAATTTGCCAAGCACACTGCATCTTGATGGACAATCAGATTTCATCTGGAGGTAGCAAGAGAATTTTGGTGCAAAACTGAAATACTCCGCTGGCACATTCATACTGTAAATGGATTGCTGCCAGCACTCCTCCCTGCTGTGGAGAAACTTACAACGGCATCACATTCTCTATGTTACTTGCATGTGTCACTAGGCAAAGATGTAGTAGGGGACAGTAAGCTCCGATAGTGTGAGCTCACTGTCTCCCTATCCAGGAAACAGCATGCAGGGTACAAGACTCCGCATGCTGGCTTCAGCTGTTCAAATCTCTAACACAGGCCACAAGGTCAGATTTACACAAGCAGGAAGCTAAAAGTTACGGACAAAACTAAAGGAATAAGAGGCTTAAGAGTGAATAAAATATGTAAATGAAGTGACTGGGATAGCAGGAACAACCCTCGCGCCACAAGATTTCAGAAATTAGCATGACCCTGGCAGGGGATGCTGCAGCAAAGAACACTGCAGCTCATCTCCTCAACAACACAGGCATATTATATATATCCTCCACTCTGCACTGGCTTCCCATAGAATGTCAAATCAACTTCAATATCTCAGTCCTTATCTTCAAGGTGCCCTGGACCCAGGATATCTAAGAGACCATCTAAAGCTTTGGGATGGAGACCATGGTTGACAACTTCGCTCCTCTAGCACAATGGAATTTTCTGCAAATGAGGGTAGAGCTCCTCTGTGCAGGAGACAGAGCTTTCCCCGGGAAGGGTCTGAGACTGTGGAATGACCTCTCCCAGGAACGGAGGATCATCACAAACCTCGCCACCTTCCACTCCAAGTGCAAGGCACATTTCTTTTACCTTGCCTTCTCTAAAAAACATAGCAACATGAATATTTTAAAAAGACAAACAACCCACCCTACCAAAACAAGATACTCCATTCCATACAGAGCGAGAACTCTCCTTGCAGATAGGATGAGAGAACAAACACCATTTGATGGATGCTAGTCACATTGCTCAATGCACTGTTGGAAGATGGTCAGATACTATGGTGATGAACGTGATACAAGAACCTATCTAGAACAGAACAGAATGTGAAGAGAACTAAATCTCTAGGAAACTGAGGCTCCATCTAGTGTAAAATTTGCAATAACTGGATCAATAGATAGTATGTAGCACTCAGAAGAGAGAGAGGTTTGCAAGGAACATTTAGGCACAGAAACACCCTCCAAGAACTAACAGGGTTTTATTACAGACCTTGCAGCCATTTCTCTTTACTGACCAGCTTCACTCTTGCCAAGAAGATATGAGCACTATCATTGCCAGGAGGTGTGGGAGATGGATTAACCGTGTGCTATGGATGGAAACTGATTCCATCTCCAAAATAGCAGTAAGATGGACACCTGAAGGCAAGCAAAAACAAGGCTGCCCAAAAGCAACATGGTGCAGAGCTGTGGAACTTGAGCTGAAAAACCGGGGGCACAGCTGGGGAACCATTGAAAGACTTGCCAGAAACAGACAGGAGTGGACGAGCTTCGTCACTGCCCTAAATGCCAGAGGTATAATGGGTACCAACTAACTAACTTCACACTTGCCTTGCCTTGCCTTTCCAGAGAATGATTGGCTGATTTGGGTATTGTTCTGTCCTCAGTCCACCTTGATCTCTTCAGTTCTGGTACCTCTGGCTGTATCACCTAGTGGAGGGTAAGTTATTGTAAAAAGCCTGGTCACCTGGGACCTGATCTCATATTGCTAGTCTATTTCCTTTTTATAAATGGGACCTGAACCAAGCCCCTGGAGCCAAACCCCTCTGAGCTTTGGAACACAGAATCCATCTCTACTTTTCTCCAGCATCTCTGCTGATACTGACACACCTGTCACCTGGTCTCTTTCCCTTCTCCCCATAGGAAAGAATGGAGCTGCAGTCCCACTAGATGACAATGAATTGGTCACATTTTGTATTATGCCGACAGAGTTACTTTGACCCCCGCAAACAGAATGTTCTTTAGAATTCAGTGTAGGGTGCTACTATAGTTACCACACCTGCACATCCAGGAACACTAGTCCTAGAAATATGATCTCAGTCTCCCACAGATCTATTATTGCTAATTGATGCGTCAAGAACGAAGCTGTGATCTCAGATGAAAGTCACGATTTTAGCTAAAAATGGCAGCCTACATTTAACAGTATTGCCAATCCCAAATGTTCAAAAATCATGAGACTGGCTTGGAAATACATTTTGGGGTCTTTTTATGTGCCTTTTGAGTTTTTTTTTTTTTTAAACTTTAGGGTACACTCAGGTCATATTTTCAAACTTTTCTCTGCAGACAGAAGGACTAGAAACACACTTGTTTTAAAAATGAAAGCTGAGATTCTCACATATTCACATGAATCCAGGAGCTGGTGCTTTAAGTAAGAACACCAAATATTTATTGTGAGATTCACTATAAAAAAAATGGCAAGAGTTAACTGTGCAGATTACTCAGATTGTCAACTCTTTGGCACAGAGGCTGGAGTTGTTCCGTGTTTGTGCAGTATCAAGCACAGTGGTACTAGGTACTACCATAATACAAATAATAAATAACTTACTCCGTTGCTCTGTGCCAAAGTTTTGCTAACTATAAGGTAGGGATATAATATTCACCTTTAAGTGCTTTGAGACCTTGAGATGAAAGGTCATAGGTGCAAAGACGGCTCATTAAAATAAGAGAGTCTGTGTAGAAAGGCTAGGAGTCTAGCAACAGTATGTGTGTTGCCATATGGAAAAATCTAAGTTCGGAAGAAAGCAGAAGGTAAATGGCTAACAGGAAAGAATGCTCCACCCAAGAGGTAGTTATCTGCACTTCAGAGAGGAGTGAAAAGTCCACTGTATATCCTACCTCAAAAAACAGTTATGACAGCTTTTATTAGTATGTCCATGAAACACCTTGATATCAAATGAAAGGCACTATCAAAGTATAGCGTAGTCCCTTCCAAAACCTTAATAGTAATAATCAATAATAATACTGGAGGGTAGCTGATGTAATACCAATTTAAAAAAAAATTCCCAGAGGAGCTCCTGGCAATTACAGGCCGGTAAGCCTAACTTCATTACCAATCACATTGACTGGAACTATAGTAAAGAACAGAATTATCAGACACATAGATTGTCTGCACTTTCAGAAAGCCTTTGACAAGGTCTCTTAAGCAAAGTAAGCTGTCATGGGAGAAGACAAAAGTTCTTCTCACGGATCAGTAACTGATTAAAAGACAAGAAACAAAGGATAGGAATAAATAGTCAGTTTTCAGAATGGAGAAAGATAAATAGCTGGGTCCCCCAGGGATCTGTTCTGGGATCTGTGCTGTTCAACATATTCATAAATGATCAGGAAAAAGGAGTAAACAGTGAGGTGGCAAAATTTACAGATAATACAAAATTACTCAAGATAGGTAAGCCCAAAGAAGACTGCGAAGAGTTACAAAGGGATCTCACAAAACTTTGTGACTGGGCAACAAAATGGCAGATGAAATTCAATGTTGATAAATGCAAAGCAATACACACTGGAAAACAATCCCAACTATACATATGTAAACCTTCTGCCAGGTGAAGCCAGTAGCAGGGCTGGGTTCAGTATCTAGGGGTTTCTTTTCAACAATACCACACAAAACCTGCTCGAGCCCCCACCCAGTGACCGGGGACAATTACATACCATCCCTGGGCACCTCTAAGAGGCAATACTTCCCCTCTCACAAGCACAGAGTCTGAGGCCTGGTCTACACTAGGAGTTTATCTCAAGTTTAGCAGCGTTAAACCAAATTAACCCTGCACCCATCCATACAACGAAGCCCTTTACTTCAATATAAAGGGCTCTTAATATCGATATCTGTACTCCTCCCCGATGAGGGGAGTAGCATTGAAATCGGTATTGCCATTTCGGATTAGGATTAGTGTGGCCGCAATTCGACGGTATTGGCCTCCGGGAGCTATCCCACAGTGCACCATTGTGACCTCTCTGGACAGCAATCTGAACTTGGATGTACTGGCCAGGTAGACAGGAAAAGCCCCGCGAACTTTTGAATTACATTTCCTGTTTACTCAGCGTGCAGAGCACAGGTGACCATGCAGAGCTCATCAGCACAGGTAACCATGCAGTCCGAGAATTGAAAAAGAGCACCAGCATGGACCGTACGGGAGGTACTGGTTCTGATCGCTATATGGGGAGAGGATTCAGTGCTAGCAGAACTACGTTCCAAAAGACGAAATGCCAAAACATTTGAAAAAATCTCCAAGGGCATGATGGAGAGAGGCCACAATAGGGACTCACAGCAGTGCCGCGTGAAAGTTAAGGAGCTCAGACAAGCCTATCAAAAAACAAAGGAGGCAAACGGTTGCTCCGAGTCAGAGCCGCAGACATGCCGCTTCTACGCTGAGCTGCATGCAATTCTAGGGGGGGCCGCCACCACTACCCCACCTCTGACCATGGATTCCGAGGCGGGGGTAATCTCAGCCATGCCTGAGGATTCTGCGGATGGGGAAGAGGAGGATGACGACGAGCTTGCAGAGAGCACACAGCACTCCATTCTCCCCAACAGCCAGGATCTTTTTCTCAGCCTGACTGAAGCACCATCCCAACCCCCAGACAATGAGGCCATGGAAGGGACCTCCGGTGAGTGTACCTTTGTAAATATAAAACATGGTTTAAAAGCAAGCGTTTAATGATTACTTTGCCCTGAGGACTTGGGATGCATTCGCGGCCAGTACAGCTACTGGAAAAGTCTGTTAACGTGTCTGGGGATGGATCGGAAATCCTCCAGGGACATCTCCATGAAGTTCTCCTGGAGGTACTCCAAAAGCCTTTGCAGAAGGTTTCTGGGCAGTGCAGCCTTATTCCGTCCTCCATGGTAGGACACTTGACCATGCCATGCTAGTAGCAAGTAATCTGGTATCATTGCATGACAAAGCCTGGCAGCGTATGGTCCTGCTGTTTGCTGGCATTCAAGCAACATCCGTTCTTTATCTCGCTGTGTTATCCTCAAGAGAGTGATATCGTTCATGGTAACCTGGTTGAAATACGGGAATTTAATTAAGGGGACAGAGGTGGCCGTTCCTACTGGGCTGTTTGCCTATGGCTGAAAAGAAATCCTTCCTTGCAGATAGCCAAGCGGGGGGGGGGGGGGGGGGGAAATTTTCCCCAAAAACAGCAAGGGGGGGGGGGGGGGGGGAAGGGGGACACGCCAGAAAAGGGNGGCCCTCAGCTTTTCGCGTTTGGCTAGCAGGGATCTTCCCTGATACCAGCCATGCGGTGAGGGGAGGGATAAAGCGATCATCCCAGATAATTGGATGGGGGGGGTTAGTTTGGTTTCTGCTGCTGCATGTTAACAGGAAAACCGCAGCACTCAATGGGCTTTGCTTGGTATGTAGGAAAGGAGGGCACTGCTTGTAGGAAAGCTGCAGAAGCCGAAAGACAATGACTTACCATGGCCGCATGCAAGCCGAATTCTGTTGCCTGGACCTGCGTCTATGCTCTCTAACACCAAAGCCGCAGGCACTCAATATTAAAAGATGCAAAATGCAACCTTGTACTGAAATCACATGTGCTATGTAATGTGAATAGTGTTGTTCACCGTGAAAGAGTATAAGCATTGTTCTGTAAAATGAATCTTTTTAAATACTTCTCTCCCTTTTTTCCCCTCCCTCCCGCAGCTGCAAATTTTTCAAGCCTCCCTCCTCCATCCCGAAGGCTATCTCAGATAAGGCGTCAAAAAAAGAGGATGCGAGATGAAATGGTCTCGGAAATCATGGAATCCACCCGCAATGAAAGAGCTCATCTGAATGAGTGGAAGGACACAGTATCAAAGTACAGGAAAGATGCCAGTGAACATGAGGACAGGAGGGACGCTCGAGATTAGAGGTGGCAGGCTACAACGCTGGGGCTGCTGCGTGATCAAACGGACATGCTCTGGTGTCTGGTGGAGCTTCAAGAACGGCAGCAGGAGCACAGAGTGCCACTGCAGCCGCTGTATAACCTCCCTCCCCCCTCACCATGTTCCATAGCCTCCTCACCCAGACTTGTAAGAATGCGGGGGGAGAGGCTTCGTGCACCCTCCCAATCCACCCTGGTGGACAGCCCAACCAAAAGGCTGTCATTACTTTGAACTTTTTTAGTGGCCTTTTCCTTCCCTCCTATCCTCCTCCCAAACCCCACCCGGGCTACCTTCTCAGTTCTCTCCCTCTTTTTTATAATCAATTAATAAAGAATGCATGATTTTTAAACGATAGTGACTTTATTCCCTTTGAAAGCAAGCTGGGATTGAAGGGGGAGGGTGGGTTGCTTACAGAGAACGAGTCAATCAAGGGGGTGCGTTTTCATCAAGGAGAAACAAACAATGTTCACATGGTAGCCTGGCCAGTCATGAAATTGGTTTTCAAAGCTTCTCTGATGCACAGCGCTTCCTGGTGTGCTCTTCTAATCGCCCTGGTGTCTGGCTGTGCATACTCAGTGGCCAGGCGATTTGCCTCAGCCTCCCACCCCGCCATAAAGGTCTCCCCCTTACTTTCACAGAGATTGTGGAGCACACAGCAAGCAACAATAACAATGGGAATATTGGTTTGGCTGAGGTCTGAGCGAGTCAGTAAAGTACGCCAGAGACCTTTTAAATGTCCAAATGCACATTCTACCACCATTCTGCACTTGATCAGCCTGTAATTGAACAGGTCCTGACTACTGTCCAGGTTACCTGTGTATGGCTTCATGAGCCATGGCATTAAGGGGTAGGCTGGGTCCCCAAGGATAACTATAGGCATTTCAATATCCCCAACTGTTATTTTCTGGTCTGGGAAGTAAGTCCCTTGCTGCAGCCATTTAAACAGAGTAGTGTTCCTGAAGATGCGAGCGTCATGAACCCTTCCCAGCCATCCCATGTTGGTGAAACATCCCTTGTGATCCACCAGTGCTTGCAGCACCACTGAAAAGTACTCCTTGCGGTTTACATACTGGCTGCCCTGGTGCTCCGGTGACAAGATAGGGATATGGGTTTCATCTATCGCCCCACCACAGTTAGGGAATCCCATTGCAGCAAAGCCATCCACTATGACCTGCACATTTCCCAGAGTCACGAACTTTGGTAGCAGCAGCTCAGTGATTGCTTTGGCTACTTGCATCACAGCAGCCCCCACAGTAGATTTGCCCACTCCAAATTGATTCCCGACTGACCGGTAGCTGTCTGGCGTTGCAAGCTTCCACAGGGCTATCGCCACTTGCTTCTGAACTGTGAGGGCTGCTCTCATCTTGGTATTCTGGCGCTTCAGGGCAGGGGAAAGCAAGTCACAAAGTTCCATGAAAGTGCCCTTACGCATGTGAAAGTTTCGCAGCCACTGGGAATCGTCCCACACCTACAACATTATGTGGTCCCACCAGTCTGTGCTTGTTTCCTGGGCCCAGAATCAGCGTTCCATGCCATGAACCTGCCCCATTAACAGCATGATCTCCAAAGTGCTGGGGCCCGCGGTTTGATAGAATTCCATGTCCATGTCCTCATCACTCTTGTCGCCGCGCTGCCATAGCCTACTCCTCGTCGCCTGGTTTTGCAGGTTCTGGTTCAGCATAAACTGCACGATAACGCGCGAGGTGTTTACAATGTTCATGACTGCTGTCTTGAGCTGAGTGGGCTCCATGCTTCCCGCGGTATGGCGTCTGCACTGTTCACCCAGGAAAAAGGCGCGAAACGGTTGTCTGCCGTTGCTTTCCAGGAGGGAGGGGAGGATGTACCCAGAACGACCCGCGACAATGTTTTTGGCCCCATCAGGCATTGGGATCTCAACCCAGAATTCCAATGGGCGGAGGAGACTGCGGGAACTATGGGATAGCTACCCACAGTGCAACGCTCCAGAAATCGACACTAGCCCCGGTACATGGAAGCACACCACCGAATTAATGTGCTTAGTGTGGCTGCATACATTTGACTTTATACAATCTGTTTTCAAAAAAACGGTTTCTGTAAAATCGGAATAATCCCGTAGTGTAGACATGAGTGTAGCAAAAACTTCTAATAAAAGTAGGGAATTAACTCAGCATTAATTGGGGAAAACACCGCAACTAGGGCTCATAAACACAAACCATGAGCAAAAGACCCACACCCAAGTAAGTTGGGCTGTGTCCTTTTCCCCTCAGGGTCTTAAGTCCAGCAACCCAAAAGTCCCTTTAATGTGCTCATCCCTTCTCTGTACCCCACTCACAGGTGCTGTCCTTGGCCAATGCAGCCCCAGAGTTCAGAGGTTTATCTGCAAAGTTCACCTCCCACCCTACGTGCAAAGCAGGGTGTGGGTAAGTAGGCACCTCACATGCTGCACTGCTTGTCACCCCAACGGCCAATTGCCACGCCTCTGCAGGGCTCTGCTCTAGCCCTCTCCACCAGCTTCTCTGCTGGCCACTTGCCACACCTCTCCACCAGCTGCCCTGCTGGTCGCGTCTCTCTGCCAGCCACCCTGCTAGCCACTTGCCACACCTCTCTGCTAGCTGCCCACTCACCAAGATGTTTTCAGGGCCCCCCATACTTAACAGCTCTCAGTGATTTCAGCTGTTAGTGGGGGAGCCTCACTGCTGTCCCAAAGTAAGTCTAATACTTAAACCTAGGTATCAGTGACTTTAGCTCTGCAGCATATAACAAGACTCTCAATTGAGTCTAAATTAGCTTTTATTAAACCATGGAGAGAGAAAGGATCAAACAGTGTCTTGGGCCAGCTATAAGTACCAATCCCCACCCTCTCTCAACTCATTGGTCTTTGGAACCCATGTCCCCTGCCTAGTGAGTGCTGTTCAGTTGAGGGTGAGTCCCTCCATTGGGGCAGGCCAGGTACACTTTTGCTGCCCTCGGTTCACACAACAAGGATAGCAACACTTTATTACTCCTGCCCCAATAACAAGGAGACTAGGGATCCAACACCAGCCACAAGTGATCATTTGGGCAAGCAGTCCCATCATGCTGAGTACCTAGGCAGAGTGGGCGTGTCCATGCAAATGAGATCAGCTTCTAGAGTCTTTTTCCACAGCTCATTATTAGATGTCAGGGGAGAGCTCATCCAGACTCTGCTTACACATACAAACCGATAGGATCTAAATTAGCTGTTACTACTCAAGAAAGATCTTGGAGTCATTGTGAATAGTTCTCTGAAAACATCTGCTCGATGGGAAGCAGTCAAAAAAGCTAACCGTGTTAGGAATCATTAGGAAAGAGATAGATAATAAGACAGTAAATATCATAATGCCACTACACAAATCCATCATACACCCACACCTTGAATACTTCGTGCAGTTCTGGTCACCCCAGCTCAAAAAAAAGAAAAAAGAAAAAGATTAGAATTAAAAAAGGTACAGAGAAGGGCAACACAAATGATTAGGGGTACGGACCAATTTCTATATGAGAAGAGATTAAGAAGACTGGGACTGTTCAGCTTGGAGAAGAGGCAACTGAGAGGAGATAAGATTCGTGATTTTATAGACATCTATAGTGTGGAGAAAGTGAATAAGGAAGTGTTACTTACCCCTTTACATAACTCAAAACCCAGGGGTCATCCAATGAAATGAACAGGCAGCAGGTTTAAAACAAACATGAGGAAGTATTTCTTCACACAACATATAGTCATCTTCTAGACTCATCACCAGGGGATGTTATAAAGGTCAGAAAAAAATAACTAGGTTCAAAAACGAATTAAATAAGTTCATGGAAGATAGGTCCATCAATGGCTATTAGCCAAGATGGTCAGGGATGCACCCCATGTTCTGGGTGTCCCAAAGGGTATGTCTACACTGCAATTGGACACTCGCGGCTGCCCTGTGCCAGCTGACTCAGGCTCAGGCTAAGGGGCTGTATAACCACAGCATAGACATTTGGGCTCAGGCTGCAGCCCAAGTGCAAATGTCTGCACTGCAATTAAACAGCCCCTTAACCTGAGCCCCACGATCCCAAGTCAGCTGGCGCAGGCCAGCCTTGGGTTTTTAATTCCAATGTAGACATATCTTAAGCCACTGACTGCCAGATGCTGGATCACTTGATAACTGACCTGTTCTGTTCATTCCCTCTGAAGAATCTGGCACTGGCCACTGTCAGGATACTGACAGGATACTGGGCTGGATGGACCATTGGTCTGACCCAATATGGCGGTTCCTTATTAAACGTATTTATTACGCCTTCCGCTGTTAAGTGTTTAGCCATTATTGGAAGAGCCCAACCCAGTCACACTGCTCCCTAAAAATAGTGCATCTGAAGTTGCAAGAGCAAATTAGAGAGAGACAATTCTCCTGGCTCAGTTTGACTAAAAAACTGCATGGTCATCAATGTTCCCTAGGTCTTTTTTATGCATCAGCTATCGTTAACTTGATTTTCTTTGACGCAGTCAGAAACACTGATTAATTAATGTAACAGCTGCACCTGTTCTGGCTTCTTGTGGGCAGTTGCATGCAAACATGCTTACCTCAGTCCTCACACAGCAAGCTTTCCTTTCAAGAGACTCATGGACATGGCAGCTTCCTTCATTAAATAATTCAAAGTGACAGTTTGCTGTACTGGAACGCAGTGTTCTATAGAGCACAGCATCTCCTTTTCCAGTAGTGTGCTGTCGTACAAGGAAGCACCAGCACTCCCCCAGCCATGTCGATCCCATCTTTCAACAGGGAAAATTGTAGAGCAGGAAGGAAGTCTGTGGGAGTGGTCATCATTTTCTGTGTGTGTGTGTGTGTGTGTGTACAGGAAATGTTCACATCAAAACCCAACACTTCAGTGTGTGTGTGGGAACAGCCAGTATAATTACATTAGGAAAAATGGTCCAGTGGTTAGGGTGCTAGCATAAGACTTGGGTTCAAGTCCCTGCTCTGCGACAGACTTCCTGTATGACCTTGGGAAAGTCACTCTGTGCTTCCATTCCCAGTCTATAAAGTACATTAGCATGACCATACTGGGTCAGACCAATGGCTATCTAGACCAGTATCCTGTCTTCCAACAGTGGGTGGGGCCAGATGCTTCAGGGGGAATGAACAGAACAGGGAAATTATCAAGTGATCCACCCCCTGTCATCCAGTCCCAGGTTCTCGCAGTCAGAGGTTTAGGGACACCCAGAGCAGGGTTGTATCCCTGACCATCGTGGCTAATAGCCATTGATGGACCAATCCTCCATAAACTTATCTAATTTTTTTTTTTAAACCCAGTTATACTTTTGGCCTTCACAACATACCGTGGCAACGAGCTCCACAGGTACTGTGCGTTGTGTGAAGGAGTGGGGATACCAGCACTGCACTGCCTCACGGGGGTGTTGTCAGGCTAAATAAAAAGTTTTTATAGCTCAGAGTCAACTCTGGGCATGGTATTAAAGCAAAACACCCACAGCTTCCTGTATGATGTTTCCCAGACATTTCCCTGATGGGTTTGTATACCCAGCCTTCCGAGTTTGACGATACCCTCAAGTAATTAGCTGTGGTAGCCAACAGAAATTTCCTGAAGGGCAGGCTAACAAGCCAAGTCAACGGAAGCTGTGGGATCTCTTGCTGCCTTAGGGAAGGTTTTAACCCTCAGCTTGCTAAGGGGACCATGTGGGGTTTAGCTCCAGTTACCAGCCTGGCAGGAATGGAGGGTTTCCATAGCATCTGGCTGTCAAGCCAGTTTAAACTGGTCCGGATGGACAGCCTGGATGCTGTAATTAATTCCATGTGGGTTAAGGGGTCCACATACTCTCCACTCAGGGAACCACAGTGATCAATGGGAATTATTAGTATCCTGCAGGAGAGAGGGATGGGCGCTCTTCTCACCCTAGAATGACATGGCTCTTTCAGGGCCACTAAGTCAGAGACCTTAAGTCTTTTGTTTCCCATTTCATGCCAACCCCCCTTTCCTCCCAGAATGTTCCCCCAAAGTCTGTCTGCTTTCCACACATTGCAGACAGAGGAGATTTGCCTGCTGTTATTTCCACCCTGCAAAGGACCCATGGCCAAGCATTTTGAGGCGGACGCTTCCTCCCCCAGTAGCCAAAAGCCAACTACAATTCAGCTCAGCCCCGAGCCACTCTCTAACCCTCACAGCCTCTGTACGGCAATCCCAGAAAACCACTACCACTGCTGCTCTGCAAATCAGCCATCGAGCATTACTGAATTCTCATGCTGACACCACTCTCCCTAAGACCTTGCACCACACGATTTCTCTACAGGGTCTCCTCTGCCTTTGCCATCTCGAGCCACCTGTATTAGAGGACTGAACCATTTCAATTCCAATCTGCGTGTTTTTTGTACTGTTTGATCCTGAAACATTCAGCATACCTGCACTAACCAGCCCGGGGAGATTAAAGCTGTACAGTGCATCCAGGAGCAGCACTCCCTCCACCTTCTGCTGAGCCTGCGTATGGCTCACCACTCCAAACACAGCCCTTGGAAGCAGGTGTTGCACGTCTCTCACAGTAGGCAACTACGCAGACCTGTGTAATGCATGAGCTCCTGTAGATAAAATGCATACACACATCTCCGTGTGACATTATATTACACTTCTCATGCATGTCATGATGCACACCACATAATACAGTATAACATGTGTGCACCTGGTCACATTTTCGGTCTATGCCGATCAGGGGGGGCTCCAGGCACCAGCGCAGCAAGCGCATGCCTGGGGCGGCCTGCCAGTCCCTGAGAGGGCAGCAGGCGGGCGGCTTTTGGTGGTTTGCCTGCGGGAGGTCCACTGGTCCCACGGCTTCGGCGGCAATTTGGTGGTGAGGACGCCGATGGCGCGGCACCAGCGGACCTTCCACAGGCATGCCGCCGAATCTGCATGACCAGCGGACCGTCCACAGGCGTGCCACCGAAAGCCGCCTGCCTGCCGTGCTTGGGACGGCAAAAAACATAGAGACACCCCTGATGCCGATCTTTTAACAGGTCTGTCCTGTCTTCAGATTGCAACACTCTGAAGCATGGGCTACACCCTCACACACCTGGCTACTAGCCCTTGCACCTATTCTCAATTGACTCTGCAGCACTGTTATGTTCGCAGCACACACACACACAAGTTAGAGAAAAACAAATACTCTTGATGGAAAGCTGCAACATAACACTTCTTTATTTGTTAAAATTCAGACCAAACCACACAAGAACCCCAAAACAGAGAGGGAGAAACCAGGCTACTTCCTGAAACAGTGAGGCACAACTCGACCCACCTTAGTCTAGGCTGGCTGACTACAGAATCTAAACTGCCTACATCTAAGCCCAGATATCACACTTCCCTTCAGAGCCCCATTGCCTGCAAGCAGGACCAGGAAACTTTACTCCTAAAGCAGCGGTCCCCAAACTTTTGAGGGTCACACCCCCCACCTTACCCATCTGCACCCCCCAGGAGCTAGGGCTGGGAGTGGGGCTGAGGCTCCAGAAGGGGGTTGGACCCAGACAAGGGTAAGGGGACCGAGGCTGGGACTGCAGCTGGGGGTGGGTCTGGGGCCCAGAACGGGGCCGCGGCCAGGGGCTGAGACCGGGGGTGGGAGCGGAGCCGCAGCAGGGCTGCATGGGGGGCTGGCAGTCGGGCCCTTAGCTAGTGCAGCTCCGCTCCCTGCCTTGCCCCCAGGCCAGGAACAGAGCCATGGCTAGTGGCCGAGGCTTGGAGCTGGAACAGGGCCAGAAGCAGAGCTGCACCGAGGCTGGGGATGAGGCCAGGCCTGGGGCTGGGAGCCAGGGATGTGGCTGGGAGTGGGGAGGGGCTGGGAGGCGCTCCCTCCCCATCGTCATGGGGACTGGTGTGGGCCTTGCCCTGCCCCCCTGGATGTTCCTCTACATCCCCGTTGGGGGGGCACGCACACCCCACATTTTGTAGACCTCTGTCCTAAAGGGACAGCTTGCAATTCCAACACAGTCCTCAATACACCACAATAAGGAATCCTCAACAGTGAGAACTGGCATCTTTTGGGCCATGGCTCTTCATCCCTCCAGACAGTCAGCAGTGCTCAGTGGCTGTGTAGGAGACAGGATACTGTCTGCTCCTAAGGGACAGTGCAGGGTGACCAGGGCCGGCTTTAGGACCTGCGGGGCCCGATTCCACGGTCCGGGTCTTTGGCGGCACTTCGGCGGCGGGGTGTGTGTCCGCGCCGCGTCTTCCCCGGCACTGAAGGGCCCCTGCCACCGAAATGCTGCTGAAGACCCCAGAGCAGCCCCCCTCCCCGCCGCCAAAATGCTGCCGGAGCGGACCGCTACCGGGTGAGCTTAAGGCGCAGGGCCCTCTTAGGCGCGGACGCAGGGCCCTCTTACCCGCGGGCCCCGATTCCAGGGAATCGGGGGAATCGGCCTAAAACTGGCCCTAAGTGTGACCACTCCCTCCTGTGCTTTGGGTAACTCCAGGAGGGATTCTGTCTCCTAGTCATTCTAGTTCAAAATTAAGATAAAAATAAAGTGCTGGAGAGCATTGGGTTTGAGCCATACATCTCACCAGATCTCTCTTTGCACATGGGATCTAAATAACATTAGGAAAGTTCCATCTAACATAAGCCCCTGGTGTACTAATAGCTTCCAAACCAGTATTAAATGGGGCTTAATGTAAAGAAGTCACACTTAACCCTGAAGTTTACATAGCAATTCACTAATGGAATTTTCAGGGTCACAAAAAGGAGACCCTAGCTACATAATCAGATTTCATCTCACTAAGAGCATTTCCCACATAACATCAGGCTTGATGGGGGAAGCCTTTCCTGGAATAAGAGGCCTCTGTACATAGCACAGCTGCCCAGAATGTGGTTTGTACAGATATTCTTTCCATTTTAAAATTGTCACCTAAACACATCTGCAGATTGTAAAACTAGTAGGGTCAACTGGTCTTTGGAGGGTGCGAGTGACCTACTGGAAGGCACTCAAATACTACAGTGATGACTTTAAGAACCTAAATAGAACAGAACAGGAATTCATTCCACATCCATTCAGAAAAAGTTGAATTGAAGTGAATAGTGAAGCACTTCTGTTTTATTGCTAATGTTGCACTTTAAAGACCACACAATTACAATACACAGGCACATTGTTAGCAAATCAGGCAGCTGGTTTTATGAGCTTAACAGAAACTAACTTCCGATGACTGGATCATTAGGGGAAATCTTGCTCTTAGTTACCCTGGTAAATCTGGGGTAACTAACTCCACAGAACTCAGTGTGGTTACTCCTGATCTACTTCAATGGAAATAAGATCATAATCTAACCCTACTAGTTTTGAATTTTTGGGGCTGACTTTATCCCAGATGCAACTCTACCAACGTAAGTTGAATTACCCCCAGGATGAATTTGGCCCACTGTTGCTACTGTAACCCAGTGGTCTTTGTGTTACATTTCCCTCTCTATGTTTAACCCACAGAGCTTGTGAGTCTGTTACAGCCCGCCTCTTTAGCTCAAGCAGTAAAGGTTCCTGGTTTAACCCCTTGGTGTTGGCCATCACATCATCGTAAGTGCAGTCCTGCTGGCAGTACCCAGGGGCAGCAGGTTTGTATAATTTTTGGTGGTGCCCAGAACAGGTCCAAGTCCCGCTCTTCCCCCCCCACACACACACCTGCCTTGTAAGCTGATATATTTTTTAAAATAATGTAAAAATGTGAGGGCTCTGGAGTGGGGCAGGGAATGAGGGGTTTGGGATGTGGAAGGGGCTCAGGTAGAGGGTTGGAGTGCAGGCTGCAGGGTGGGGCTGGGGATGAGGGATTCATAGTGCAGGAGGGGGCTCAGGGCTGGGGCAGAGGGTTTGGGTGGGGGGTGAGGGCTGTGGTTGGGGGTGCAGGCTCTGGGGTGGGACAGGGCCAGGGATGAGGAGTTTGGGGGGCAGGCAGGCTGCCCCCAGCTGGGGCCAGAGAGGACTCCCCCCAGCCCTCTCCCCCAGCAGCACACTCACCTCGCACCACTGTCACTGCACGTGCTCCTAAGGCCCCTCTCCGGTCCAGGAAGCCCCCTCGCCTCCCTGTGGTGGGTGAGGGGGGTGCCAATACATGTGCGCCTCCTCCCCTGCTGCTGCCCCTCACTGTAGCCTCAATTGGGGTGGGGGATGGGACTGCCTCTTGCCCAGCGTGGGTCAGGAGTGGTAACTGCAGGTGGGAGGGGACGCCTGTGCTGGTGGAGGGTCCCGCCAGAAAAGGGAAGGGTCCATCCATCCAAGGCGGAAGGGCAGAGGCAGCCTGCCCTGGCACTAGTGGAGGGGGGGCACTAGGACCGTGCGGCAGCAGTTGATGCCGGGAGCTGGCAGAGCAGAGCACAGCGCAGAGCTGCAGGGGGCAGCCACCTGCTGCCCAGGGCAGGCAGGGACCCTCGGGGGAGGCACACGGGGGCAGCAGGTGGGGCTGGGGGAGAGACCTGGCCCCAAACATTGGTGGATCCAGGCCCCCGGGCCCTGAATATTGATGGAGCACAGGCATCACAGGCCCATATAACTCACTGCCCCTGGAAGTACCACTGTAGACAAATGTGATGGGGTCCCTCACCACGCATGGCACCTCCTCCTGGCCATCCTGGGGATAGGCTCTGCCAGGTGCTACACCCACCTCCCCCTCAGCAGTCTCTCTACCCACCTTCTTATCTGTCTGCAGCCTCTCTCACTCTTAGAGTGGCAACTTCTGGTTCATGGCCCCTCCGGCCAGGTCACTCAGCTCCTCTCCTTCTGAGGAAATCACAGTCCTTCCAGACCAGTTGTCTGGGTGACATCTCCAACACCGTGTGCCATTACCCAGTGGCTGCTAGGGGAACCCAGCCCCACCCTCTACACTGGGTTTCAGCTCAGGGACCCTATAACATGCAGCCTGTGCTATCTTAGCCCTTGCTGCTGGGCTTCTTCCTCAATAACTGTCTCCTTTCCCTCTTTGGGTTTTCCAGCCCACACACCCTCCTCACAGGACCAGGACCAGGACCTACTCTACTCCAGCCCAGCCACCCCCATTCCTACTTGCAGGCTGCAGCTCCTGGGCTTTTTATAGTCCCCTTCTGTTCCTGCCTGGCTGAGCCTGCTTCTAACTAGTAGGCTACAAGAAGCCCACATCTCTCCCCCACTTGCTGCTTAATTAGGCCTGCCTGGCCTAATTTACCATCTCAGGGCCAGCATAGGGAATACACCTCATCACAGCAAGCAACTGGTATTTTAACCATTGTTGTCTAGCCCCGCTCAGAACAGGTCTGGATAACATAGTGGTTAAATGCTGAGAGGTTCCTGGAGCCCTCTATACCCTAGTACAGGGGTTCTCAAACTGGGGGTTGGGACCGTTCAGGGGGTCGCAAGGTTATTATATGGGGGGGGGGGTCACGAGCTGTCAGCCTCCACCCCAAACCCCGCATTGCCTCCAGCATTTATAATGGTGTTAAATATATAAAACCTTTTTTTAATTTATAAGGGGGCGGGTCACACTCAGAGGCTTGCTGTGTGAAAGGGGTCACCCATGCAAAAGTTTGAGAACCACTGCACTAGTACAACCACCCACGGACCTGCAACAGTGGGAAAGTTCACAAAAGTCTAGCATAAACACGGCCTTTGTTGTGTTGTTTCTTCTGTCTTCCCTTTCTTTATATTGATTCTCTTCCCAGCCTTGCCCTCTGCAAAGTGGTTTCCCATTGGAAACATCAACAAAGCCAGTACTTTTAAAAGGAGCCTCACACTAGACTGTGAATTTTGCAGGTCAGTATTCTAACAGCTCATGCAGGTGACAACCCCAGGGGCCCATCAACCGCTGTATCTTTTTCCTTAGCCCCTGGAAGTATTGAAATTACCGGAGCTCATTATTGTTTTGACTCAGGTGAAGACACATAATTTCTTGGTCCCGTCTCTATTCTTTTTAATTGTTTAGGACTTTTAAAAACAGAAGGAGAGCAAACAGAAATGAAAAATACTTCTCTAAGGCCCGCTTGTTGTTGGGCACATTCTCTGTCACCTAGGGGACCTATATCCTGCCCGTGTAGGAGAGATGGATTCAAAGATTAAATAGGTCTAATTGCTATCTATGATCCTAGAAAAATTTAGGCCTGAAGCAGTTACTTGCTGAATATGGTGCCAAAAACCAGCAGGTCCATGGTGAGCGGGCAGAAACGCAGCAGCCTGCATGGGATTGTTAACCTGAGTTTGCAAAGGAGAGAAACCCGGAACTGGGCCAATGGACTGTATAGCACATGGATTACAACCTGACCATCTCTAGCAGGGATGGGGGGCAGGCTATACCAGCATTAGCTTTGACTGCTGAGGGAGCTTCTACCCTTTCTTTGTAACTGGAACCTACTTGTCACCTGACGTTATCCCCAGCAGTGCAAGTAGGGCAGTCCGATCCGTTACGCCGTACAGCAAGAGATTTATAGCTGGTACGGCATATTGGAAAGAGGAGCAGCAGAACTTGGGGCCACTGGATGGCCCCACACTCACAGATCTGACGCAGCTACACTGCCCCCAGCCCTTCCACGCAGGGTCTCTTCCGTCTGTACAGCAGCTCCACTGGAGGACAGGGCTGAGGGGAGGGGCTGGGGGCAGTATAGCAGCCATGCCGGAGGAGCTGCGGGCGTGGGGTCACCCAGTGGCCCCATGTTCTGCTTCTCCAGCACAGTGGAAGGACAGAGCTCCTCCCCCCCATGTAAGGGGGGTGGATCATGAGGAGGGGATGGAGAGAGCATGGGGGCCCCAGGCTGAGGGCGGGGTGAGGAGGAGTCATGTGGAGGGTCATGTGAGACGTTCACATGCCCCCCATGACCTCCTCCCCCCATACTAGTAAGAAATGGATTCCACTTGTACCATTAGTTATCTCACAGGGCTACCTTGGGCCTGGCCCTACATAGGTACACAAGGATGGGGGAGAGGGTGCCAGGAGAAGCCTTTCCCTTTCCCCAAACAGGGGCCAGGGACAATCCCATTGGTGAGTGTAGGGACTGCTCCTGCATCACCATTTCTGGCTTCCTGAAAGAGGGTGGAGTAGGACGAGGACAGAGTTCCATCTCCTGGTTTGAGTCTGACCTTGCTGGCACCTGCACAACTATTGATTTCTGGACTCTAACTCATGATTCACACCAATGTGAGATCAGAATCAGGCCTAGAGAGCAGATAATCAGTTCTAGAAGTTTCTGGTACCAATCACTGTTGTCAACCTCCAAATGTATAAAATCTCAGCCTCTTTCTGAAACATAGCTGCAATGCTTTAGACATTCAACCCCCAGTCAACCTGTGGGACTTGTTGCCAGGTGATGTTCTGAAGGCTAAAAACTACAACTGGGTTCTAACAAGAATTAGATAGCCTCCATGGATGTAGGTCCATCAATGGCTATTAGCCAAGATGGTCAAGGACCCAAACCCGTGCCTGAGATGTCTCTAAGTCTCTGACTGGCAGATGCTCGGACTGGACAAGAGGGGATGGATCACTCAATAATTGCCCAGTGCTTCAGTGGGAATGAATAGAATAGGGCATTGGCCACTGTCAGAAGCCAAGATGCTGGGCTAGATGTACCAGTGGTCTGACCCAGCATGTCGTTCTTGTGTTCTTATTCCATAGCCAGATTCTGTGGACCCTGATGCATGAACTGATTCATTTCTATTCCATTTGTTCTCTCTCCCTCAACATATACGTCTCTATTTCTACCTCCCATGCCATCATCTGATTTTGTGTTCTGTTCAGGGGTGCCAGAAAACAAGGGGGGCCAGGGGGCCATAGCTCCCCCATTTTTTACTGGCCTTAAGGGTGCGTGATGGGGGGAGAGGTGTGGAGAGGAGCGAGCAGGGGAGCAGGGACTCAGGGGAAAGGGGCAGCATGGGGGGAGGGCAGGGCTACAGTTTGGGCATTGGTGGGGCCTCCCCCACTTTTAGGGACCTTCTACTGCTCCTGGTTCTGTTACTTGCTGCAAAAAAGCAACTATAAAGCATTCTTTGTTCTGAAGTAAGATAATGATCAGTAGTCACTAGCATGTCCCTGTGCATACATCTGTGTACCATCAACAAAATAGTTCACACTCCTGTGCAGGCATACGACCAGGCAGATGTCCTTATATCAGAAATGGACCTATATCCAAACACTCTAACAAAGGCCAGATCATTTCCTAATCTTGATCAGAATAATGTGGCTGGCCCTTGTCTCTAGACGTAGAGCGATCAAAATCCTAGATCCAAATTCTACTGAACTTCGGGGAAGTTTAGACCCAGAAATTAGTTCCAAACTTTATGTCTTGGACTCACTGCTATATTATCTTGATTCAATAAAGCTTTTAGTGTTTGTGTCAAGAGAAAGACACGTGAACATCCTTTAATTTTCTTCTGCTTGAAATCAGTTAGGTCACAAGTAAAATGAGTTTGTTAGCATAAATCTAATCCTTAGGCACCAGACATGAAATTACTAGGGCTGTCGATTAATCTCAGTTAACTCACACGATTAACTCAAAAAATAATCACGATTAAAAAAATTAATCGTGATTAATTGCCATTTTAATTGCACTGTTAAACAATAGAATACCAATTGAAATTTATTAAATATTTTGGATGTTTTTCTACATTTTCATATATATTGTATTCTGTATTGTAAGTGAAATTAAAGTGTATATTATTTTTATTACAAATATTTGCACTGTAAAAATGATAAACAAAAGAAATAGTATTTTTCAATTCACTTCATAAAAGTACTGTAGTGCAATCTTTGTCATGAAAGTGCAATTTACAATGTAGAGTTCTGTTGTTACATAACTGCACTCAAAAACCAAAACAGTGTAAAACTTCATAGCATACAAGTCCACTCAGTTCTACTTCTTGTTCAGTCAATCGCTAAGACAAACAAGTTTGTTTACATTTATGGGAGCTAATGCTGCCCTCTTCTTATTTGCAATGTCACCAGAAAGTGAGAACAGGCATTTGCATGGCACTTTTGTAGCTGGCATTGCAAGGTATTTACATGCCAGATATGCTAAACATTCTTATGTCCCTTCATGCTTTGGCCACAATTCCAGAGGACATGCTTCCATGCTGATGACACTTGTTAAAAAAATAACATGTTAATTAAATTTGTGACTGAACTCATTGGCGGAGAATTGTATGTCCTGTTTTACCCACATTCTGCCATATATTTCATGTTATAGCAGTTTCGGATGATGACCCAGCACATGTTCATTTTAAGAACACTTTCCCTGCAAATTTCACAAAATGCAAAGAAGGTACCAATGTGTGATTTCTAAACATAGCTGCAGCACTCGACTCAAGGTTTAAGAATCTGAAGTGCCTTCCAAAATCTGAGAGGGACGAGGTGTGGAGCATGCTTTCAGAAGTCTTAAAAGAGCAATGCTCCAATAAGGAAACTACAGAACCCAAACCACCAAAAAAGAAAATCAACCTTCTGCTGGTGGCATTTGCCTCAGATAATGAAAATGAACCTGCATCGGTTTGCACTGCTTTGGATTGTTATCGAGCAGAACCCGTCATCAGCATGGACGCATGTCCCCTGGCCCGCTGGTTGAAGCATGAAGGGACATATGAATGCATCTTTAGTGCATCTGGCATGTAAATATCTTGTGACATCGGCTACAACAGTGCCATGAGAATGCCTATTCTCACATTGAGATGACATTTTAAATAAGAAGTGGGCAGCATTATCTCCTGCATATGTAAACAAACTTCTTTGTCTGAGCAATTGGCTGAACGAGAAGTAGGACTTGCAGGATCTATAATTTTACATTGTTTTATTTTTGAATGCAGTTTTTTTGTATATAATTCTACATTTGTAAGTTCAACTTTCATGATAAAGAGATTGCACTGCTGTACTTGGGTTAGGTGAATTGAAAAATACTATTTCTTTTGTTTTTTTACAGTGCAAATACTTGTAATTAAAAATAAATATAAAGTGAGCACTGTATACTTTGTATTCTGTGTTGTAATTGAAATCCGGTTATTTGAACATGTAGAAAACATCCAAAAATATTTTTAAAAATGCTATTCCATTATTAACAGTGCAATTAATCATGATTAATTTTTTTAATCGCTTGACAGCCCTAGAAATGATCACATAAACTGACAAAGTGATCTCTCTTTGCTCAATTCTCACACTAGAGCGTGTCTGGGTTTGGTCATGACTGAGCTGTTTTAGCAAAACGGTACAGAACCTGCTCACACTATGCGCAAAATTCAGTAAAACGGAGTAATTCATATTGAAATAAATTGGGAGTTATGCCTACTTATTCCAGGGCTGACTTTGGTACTGTAGATGTAGTTCTAAGCTTCGTATTTAGTCTGTCAGTTGAACAAGCACTTCCACTTAGCATTTTAGAATACAGGAGGAAAGACGAATGAGCTGCTTGTCATCTTTAATTCATAAAACCCAAAGTTGAATAGGATCAAAATCAGACACATTCACTAAATCCCTACATGGTGAGCGCTGTGACAAACAGCCATATTTTCACATACATATTTACATTCCTGGAAATGCAAATGTGACATAAATTATTGCTAGATAAATGTAACAGCTGAATGAGGTCTCATATCTATAACAACAATTTGCTGTACCCAGAGCTAAAAGCTTATACGTTTATATCACTGTCAACTGAATTCAATTTGCAACTAGCAAATTATTATTTGCTTGTACAGCACCTTTGAGCTGAGGATCTGAAGTTGCTTTGCCAAGTGGAGTAGGTATCATTATCCCATTTTCCATCTGGGAAAACAGAGGCACTGAGAACTCTGCAGTGACGAGAAGCCAACTTGCGCTTTTACTTGGGTGTTGCCCCTAGCCTAGCTCCTGTCTCATCTGAGTTTAGTAGTGCTTTAAATTCAGGTGAGCTGCCCCATTTTGGGGTATAGGCGAACACTCGAGTGCTATTTGCACCTACTTTGCTGTGAGGACACAGGCTAAACCACATAAGTGCTGATAGTCCTCCGGAGCCTTCCCGCAGTGGTTCCTGTGTGCCCAGAAGGACAGACACAATTCACTGGAAAAGAATCAGAGCAGCTCACTGCAGCCCAAAGAACTGTGGGATATGCCCCCAGATGTTCAGTGACACACATGGTCGAGTGCAGCACCCCCCGCAGTCACGTGGACACACTCAGGTATGGCTTTGCAGTGGGGTTGTTCACACCTAAACTAGACTAACTGAGATGCTCAGACCAGGGTGCTGATCACCTGAGTCAACTCTGCAATGAAGACATACCCTGGCAGGTTACCTGACCATCCACCATCATGTAGCATGTCAATGGCAGAGCCAAGAATAGAACCCGGGTCTCTGGAGTCCCACTCAACTGCTCTGTGTGTCACAAGGAGGCTACACAGACTCTTATGGTTCCTATCAATCAAGAAGCACTAATTAATTATTTAAAAGTTGCCATATTATTTAAATCCATGTCCTGCCTAATAGGTGGTGGAGTCTTTTGGGGTGGGGGGGGGGAATTTCTAGAATTCCTCCTCCCACCCTGACTGACTTTCTGCAATGTCATAAAAAGATGGCCTTCTCCTGACAAACAGCAATGATGTCTATCATTCATAAGAGGGTAAAGATTCTTCTCCACGTTCCTCAGTTGGCTGATGTCAGTAAGGGCCCAGGCATAAGGTGTTGAGCAGTTTCCACTCCTGTTGAATACACTCAGCTCTTCACAGGATTAGGGCCTCAGTAAAGACCACAACATTTTGACACTTGTTTCTTAGGCCCCAATTCAGCAAAGCTTGCAGAACCCCCACTTACCCTGAAATACATGGATGATCCCATGTGCTTAAATCCCATTGAAGTCAATGGCGTAATGCATATGTTTAAACATTTTGCTAAACTGAGGCCTAAGGACTCAGATCCAACTCCCATTAAAGTCAATGCAAAGACTCCTATTTGGAGGACTCCAAAGGGAATTGGATTGGAGCTGCATGTAAAATAATTTGTGAATACTCTCTTGGCCAGGTCATTGTGGTGTTTACTGTATGCATATATTGTGTTAATTCACTGACGGGTTTGTTAGGAAATGCACCACGGAAGAGAGGGTGGTTCCTGATATTCACATCTCCTGGAAAACACGTCAACAGATAAAAGACAATGCAGAGTCATCTGCTTTGAAGAGCCCTTTGGACACCCTGGTGAACTCAGGGCCGGCTCTACCATTTTTGCCACTCCAAGCAGGGGAAAAAAAAAAAAAGCCGCTCGGACTGCTACCCGAACTGCCGAAGGAAAAAAAAAAAAAAGCCGCCCGGACTGTGCCGCCCCAAGAATGGACGGAATGCTGCCCCTTACCATATGCCGCCCCAGGCACGTGCTTCCTCTGCTGGTGCCTGGAGCCGGCCCTGGGTGAGATGCCCAACCCAGTTTAAACCAGGCTCAAGAAGCACAGGAGAGAACAAAGAACATAGTCTCTTTTTAAAAAGAGACACTCTCCCTGAAGCAGGGAGACAGGGTTTTGACCAAAGGGGAAACCAGACTCCAAAGATTGGGGTGTCTAGGCTAAGACAGGCCTACCTAGGACTATAGGTAAGATAGCTATACATATAGACTTTAAAAAAAAAAACTCTTCTTTTATGTGCTGTCTTGTTCCTACTGTTAAGTTTAAACAATATTTTGTTTTAAAAAGACTGTTTTGGGTCACTGTGTATTCACCACTGGTCACAAGCTCCTAGAGGGAAGAACTGCAGATACTGAGTCCAGAAGGACAAGCTAGGGAAGTCCAGTTGGTGCACAGGATAGTGTAGCCTAACATCTGGTCTAAGAGTGGGAGAACTGCAGGATTCCACCTTAAGGAGGTAAAGGTGTGAGGAGTAAGACCTGGAGGAAGTGCATTCAGAGACCAAGGAAGGGGTCAGAGGCGCAAGGTAGCTTTGAACTATAACATATTGACTGTAGTGTAGTGGGGTGGTGTGACAGTGGTGATGTTCCACTGAGAGACCATAGCAGTAAAAACATAGTGTCGGAGAAGGTAAAAGCAAGAGAAAAGTGTCTGGTATGCTTTGTGAGAAAAGAATAGGAAAAGACACACACAAAATAAATTATAAGCAGTTTAAGAAAGACCAGTTAACAGAGATGTGCAAAGACAAGTAGTAATTCTTCTCCTCTATTCTGCACTGATTAGGCCTCAACTGGAGTACTGTGTCCAGTTCTCAGCACCACATTTCAGGAAAAATGTGGACAAAATGGAGAAAGTCCAGAGAAGAGCAACAAAAATTATTAAAAGTCTAGAAAACATGGCCTGTGAGGGAAGATTGGAAAAAATGGGTTTGTTTAGTCTGGAGAAGAGAAGACTGAGGGGGGACACGATAACAGTTTTCAAGTACATAAAAGGTTGTTACAGGGAGGAGGGAGGAAAATTGTTCTCCTTAACCTCTGAGGATAGGACAAGAAGCAATGGGCTTAAATTGCAGCGAGGGAGGTTTAGGTTGGACATTAGGAAAAACTTCCTAACTGTCAGGGTGGTTAAGCACTGGAATAACTTGCCCGGGGAGGTTGTGGAATCTCACTCGTATATTTTTAAGAGCAAGTTAGACAAACACCTGTCAGGGATGGTCTAAATAATACTTGGTCCTGCCATGAGTGCAGGAGACTCTCGAGGTCCCTTCCAGGACTACGATTCTATGAAAGAAAGAAAGCTACACTCTAAGGAGCTTAACAAGCCAGCGCTAGTGACTTTGCTGCATGAAACTGACCCAAACCAGTAGTAGCAGGGCAAGGAGGTGCCCCAGGGAACTGGGGGAAGAATAGATGACCAGGACAGGGAGAGTTTGGGGATGACTTCCCAGAAGGCAGTGGGAAAGAGGACCACAGGATTGTATGCAGTGACTGGAGTAGCAACTGGGGCCCATCCAGACTGAGTTCACCATTCAGCAGAGGCTGACATGGAAGACGCTGCTGCAGAGGCTGCAGCTTGAGAGAGAAAAGCTGCACATGGAAGCTAAACAGCTTGCTGAGTAGGAACAGAAGAGAACTGTCCAGGAAATGCATTGACAGTATAAACTGGAATTGGAGAGAATGTGCCAGTAGCATATCAATTCAGTAAGTGGGAGGCAGATACCGTATAACTGGCTCCTTGGGCAGCCCAGATTTTAAGTTATTATCCTGCTATAGGATGAGGATGGCACACATGTATTTTAAATGCTTTTGAGTGAGTTGTGAATTGAACCAGGTGACCGAGAATATGGCTTTGGGATCTGTCTTTTTTCTGATAGAGAAGACCCTGGATGCCTTCAGTCATATAGTGAGGGAGGATCATGGAAATTATGAGCATTGTAAGCAAGTTTTCCTGCAGAAGTTTAACACCAGAAGTAGATAGGAGGAAATGTCAGGAGCTTCAGAAAAAACGAGGATATGGATTATGCTGAAGTTGCAAACCAATTTAGGGATTACATGGGGGAATGGAAGGGCAGGTACAATGGGTGATGAATCTTATAACATGAGGGGCTTGGAGCAGTGTTATAAAGTCTGCCTTCTTGACCTAAAATCTTGGTGGATAGACAGAAATCCTACAGATGTGTATACACAGCTGGCCGATGGTCAGAAGAATGCCTAGAGAACCAGTCTGGGTTCAATAAGAAATGTAATGATAATGAGGATGGAGAGGGATTAGAGACTGGGTACTTGGCCTAAACAGAGATACCCATCCAGCAGAGAGGACCTACTCCACTGGGAGGGAGACCCCCTCAGAGGGAGAGTAGGGAGATGCGGTGTCACACCTGTAACAAACTGGGTCACGTCACCCCGAATGGCCCATCTGTCCACTGAGGGCAAGTGCAGTCCTGGAGAAATCAAGCTTGATAGTGTTAACTGAGTGACTGAGTCTCTGGAGCAGTGATTCTCAACCTATTTGCCATTATGGGCCGTATATGCAGCTCTTTGTGTGCTGTGTGGGCTGCATCCACACAATATATATACCACCTGTACATCTGGCAGCACGGCTGGGCTGAGAGCAAGGCCGAGGAGCCTGCCTGCAAAGATGGAGGGCCCTGCCCGGTGCGGGGCACCCCTCATCCAGGGACTGCCCCCCCCCCCCCAACCCCCCCCCCCCCCCAGCCTCTCCCCCCAGCATCCAGTCACTGGGTTGGAACACGTGCCTGCCCTGCAGAGACAGGGTGCCCTGACCAAGGCAGAACAGCCCCCACCAGGGACTGCCCCCTCCAGCATCCAGTCCCCCACCTAGGGACTTCCCCCCATGTACCCCTCAGCAACTGCCATCAGCCCTCAGCCCCCCAAGGACTGCACCCAGCACTAAACCCCCCCATCCAGGGAGTGTGTCCCAGTATCTAGCCCCCATCCAGGGAGTTCCCCCCAATGACCAGCCCTACATCTAGTCTGTGTCCCCCACGCACCGGCTGCACCCCACTTCCCACAGCCCCAGCCCCCTGCACACCCCTCCCCGCACCTGTTGGTCTTCTACCAGTTGTGCAGCCCACCCTGCCCACCCGCCACTGCAGTCCTAGTGCCAGGGAACCTGCTCCAGCTGGGGTTACTGGACCTTCAACCCTGTGGGTTGTGGGGGCGCTGAGCACCCTGGCCTCCTCCTGCTGCTTGGCCCGATCCTGTAAGGGGGGCTGACTCTGGGCCCAATCCTGTAGGGTTGGCATTGCCGCTTGCCCCCTTCCTGTTCCTCCGCACCCCGCTCGGGGTCGTACCCCACTTTTTTGGCAAAACTGGCCATTTGTCCCATTTGCTCTTGCCATTGATGATCAGAGTTTTGCCAAAAAAGTCAGGACAGCCAGGACAGGGCTTAAAAAAGGGACCGTCCCAGCTAAAACAGGATGTATGGTCACCCTACTTTGTACCTGGCACTGGGCAACCCAGACAGGAGTTACTGATTCATAGAATCATAGAATATCAGGGTTGGAAGGGACCTCAGGAGGTCATCTAGTCCAATCCTCTGCTCAAAGCAGGACCAATCCCCAACTAAATCATCCCAGCCAGGGCTTTGTCAAGCCTGACCTTAAAAACCTCTAAGGAAGGAGATTCCACCACCTCCCTAGGTAACCCATTCCAGTGCTTCACCACCCTCCTAGTGAAAAAGTTTTTCCTAATATCCAACCTAAACCTCCCCCACTGCAACTTGAGACCATTACTCCCTGTTCTGTCATCTGGTATCACTGAGAACAGTCTAGATCCATCCTCTTTGGAACCCCCCTTCAGGTAGTTGAAAGCAGCTATTAAATCCCCCCTCATTCTTCTCTTCTGCAGACTAAACAATCCCCGTTCCCTCAGCCTCTCCTCATAAGTCATGGGCTCCAGCCCCGTAATCATTTTTGTTGCCCTCCACTGGACTCTTTCCAATTTTTCCACATCCTTCTTGTAGTGTGGGGCCCAGAACTGGACACAGTACTCCAGATGAGGCCTCACCAATGCTGAATAAAGGGGAATGATCACATCCCTCGATCTGCTGGCAATGCCCCTACTTATACAATGATTGGTTAAAACCAGCTTTGCAAGAAGCCTGGACTGTCATGACCATCCAAACTGATCAATGGGGTGCTGTGATCATACCCCACGAGCAAGAGGTATGTCAACATACACCCATGCTGCCTGGCACATTAGGGGATTGCCACTCTTTTCTCTTCTGTTTGTCTTCTAGAGAGAGAAGTGACAGGGGCAAAGCTGGCACAGGAGGGCGTGTGAAAACTCCCCATGTATGCTAGCAAGCGCACACATCCAGTTTGATCTAAAGGGGCCCCTGAACCTTAACACTCTAGGGGGCAGACTTTCAAGTGCTCAGTGCCCACAAATGGGACCAGATTTTCAAAGCAGCTCAGTTCAGTAGAACCTCAGAATTACGAACACCAGAGTTACGAACTGATCAGTCAACCACACACCTCATTTGGAACTGCAAGTACGCAATCCAGCAGCAACAGAGACCAAAACATTTTTTAAAAAGCAAATGCAGCACAGTACTATGTTAAATGTAAACTAGGGTTACCATATTTCAACAATCAAAAAAGAGAACACGGGGTGCCGCCCTAGCCCCGCCCCAGCCCCACCCCCTCCCACTTCCCTCCCCCCTCAGAATCTCCCTACCTGGCCCCTGCCTGCCCTCTTCTGAGACCCCCCCCCTAACTGCCCCCAGGACCCCACCCCCTATCTAAGTCTCTCTGCTCCCTGTCCCCTGACTGCCGCAACTGCTCTCTACACCCCCTTCTCCTGAAACCCCCCACTAGAACCCCCGACCAATCTAATGCCCCGTTCCCTGTCCCTTGCCTGCCCCAACTGCTCTCTACACCCCCTTCTCCTGACAGCCCCCCCAGAACCCCTGACCAATCTAACCCCCCCGTTCCCTGTCCCTTGCCTGCCCCCCCCCCCAGGCCGAGGGAGAGCTGCGACCTCCACATGCAGCCAAACACTGTGACTCTGCTCTGCGGGGGAGGAGGGAGCGGGGGAGGGGGAGGGACTCTGGCTGCTAGAGGCCCCAGTGGCTGCAAGCGGCTTTCAATCAGGCCCAGCCGTCCAATCAGCCACGCCGCACTCTGCATGAGGGGAAGGGGGAAATCCCGGACATTTCTACTTCATTAGAAATTCCCCCCGGATGGCCATTTAAAGCTGAAAAAGCCGGACATGTCCAGGGAAACCCGGACGGATGGTAACCCTAACTACTAACAAAATAAAGGGAAAGCAGCATTTTTCATAGTAAAATTTCAAAGCTGTATTAAATCAATGTTCAGCTGTAAACTTTTGAAAGAACAACCATAATGTTTTGTTCAGAGTGCCGAACATTTCAGAGTTATGAGCAGCCTCCATTCCCGAGTGTTCGTAACTCTGAGGTTTTATTATACTTCCATTGTGTCCAGATTTTCTGAAGGGGGCTCAGAACCCAATGTGGCCTCTTATTTAGGTGGCTAAATGGAAGCTAACCTGCCTGAAAATTCCAGATTAAAAGCATAGATCCACACTGCCCGTGTCCATTTTCCCTAATATGCCCACAGCCAAGGGACAGACAGCACCAGAAGAATATTAATATAATTCTGTACACACACACACAAAAAGATGCCGAATGAAGCCATATAATTGGGGCCTGATTCTCATCTTTCACTGGTGTAAATAGGAATAAAACCAATGTAACAGAAGACAAGCAGCCCATAATGCTGACTTTTGCAAAAACTTTTCTTGGGTTCTATCTGTGATGTTGCTTTCTAGAGACACTAGTTTGCCAGGGTTTGTGGGGAGAGTATGCTTCCCACAACACTGTTGAAAGTTTTTGTAAGTGGCTGGCTGAGTCCCCATTTAAAATGATTATTTGCTTAGTTATATGTTGAGGCACTTACAGCATTTTATAGGCATCTTTTTATTATTTAAATCTAAATAAATAGAAATAAAATTAAAAAACCCCAACAATATGACCTAGAATTATTTCTAAAAATCTATGTTTCCTAGGCAGAATTTTGCAGAATAGATTCAGTGGCAGTATACTAACCCCACATGTACTATATCATAGACAAGCCTAGCAGTACTGCTTATAATTTAAGGTTGCCTGACACCTCCTATTATAAGACTCTGTTTTCAGTGGCTTAAAATTATAGTTTTGTTAGTATCCACGTATTCACATATGGTACTTTTTATAGATTTTTAACAAGGCTTTCAGAATATACATTGACGGCTGTTCAGGATTTTGTTCTTTTAGTTCTTGTTTCTGATGGATCTACCCACTTGTTTGACATTGCTCTGGGAGAGAAGGCTAAAAACAAGAGTTTATTAGATGTTATAAAAATGATAGGCTGATGAAAATTTATAGCTTAGCTGAAGCATGAAGAAGATGAAAAATAGCTCTCCATTTACACGTTTGACAGTTATTTTTGCAACCAATTGGAGAATTCAAGTTTAAACACAGAGAGAGAGAGAGAGAGAGAGAGAGAGACCGCACACTGGTCTGAACTATACTACTTCTGAGATCCCAATATAATTTTTTGACAAACCTCGTCATGGTATCTGAGCTCCTGTTTGGATGAAATACTTGGTAAGATGGACTATGACATCTACTACTACTAATGTATTATTATTAGGGCTGTCAAGCGATTAAAAAAATTAATCGCGATTAATCGTGCCTTTAAACAATAATAGAATACCATTTATTTAAATATTTTTGGATGTTTTCTACATTTTCAAATATACTGATTTCAATTACAACACAGAATACAAAGTGTACAGTGCTCACTTTATATTTATTTTTATTACAAATATTTGCACTGTAAAAAAACAAAAGAAATAGTACAGTATATTTCAATTCACCTAATACAAGTACTGTAGAGCAATCTCTTTATAATTAAAGTTGAACTTACAAATGTAGAATTATGTACAAAAAATAACTGCATTCAAAAATAAAACAATGTAAAACCTATAAGTCAGCTGAGTCCTAATTCAGCCAATCGCTCAAACAAACAAGTTTGGTTACATTTGCAGGAGATAATGCTTCCCACGTCTTGTTAACAATGTCACCTGAAAGTGAGAACAGGCATTCACATGACACTGTTGTAGCCGGCATCACAAGATATTTACATGCCAGATGCAATAAAGATTCATATGTCCCTTCATGCTTCAACCACCATTCCAGAAGACATGCGTCCATGCTCATGACGTGTTCTGTCCTGTCCTCCAGTGGTTAAGGAGAACAATTTATCACCCCCCTCTTTATAACAACCTCTTCCGTACTTAAAGACTATTATCACATCCCCTCAGTCTTCTCTACTCCAGACTAAACAAACCCAATTTTTCAATCTTTCCTCATAGGTCATGTTTTCTAGACCTTTAATCATTTCTGTTGCTCTCCTCTGCACTTTCTCCAGTGTGTCCACATCTTCCCTGAAGTTTGGTACCCAGAACTGAACAGAGTATTACAGCAAGGCCTTATCAGTGCTGAGTAGACTGAAAGAATTACTTCTTGTGTCTTGCTTACAACAATCCTGCTACTACATCCCAGAATGATGTTTGCTTTTTTTGCAACTGTATTATATTGTTGACTCATATTTACTTGAGATCCACTATAACCAGGGCCGGCTCCAGGCACCAGCCCACCAAGCTTGTGCTTGGGGCGGCACCTGGAGGGGGGCGGCACGGTGCGGCGCTCCGGCTCCGGGGAGAGCGGAGCGCCGGCCGGGCACTCTGCCCTCCTCCCAGGGCTCCAGCTGCCCTCCCCCCCAGTGCCCTCCCCCTGGCTTCCAGGGAGAGCGGAGCCCCGGCCGGGGCTCACCGCCCTCCCCCCAGTCGGGGCTGGCCGCCGGGGAGAGCAGAGCCCTCCTCCCAGGGCTCTGGCCGCCCTCCCCCCCGGAGCTCTCCCCCCGGCTGCCGGGGAGAGCGGAGCCCCGGCCGGGCACTCTGGCCACCGGGGAGAGTGGAGCCCCGGCCGGGGCTCGCCGCCCTCCCCCCGGCACTCTGGCCGCCGGGGAGAACGGAGCCCCGGCCGGGCACTCCGCCCTCCTCCCAGGGCTCCAGCCGCCCTCCCCCCGGATGCTGGGGAGAGCGGAGCCCCGGCCGGGGCTCATCGCCCTCCCCACGGGGCTCCGGCCGCCCTCCCCCCCATGCCCTCCCCTGCCAGGCGGGAGGAGAGGGGGGCGGCCGGAGGCTTTTTTGCCTGGGGCGGCAAAAAAGCCAGAGCCGGCCCTGACTATAACCCCCAGATCCTTTTCTGCAATACTCTTTCCTAGGCAGTCATTTCCCATTTTGTATTTATGCAATTGATTATTCCTTCCTAAGTATACTTTGTATTTGTCCTTATTGAATTCCATCCTATTAATTTCAGGCCATTTCTCCAGTTTGACAAATTCATTTTGAATTTTAATCCTGTCCTCTAAAGTGCTTGCAACCCTTCCGAGATTGGTATTGTCTGCAAACTTTATAAGTGTACTCTCTATGCTACAGTTGAACCTCAGAGTTATGAACACCAGAGTTACGAACTGAGCAGTCAACCACACACCTCATTTGGAACCAGAAGTACTCAATCGGGCAGCAGCAGAGATGATTTAAAAAAAAAAAAAAGGCAAATGCAGTACAGTACTGTGTTAAGTGTAAACTACTAAAAAATAAAGGGAAAGCAGCATTTTTCTTCTGCATGGTAAAGTTTCAAAGCTGTATTAAGCCAATGTTCAGTTGTAAACTTTTGAAAAAACAACCATAATGTTTTGTTCAGTGTTACAAACATTTCAGAGTTGCGAACAGCCTCCATTCCCGAGGTGTTCGTAACTCTGAGGTTCTACTGTATTATTCAAACCTTTTAAGATGATATTGAATAGAACTGGACCTAGGACAGATTCCTGCAGGACCCCACTCGCTATAACCCTTCCTGCTCAATTGTGAACCATTGATAACACACACACACTTATTTTATTGTCAGAGGCCAGGGTCCTGCAATGACATCTCCATGGACAGATCTGTGCACCAACACAGATTCCCAGTAAAGTTAATAAGGCTTCCTGCCTGGATTCAGGAGTCCAACCATGTGGATCTTATCATTGGATTAGGGCCAGATTTTAGACTTGGTTTTACCTTGCATATATGGTGCTTCCTCTACATAATTCCCAATATTAATGGCCTGAATCTCAAGCCTACTGTGCAGAACTGACAACGAAATCATTAGATCTGAGATCAGAGGGACTGCAAGGTGAAACCCCAACAGGGTCTCAGATCTTCTGATTCCTAGCCCTTTGCCCCATCTCCCTCTGCCTCATTCAGTGCCATCAGAAATACAGAATCAGGACATTCCAGATTGTGGAAATCTTTATTACAGAAATGAAATCCCTGGGATTTCATGTTCCCTCTGTTGCTTATGTCTTTTTTTCTCCCTAGGATGGCGATATTGTCCTGTTTGATAGGCCCGTGTGGTAAATATGAACTCTGTCAGACTGAGCTGTGCTGGCAATACAACTTAGTCCTGACCTGATTGCAACAGTCTTGCTATGCCAGTCTCTGTAGCTCAGATTGCCTAAGTGTCCAATGAGGCGTTTGCGAACCGCTCTCTTCCACGACTCGTGTGTGACTGGTCACCTCCGGCACACTGTGTTGCTTGGGCTCCCTGGTTCTAAAACTGAATTTGTTTAAACAGAACACCACCCAGTGAATGATACATTGTGATGATGCCTGTCCATGCTCAAGCATCTTTGCTTGCCTGCCAACATGGCTCTCTGTACTAAGAACATCCATTCCCCTAACACTGCTGCAAACAAAGACTCGCTTGTGTGACTGTTTACCAAGAGCAACTGGACAGGGCACAGTAAGCAGGTGGTGCCCCCAAACCCCCTCCAAACACCACTGCACATACTGAGAGCCAAAATGAAGTCACCCCTCCTGGGGTGTGAGTTAGTCACTCAAAGGTACTTCCAGAATCCCACAAAACCCCAGCCTAAGCCTCATCCTTATCCCAGGCTTAGCTGCCCCTCCTGACTGGGTACACTGACTGTTTCTTCTTTCTGGATCAGTCTATCCCCCAATTGCTCTAACTCTTGCTTTGTCTAAGAGCTGCTCCCCTTTGCTTTATACCTGTGTGGGGAAAGAAGCCAGCTGCACCAGTGAGTCTGCAAAGCCCAGCGGGCTCACCACCTGCTAACAGGTGTGATTTTCAGGCAAACTCTGCCAGCCTGATGCAGTGATCCAATTAAGCAGCTGTTAGGAATCTGAGTGCATGTGCTTGTAAATACGGTTTTGTAGTGTCCCCCCAGCTCCAGGGAAGGATTTACACACCCACTTGGAGCTCTGAGGCACCCCTTTGCCTGGGTACATACCCAGCCTGCTCTTGCAGAGGTGCACACGATGGACAGAAGAGGCTATTTTCCCACCCCCACTGTGTACCTGCAAGGAAGACCAGAATTGTGCCCTAATTGATGCCTCTAGAGAGGTGAGCACTCAAGAATTCACATTTCCATCTCATTATTTCAAGCGCCAGGTATCACCTGTAAACAAGTAACCAAGACAGATGCTTGTAATCATCTCTCTGCTTTGGTTTAAGTAGCCGTTGAATGGATAAGGTCAGCACGTCCTTCCTTGGAGCCACTAAACTCCAGTGGAATGGCCAGAATAAACTGCAAAGAGAAACAGAGTGACTCTGATCACCGGCACGGCATAGACTACAGGGTTACAGAGAAACCCAGCTCTCTTAATGATAATACTTTGCACATCGCATTAAAAAAACAAAACAAAATAAAAACCTCCTGGTGATTTAAAAACATTAACTAATTAAGCCTCACAACACTCCAATGGGGTTTTATTTTATTATAGTAATTTCACAGATGAGCAAGTTGTTAATTGACTTGCACAAGGTCACAGAGCAAGGCACCAGCAGAGCAGAGGCTAGAATTCAGGAGTCCTGAGAACGATACCCCTGCTCTAACCACTAGAACACTCTCCATTCCACAAGAAAACCAACAGCAATTTATGGAGGAACTAAATCAACTGGTTAGAACAGGCACCTGGGAATTGTCTAAGTCGGGACATAGCTGGGGTCAAGAAAGTGACTTCCGCTGTAAGGACAGTGCTAATGACAGTCTCTAGATTGGATGATGCAAACAGCTTCTGAGGGTAACAGCTGTTTCGTTTCCCTTCCCTCAAATCCGTAGCACATTCAGCGCTGCTGAGATGGATGCACAGAGGAATGACTCACAAAGAGCCCCAACTGGTTCTGTGGGATTTGGCTTCCTTACAATGAGCTGTGATTTTACCAGCAGATGCAGTGAAGGAGGGGCACTTGGGAGTCCTCCAACCCCAACAACTCCACTATTCCCTTCACCGTCAGCTCTACTCCTAACATGCTACTTATGGTGAACATTCCTCCTCTGATTAAAAAATGCTACTTTCTCCTACAGTAATACAAATCACACGGTCACAGATACTAACGGCATTCCAGAACCCTGCAGCATAAAATCACATTACTGCCAAGAACAGCCCAGGGTCCAGGCTCCTGTGAAGGCTTCCCTCCTAAAGCACTCCTTCCTGCTGGGAATTGAGCAAGAATCTGTCCTAGAGCATTTGCCTGCTACCTATGTTAATATGGCAGTAGATACGAATCTTATGTAGCCTTGGCCACTGGTTAACTTTAAAGATATTTGCTCCATTGCCTTTTCTTTTGGCTGTGCTTTCTGATAACAGTATGGCCCTTGATAGGATTTGCAGGTGTTGCTCTCTGTTTCACTGCAATCATTGCTTTACCCTCCAGTAACAGTGACAAATTGCTCTTGAGATCTAGCAATCACAGACAAAATCGCTGATATGAAAGCCGCCCTCATCTTTGCTGGGGGAGCGAGGCTTGAATCCGAATTCAAATCCAGATCCAAATCACACAACTAACCTCTGTTTCTATAATGGGTTGAATCAAAATCCCCAATGGACAAATAACCCATATTTTGAAGTATTTGACCCTCAGATCAAGTTCAGAAGTTTGTGACTAACCTACTTGCAAGGTAGAGTATGTCTACACTGCATTCAGAGGTTTGATTGTGGCATGTGTAGACAGACCTGAGTAAGCTTTAATTTAGCTAGCTCATGTATCAATAGCAGTGAAGCCACGGCAACATGGATTACCATATGGGCTAATTGCTCCAGTATGTATCCAGGCTCCCTAGTGGGCTTGAACTCAGGTGGCTAGCCCATGCTGCAGCCTGTGCTGCCGCAGCTCAGCTACTCTTGGTGCCCAAGCTAACTTTAATCTAGCTACACATGGTGCAATCACACATCTTATTGCAATGTAGACATACCCTTAGCAGGCCCATATCTATTTGCAATGTGTTTCAGTCCTGCTCTCTCCCGCCATGGTATTGGAGAATGTTTCACAGTTAAACATTCTGAATAAAAACAAGATGTTCTTGAGAAATGACTGCCAGCCATGATGATTGGTGTGGTTGTTTTGTATCATGGACTACGCCCCACCAGGGACTTAGCCATAGTGACAACTTAAATTATATCACTTGTGACTCATTTCAAATTGATGGAAGGATTCTACTTACTCCCCCTCCTGTCCTGTAACTCACATATCTATTAGGGGGTGACACCCTCCTACATTTCTTTCAGTTCTTTAGTGCTTGCCATGGAAATATCAATTGGTAAATATTTCTCTTGCATCTTTTTATATATAAAAGAGGGCGGTCATAGAAGTTCTGATCATTCTAGTCAAAGAAAGACTATGTTTCATGAATTTTCTTAGTAGAATTATAGCAAAAAGTTATTTACTCTGATGTTCATTTCCATCTTTATAGGAGAAATATTTCTTGCATGAAAAACAGCAGGAGTGGCTGATTTTTATGGCTCATTTTGTCAGCTATTAGCCAATTCGAGTGAGCCAAATATACACTAACAACTGAGAGAATATTGATAGGAATCTCAACACTTGACACGAACTGTAAGCTACTTCAACAAAAAATGTTTAGACTATATGGGGACATGTAACAAAACGAAAAAGGCAACAGTGCCAATAATACTTAATTATGGAGAAATGAAAGGAAGCCTTTTACATCTGGTTTGGCATCATCCCAAAACACAGAATTAATTCCTGAGAGGGTGAGAGAAGACATCTAGAGAGGAAACTGAAAACCATGATAATGAAGGGGCTGAAAACTTTTAATTGACCAGATTTCAAACAAGGAAAACCAAGCTTTGTCCCTACCAAGAGCTGCACTGGCGGCTATACAAGAACTCAGGGGCTGCACCTAGAGGAGAAGACTGCAGCCAATCTCAACTTGCAGGTGTGACCCACAGAGACCCATAGAGACTACAGGTCCCAGCATGCCAGGTTCTCAAAGTCAGACCCCCTCAGCTCAAGATGGAATATAGCAGTGTTTTCCAAAGTGCGTGGCATGTCCTGCAGAGGAGGTGGCATGAAGGACTATCTCAAGGGCACAGACGGGCATTTCAATTGTTTTCCAGAGTCTCACCTTTCATTTAAAAAAAGAAGTCCCTAGCTGTTAATGGTTGTGAAGTAAACCTTGAAAATGTGACCTTAGTGTAACCAAGGCAACATGTGCCTAAATTTTCAGACAGCCTGAAATGTGAACTACCCCCAATAACTCACCTTGGGTAGGCCTTTAACAACACATGGCAGAGTCAAAAAGGGGGAGTACAATTCATTTTATTTTACTGAAGGCAGGCGGAGGACCTCAACTTTTATTAAAGATAAGGTGACCATATTTCCCAAAGGGAAAATGGGACACCGTGTGGGGCTGACCCAAGCCCCCCTCTCCGCCAGGTTGGCCCAAGCTGCTAGCCCAAGCCCCCCTTCCTGCGCAGGGTTGGCATCTCTGCTTGCTCTGCCTGCCCCTGCACGAGGCTGACGCTGGCATTGCTGCTCATTCGAGCCCTGCCTCCCACCCTGCGCGGGGCTGGTTTCGCCAGTTGCCCCCCGGCACCCCACTTTTTTGACAGAAGTGGGCATTTGGCCTGTTCCTTTTGCCTCTGATCAAGTTGGCAAGAGAAAATGGGACAAATGGCCACTTTTGCCAAAAAAGTTGGGACGGCTGGGACAGGGCTTAAAAAAGAGACTATCCTGGCCAAAACAGGATGTATGGTCACCCTAATTAAAGATGAACGTAACCAGGGACACACGTTGGTATGCAGATCATACAGCCCTGATTTCGGGTCATAACTTCCAGTCTGGAATTCCCAATGGAGGAGTGAAAGGAGTGGAAGAGCTATACCTAGAGGGATGGATATTAGATCTATCATAGGGTATTTCTAATGCACCAATCACTGTGGTATCTAGCCATGAGTAACTGATGGAAAAGACCTTTTTTGCTTTCATAGTCCAGGGTCGGACGGTCACATGGTGTTTGGCTGAGGAGAGTGGTAACACTGCAGTGTCACAACAATGGAGGTAGTTGGCATCACAGTGGCCTGGCTTCTTGTTTGAACAAGCTTAATAGTGACAGAGAAGGAGGAGGATTTGTACACGGTCATAGGTAGGGAGTGAACCTGTGGTTGGGATGGGCACCCATTTGTACATATTTTTAGGCATTATAACATGATCTTCAGCCTTGCAAATCTCTCTGAGCAATTCTCAATGTGGTTCTAGGGAAGAATAAAAGTGCCAAAAAACGAGGAATTTTTTTTATGACATTAAGGGCCCAGTATTGCTCTCAATGTAGACAATGAAATTTGGCCTGGATTTTAACATGACAACTTTCTTTTGTACATGTAGAAAATTTGTTATCATAAGTGAAAAGCAATCTAGTTCTCCTTGTACCTGCAGTTACTTTAAATTAACTGCAGGGGGTAACCTTTTGCTGCTGATTTGTACTTGTTCATATATCAAGAGAAACTGTTCAGTTTAACTGGTTATACAGCAAAACCAGCTTCTATGAAACATTTTTGTCAGAATCTAAAAAAGAAACCCTGGAATTAGGCACAATTGTAATTTGTTTTATACATTAAGTTGTTTTTGAATCATATACATTCCACTGTTTGGTCTAATCCTTACTATTCAGGGTGAGGAATATACGTATTCATACGCACCTGCTGCAACATGCAACATTAAGATTTGGTTAGGTAAAGATTTAGAGCTCTGTTGCAAATACAGCATAGACTCCTGCAAACCCTTACTCACATGAATAGTTCCACTGAGTAAGACTTACTGGACCAGATCAATGCTTTGAATGCCATAAAGAATATGTAAAGTAACTGAAATTTCAGGTTAAAAAAACTAGATTTATTGGCAAACTATTGTTCACAAAACTTCCAAACAACAGTTCTTAAATTAATGCAATAGAAATAGATTCAGTTCAACACAATGGGGGTGTACAGCCCAGAACCCCTCAACTGTTAGCTGATCAATAACGCCATGTCTTTTACAAAAGTTACTGGAGAAAACCCTGTAACAACATACTCTTTCGATTTTTAACTAGAAACAAATATCATTTGTAAATATAATTTAATTCCCTCCTCCCCTCTGGAAAGTGCCTAATGGCAGCTGTGCCAAATAATGCAGGACAGGGAAGCACTCATTTAAATTGCTTGTGTTGGGCCTGTTTTAAACTCACAGGAGACACCGTGTCCACAATGCCACAGAAATACAGCACACCCTACTTGACAATGACTATTAGTTAAAAGAATTAAAAGCCTCACAAATAGAAACCTCTTAAAAATTACTAGCACATGCTCATTTTACTGTTGCAAACTCCCAACCTGCATCTATTTCAACCATATGTTGCATCCAGCAATGTTACCAACACTTGCAGTTTTATTGCAAGTTTCATAACATTTTTTTGGTTTTCCTTCTATCGAAAGTACTTATAGGGTCACAATTACTGTAGCATCTGAACACAGCACACACTTAAAATGTATTTCTCCTCCCACACCCCACTGAGGTACGGAAGTACCATCATCTCCTTTTTACAGATGGGAAAACTGAGGCATGGCGAGGTTAAATGACATGCCTGTGGTCACACAGAAAGCCTGTGGCAGAGCAGGAAATTGAACCTAGCTCTCCTAAATCCTATGGTAGTACCCTAGCCATTGCACCATCCTTCCCCTCACCTCATGAAGTTGTGATTATGTGAGACTATCAGCTTTTATTAAATAAAATAGAGTAAGTTTCCCACCCTTCTGTTTGCAGAGAAAAGCTTGAAAATGTGAACCCTAAAACTCCAAAACACAGCAGACAAATAAAAAGAACCCAAAATGTATTTTTAAATGTTATTTTTAAGCCAATCTTGGCACCTGACTCATGATTTTTCAATGCTTGGGGTTGCCAATACCAAACCCCAGCTTAAAAGAATTCCAGTTGTTTGAGAAATACATGTGTTTCCAGAGCTGGTGACACACAAAGAGTAAACAAAATGAGCCACAGTAGTTTCATCTTCCTTGGAAACATTAAGAATATGAAAGTTTGCCTAGCAGAAAATGGCAAGGCTAGTGGAGAAAGAACACAGAATCATATAAGTGCAGGCCTGGAAGGGACCTTGAAAGGTTTTCTAGTCAAGTCCCCTACACTCATGGCAGGACTAAGTATTATCTAGACCAGGGGTGGGCAAACTATGGCCTGGGGCCCACATCCAGCCCTTGAGACGTTTTAATCCGGCCCCTGAGCTCCTGCCAGGGAGCGGGGTCCGGGGCTTGCCCCGCTCCGCACGTGCCGTGGCACCACGTGGCTCCTGGAAGCAGCAGCATGTCCCCCTTTCCTATGTGTAGGGGCAGCCAGGGGATTTGCATGCTGCCCCCACCCCAAGTGCCGCCCCCACAGCTCCCATTGGCCAGGAACCACGGCCAATGGGCGCTGCAGGGGCGGTGCCCATGGACGGGGCAGCGCAAAGAGCAGCCTGGGCTGGGCCTCCTCGTAGGAGCCAGAGGGGGGAAATGCCACTGCTTCCGGGAGCTGCTTGAGGAAAGCACCACGCAGAGCCTGCCCCAACCCCCTGCCCTAACTCTGATCCCCCTCCTGCTCTCTGAGCCCCTTGGTCCCAGCCCAGAACACCCTCCTGCACTCCTAACCCCTCATCCCTAGTCCCAGCCCAGAGCCTGCACCCGCAGCTGGAGCCCTCATGCACCCCCACACACACACCTCAACCCCCTGCCCTAGTCTGCAGCCCCCTCCCACACCCTGCACTCCTCATTTCTGGCCCCACCCTAGAGCCCTCACCTTCTCCCACACCCCAATCCTGAATTTCGTGAGCATTCATGGCCTGCCATACAATTTCCATACCCAGATGTGGCCCTCAGGCCAAAAAGTTTGCCCAGCCCTAACAGGTGATTGTCTAACCTGCTCTTTAAAATCTCCAACGATGGAGATTCTACAACATCCCTAGGCAATTTATTTCAATGATTAACTAACCTGACAGTTAGAAAGTTTTTCCTAATGTCCAACCTATACCATCCTTGATGCAATTTAAGCCCATTGCTTCTTGTCGTACCCTCAGAGGTTAAAGAGAACAATTTTTCTCACTCCTTCTTATAACAACCTTTTATATATTTGAAAACTGTTATCCTGTCCCCTCTCAATCTTCTCTTCTCCAGATTAAACAAACACAATTTTGTTACTCTTCCCACATAGGTCATATTTTCTAGACTTTTAATCATTTTTGTTGCTCTTCTCTGGACTTTCTCCATTTTGTCTACATCTTTCCTGAAATGTGGTGCTGAGGACTAGACACAGTGCTCCAGGTGAGGCCTAATTAGCATGGAGTAGAGTGGAAGAATTACTTCCCATGTCTTGCTTACAACACTCCTGCTAATACATCCCTGAATGATGTTTGCTTTTTTTGTAACAGTATTACACTGTTGACTCATATTTAGCTTCTGATCCACTATGACCTCCAAATCCCTTTCCGCAGTACTCCTTCCTAGGCAGTCATTTTCCATTTTGTCTGTGTGCAACTGATTGTTCCTTCCTAAGTGGAGTTCTTTGCATTTGTCCTTATTGAATTTCATCCTATTTACTTCAGACCATTTCTCCATTTTGTCCAGATTAATTTGAAATTTAATCCTATCCTCCAAAGCACTTGCAACCCCTCCCAGTTTGGTATCATCTGCAAATTTTATGTGTGTACTCTCTATGTCATTATCTAAATCACTGATGAAGATTTTGAGCAGAACCAGACCCAGAACTGATTCCTGTGGGACTCCACTTGATATGCCTTTCCAGCTTGACTGTGAACCACAGATAACTTACTTTTTGGGAACGGTTTTCTAATCAGTTATGTACCCACTTTATAGTATCTCCATCTAGGTTGTATTTCCCTAATTTGTTTTTGAGACGGTCCTGCAAGACAGTATCAAAAGCCTTACTAAAGTCAAGATATACCACATCTATTGCTGCCTTCCATCCACAAGGTTTGTTACCCTGTTAAAGAAAGCTATTAGGTAGGTTGGCTTGGTATTTATTCTTGACAAATTCATGCTGACTGTTAAGTTATCCCCTTATTATCTTCTAGGTATTTTCAAATTGATTGTTTAATTATTTGTTCCATTATCTTTCTGGGTACTGAAGTTAAGATGACTGGTCTGTAATTCCCCGGGTTGTCCTTATTTCCCTTTTTATAGATTGGCACTATATTTGCCCTTTTCCAGTCCTCTGGAATCTCTCCCATCTTCCATGACTTTTCGTAGCTAATCGCTAATGGCTCAGATATCTCCTCAGTCAGCTCTTTGAGTGTTCTAGCATGTATTTCATCAGGCCCTGGTGACCTGAAGATATCTAACTGGTCTAAGTAATTTTTAACTTGTTCTTTCCCTATTTTAGCTTCTAATCCTACCTCATTTTCACTGGCATTCATTAAATTAGAAGTCCAATTGTTACTAAACTTTTTGGTGAAAACTGAAACAAAATCATTTAACACTTCTGCCATTTCCACATTTTCTGTTATTGTTCCCCCATACACACCCTCACTGAGTAACAGGCCTACCTTGTTCTTGGTCTTCCTCTTCCTTCTAATGTATTTGTAGAATGTTTTCTTGTTACCATTTATGTCTCTAGCTAGTTTAATCTCATTTATTGCCTTGGCCTTTCTAATTTTCTCCCTACATACTCGTGCTGTTTGTTTATATTCATCCTTTGTCATTTCACCTCGTTTCCACTTTTTGAGTTTCAGATCATTGAAGATTTCCTGGTTAAGCTATGATAGTCTCTTGCCATACTTCCTATCTTTCCTACATATCACTGCCAAGCTTTTAACAGGGGATTAAAAACAAGTGGAGAGTTTTAAAAAATAATAAAAGAACATAGCAGACAGTGCCCCTCAAGAACCTACTCAAGTAAGCATCCCCATTCAGGATAGCACTTTAGCACATGCTTAACTCAATGGGACTTAAATTCGTGCTTAAGTTCATTCCTGAACGGGGCCTAAGAAATTAGATCTGTAGTCTCTGCTCGGCACAAACATTTGATGTCATACATTATCCACAAGCCAAATAAATTCTAAGGCAATGTGTTTTGCTCCCAGTAATTAACATATTTAATGCGTGCAAGAAAAGACCCATCTAATGATGGTAGGAGCTGCAGAAGCTGGGAATAACTGATCTGACCTATTTATTTATTAAAAAGCCTCTCATGATAGTTGAAACTATCAAATTGTGAGCAAACAGAGTATACAATCACAGAAATATAGGGCTGGAAGGGACCTCAATTTATGATCCACTATAACCCCCATATCCTTTTCTGTAATGCTGCTGCTTAGCCAGTTATTTCCCATTTTGTATTTGTGCATTTACATTTTTCTTTCCTAAATATGGTACTTTGCACTTGTCTTTATTGAATTTCATGTTTTATTATTTCAGACTAATACTCCAATTTATCAAGACCGTTTTGAATTCTAATCCTGTCCTCCAAAGTGTTTGCAAACCCTCCCAGTTTGGTGTCATTTGCAAAATTTATAAGCATACTCATCGTTCCTTCATCCACATCCTTAATGACAATATTGAATACCAGAATCAGGATGCACCCTGTGGGACCCCACTTGATATGTCCTCCCATTTTGACAGTGATCCATTGATCACTACTCTTTGAGAATGGTCTTTCAGCCAGTTGTACACCCACCTTATAGTAATGTCATCTAGACCATATTTCCCTAGTTTACTATGAGAATGTCATGTGGGACTGTGTCAGAAACCTTACTAAATCCAGATAGAGCATGTCTACAGCTTCCCCACCCCATCCAGTAGGCCAGTTACACTGTTGAAGAAGGAAATTAGATTGGTTTGGCATGATTTGTTTTTGACAAATCCATGTTGGCTATTACCACCTTATTATTCTCTAGGTTTGAGCAAACTGATTCTTTAATAATTTGTTCCAGTATCTTTCTGGGTATCAAAGTTAGGCTGATGGTCTATAATTAATTCCTTGTGTCCTCCTTTTCAAAGATAGGTACTATGTTTGCCCTTTTCCAGTCATCTGGGACCTCACCCTTTCTCTATGAGGTCTCAAATGTATGTAGCCATGCGATCGTATTATCCTCTCCCTTGTCCTCCCTCTCCATTTTCTTTTCCTATTGTTTGTCATACTTACTTGGGGCTCGATCCTGCAAAGTTCTGAGCACTTTGGCCCTGACCCAGCAAAGCACTTAAACATGTGCTTAACTTTGCATATGGGAGTAGTCCCCCTGAAGTGAGGCATATGCTTAAGTGCTTTGGTGGGTCAGGCCCAGAGTAGTCAGCAGGGCCGGCGCCAGGCACCAGCCCACCAAGTTTGTGCTTGGGGCGGCGGTGCGGTGCTCCGGCTCCGGCCACCGGGGAGAGCGGAGCCCCAGCCGGCATTCCGTCCTCCCCCCGGTGCTCTGGCCGCCGGGGAGAGCGGAGCCGTGGCGGGCTCGCCGCCCTCCACCCGGTGCTCTGGCCGCCACTCCGCCATCCTCCCGGCGCTCTGGCCACTGGGGAGAGCGGAGCCGCGGCGGGCTCGCCGCCCTCCCTCCGGCACTCTGGCCACCGGGGAGAGCGCAGCCGCGGCGGGCTCGCCGCCCTCCTCCCGGCGCTCTGGCTGCCACTCCGCCCTCCCCCCAGCGCTCTGGCCGCCAGGGAGAGTGGAGCCGCGGCGGGCTCTCCGCCCTCCCTCCGGCACTCTGGCCTCCGGGGAGAGCGGAGCCCCAGCCAGCTCGCTGCCCTCCCTCCAGCGCTCTGGCCGCTGGGGAGAGCGGGGCCGCAGCAGGCTCGCCGCCCTCCCCCCGGCACTCTAGCCAGTCGGGGAGAGCGGCCTGCGGCCGGGCTCGGTGCCCTCCCCTGCCACGCTGGGGGGTGGGGGGTGGCGGGCGGCTTTTTTGCCTTGGGCAGCAAAAAAGCCAGCGCCAGCCCTGGTAGTCAGCACCTTGCATGACTGAGCCCTTGTTAGCTCGTGTGTCAAATTAGTAAGCCCTTAGGGAAAGGGAATGCTTCTTCCTAAGTGTTTGTACAGTGCCTACCACAATGGGACCCCAATCCCAAGTGATATGAGTACCCCAAATTGTTTCAATGTATTCAGCACAATTCTGGTTATGGGGCAATTACAATTCTGCAGTGGGGTCTGCCTGAATAGAGTTCATTGCAGAACTAGGGCCATAGTGAGGTTGTTTTGTGGGGAAAAAATTATTTAATTACAAATGGATTTCACTATATGTATAGATTTTGCTTTGCTTCACCCACTGTTGAGTCACCTCTATATAAAGTTGTTTTCCATAATTTTAACGTTCCTCTACCATTTCTCATTGCCTCACTTTTTCTGCCATTGGCTTTTGTTAGATGTGATTTTAATGGGAACAGGACTCTTGACATTAGACTTTCTGACTGCCATCCATTTGGGAAAAAATGATGGAGAATATAGTCTTTGGGCTGGTCTACAATGAAAAGTTACATCAGCACAACTAAATCTCTCAGGGGTGTGAAAAATCCACACCCATAAGAGATGTAGGCTTTGTCTACACTGCCAATTGAACAACAAAACTTTTGTCATTTACAGGTGCCTAAACTCCCCCCCGCCCCCCGAAAGACAAAAGTTTTGCTGCGGCAAGTGGCAGTGTAAACGACTTGTTGTTGGCAGGAGCACTCGCCTGTCGACAACGCGAACCCCGCTCGTAGGGGGTTGAAGTATTCTGTCAGCAAAAGTGCCGACAAATAGTGTTTACACTGCCCGACATTTAGGGACACGGCCGTGTCAATATGGCCGTGTCGCTAAAAGCTGTGTAGTATAGACAAAGCCTAAGTCAAGCCGCTGTAAATCCATGTGTAGACAATGCAAGGTAGGCCTCGCAGAGGTGGATTACCTCCAGCGACGGAAGGGGTAGTAAGTGTCTACACAGAAGCACTACAATGGCACAGCTGCAGCTATGTCTCTGTGGAGTTTTAAGTGTAGACGTAGCCTTAAAGAATACAAGTAAGAGAGTACCTTTCCAGTGGACACTAGATGGGTGGCTGGAGCTTTACTCAAACTACATCTCATTGGAAAGAGATTGGTAAAATACAGGAGCGGGGAGATTTATGGGAAAACACATGGAAACTAGAAAACTGTTGAGGGAGTCTGGAATTAAAATATGGAAATAAGTAATATTACTAAGTTTGTTGGAAGGGATGCTACATAAATAAATGTGAGAGACACAGACAGATCCCTCTTTGGATGGTTTAAGTTTGTGAGTTAAGGTGTTTAGGAATTAGATAAGTTGGGTTCTAAATGTAATTGGGAGGGGGTAATATTGATATTATTGTCTTTTAGTTGTCTATACTGTCAAAAAGAAATCTTAATAAAAAGAACAAATACTTAAAAACAAAGATAAATGGACAATATTTACCAAATATTTGTGGTGGTTGATTTTGGTCTAAATACCACAAACTACCCAAGGCTGTTCTAAGGGCACATTTTAAAACATCTTTTAACCATTTTCATATAATTATATTTTTAAGGTGTGTGTGTGTGTATATATATATATATATATATATATATATATATATATATGGGGGTGTCCATCCCACACAAGGCCTGAAGGGGTTAAGGTGGCCAGGTGGCCCAATAACCACCTAGGCTGCATCTGGAGGAAGGACTAATTAGAGATGAGGCTCAGCTGGACAGGAACAGGAGGGGCCTTTATAAAGCCCAGTAGCTGAGGGCAGAAGGGGGCTGCAGAGAGAGAAATGGCAGCCACTCTCAGGGTGAGAGAAGGTAAGGTAAGGTAGGAAGTAGTCCAGGGATACAACAGTAAGGGTTAGGACCGTACAGACATTGACTGCTTGTTGTAGGGTCCCTGGGCTGGAAGCCAGCATAGAGGGTGGGTCTGGGTTCCCTACCAGCCTCTGGGCAGCGGTGCCTTTAAGGGCAGTGAGAGGAAAGAAAGCCTGGGACAGTGAGTCCCCAGAGACTTTGATACCCCAGAAGGGGCAAACTACAGTGACCTGGCTGGAAGGCCAAAGCAGGAGCAGTCAAATCCCAAGCAAGCAAGGCAGGGGAATGACAGCATGAGCAACCACTGCAGCGACGTCTGACTGGCAGAGCTATTCCCCAGACACTGCCAGAAGGAGGCACTCTAGAGAGAAGTAGAACACTCTGTGACAATATAACATTATCCACTTTGACAGTGAATCCAAAATGCATATGCCATGAAGGAGAAGAAACCAATACAACGAGGCTCATTTCACTCTACTCCTCTGATCCCTCAGACTCCGTACTTATGCAAATATCCTTTTCTTTACTGTTACCTCATCCCCAATTTGTCTGTTTATCCACCTGTTGTTCATTGTTATAGTCATAAAACATGAGCTCTCTGGGGCAAGGACTGTCTTTATTCTACTCCATTTGTGAAGTGCTAGCACAATGGGGCTTTGATGATTAGCTAGGGCCTCTGGGCACTACTTCAATCAATAATAATCATTCCCTGGTTAGAGGGGGAGTAGACACAAGAAAAGTACACCTCTATGTCAATATAATGCTGTCCACCATCATCACAGTGAAGCAGTGGTGAAAATGTATCAGAAGAACCAAGACATCGGCCCTGTCTATAGCTTTTTGCTGTTGCTGGGGTTTTTTGTATCCCTTCAGCTACGTTGACACAAACCCTCAGTGTAGATGCACTGCACCATTCAAAGAGGAGACTTACATCAGTTCAACTTACCCCTGTTTTACAAGCCTTGTCTTACATGGTTATAGTGAGCTTACTAGTATAGTCTAGTTTACACTAGGGGGTTGCACTCCTGACATCAGTACAAATTTCTCTAATCTAGATAAACCCAGAGAAAACTGGGAAGGGCACCTCTAAGTGCAATAGAGGAATGAGCAAAGAGACACTCAACTAGAACAAATAGGCTGGCCAAAAAAAAGTACAACAAATAAACAAGCCCCTATGATTCACTGGTCCTGCGGGCAAAACAAATTAAAAGAATAACCAAGAGCAATAGATCAGGAAAAACAGCTTCAGAACAAAGCCTACAAAGGATTTCCCATGGGCATTAAAGGGAGATAAAACAAAACATTCTTAATGTAGGGAGTTCACTTGTGGTAGAGATTCCTTTATTTAATCTAAGTAAAGCTTTTGGTCAGGATCATGACTCAGTTTTTCTGATCTCTACACAATGTTTATTATTAAAAGTATTGACTAACAGGTCTTTCTGGTGTAACCCTTCTGCCCATCTGAGTTGACAGCAACAAAGGCTGGGTTCAGTATCTAGGGGTTCTGTTTCAATAACACAATGTAAAACCAGCTCGAGCCCCCACCCAGTGACCTGGGACAATTACATACCACGCCCCGGGCGCCTCTAAGAGGCAATACTTCCCCTGTCACAAGCACAGAGTCTGAGTGTAGCAAAATCCTTTTAATAAAGGAGGGAAACAATTCGGCATTATGTTGGGGAAACACCACAAACAGGATTCATAACACAAACCATGAGCAAAAGACCCACCCCCAAGTAAGTTTGGCAGTATCCTTTTCCCCTCAGGGTCTTAAGTCCAGCAACCCAATAAATCACCCAAAGTCCCAAAAGTCCAACACCCAAAAGTCTCTTGAGTCCAGCAACACAAAAATCACCCAAAAGTCCAACAACCCAAAAGTTTCTGTCCCTGGTCAGTGCAGCCCCAGAGTTCAAAAGTTTATCTGCAGAGTTTTACCTCCCAGCCCAGGGAGGGGGGCACAGCGGTGTTAAGGGGCACCTTATGTGGTCCAAGGCCAACTGCCCCACCTCTCCATGGGGTTCTGCTGCAGCCACTCCACTCCACCAGCCATCCCATGAGCCACTCCACTATTCCGCGAACTGCTCTGCTCCACCAGCCGCTCCGCTCCACCAGCTGTCCCGCAAGCCGCTCCAATCGTCCCACGAACTGCTCTGCTCCGCCAGCCGCTCAGCAACATAGCTTCAGGCCCCCCCCACAGCACTCAGTGATTTCAGCTCTTTAGTGATTTCAGCTTGTAGTAGGAGAGCCTCAGTGCTGGTGCACCATTGGCCCAAAGTGAATTCAGCTCAGCAGCCTGTAACTAGACTTCTAATTGAATTTAGTCTTGCATCTGAAGAAGTGAGGTTCTTACCCACGAAAGTTTATGCTCCCAATACTTCTGTTAGTCTTAAAGGTGCCACAGAATCCTCTGTTGCTTTTTACAGATTCAGACTAACACAGCTACCCCTCTGATACTTGAGAATTAAAATTAGCTCTGATATTCCACAGTAGAGAGAGAAGAAGGTACAATTAGCATTTCAGGCCCTCAAAAGGAACCAATACCATCAGGTACAAATACCTGTCCCCAGCCTCTTTCAATTCACTGGGTTTTGGAACCCATGTCCCTTGTCTACCGAGTACTACTTAGTCGATGGCGAGTCCCTCTGTCATAAAACAGTTTCATTGTCCTTGATTCACATAATCAGGGTAACAACACTTTATTCTTCCTGCTCCAATAACAGAGAAACTGGGGATCCCACAGCAGCCAAAGTGACCATTTGGGCTGCTGTAGGTTCATGTTAGGCGGGGTGGGTGTGCCTATGCAAACAGGATCAGCCCCTGAAGTTCTTTTCCACAACTCGCCACAACTCACCACCAGATGTCAATGTAGAGCTCATCCTGACTCTGCCTACATCAGGGCAGAGGTAAGTTTAGGACTCAAATATGGGATGTCTCTTGCAATGTTAGATGACAAGAAAACAAGCTTCAAACTCAGCCTGAATGGGCTGTAAGACCATACTGAATGCAGCCCCATTGCCTTCAGTGGAGTTGTCTGGGCATAATTAAGGAAAAAACTTAGCCTTTGGAATCTAATTCACACCCATAAAATTCAGACAATCCAGAGTTCAGGCCAAAGTGCTATGTATTCCATGGCCATGAAATTCATCCCTTGATCCTATCTTCCCACGGAATTGTTCTGTGGAACCTATGCTTTCTTGTATTAAAAAGTCTCCAGCCCTCATACGTTAACCTTGAAAACAGGAACCAAATATCAACAAATTCAGGGTTCTGTTCCTGAGTTTACAGATAGCTTGAAACAATAGCTCAGAGGTATGAGCTACCCATTCATCAGGTTGTTAATACTGAAATCCAAAAATAGTCATTTAACTGACATTGTTAATTGTATCTCTGACAACCATTTTAGCAGAAATACCAGCTAATGTGCTTATTCCACAATCCCTAACTCCCTCCTTTGCCTCCACAGATCCCAATATACCCCACCTGTCTCTACATGCTAGCTCACACCCTGACACCTTCTATGATATTGCTATGCATTGTCCTCTCACAAATCTGTGGCATGCTGCAAACTGAAAACATGGGAACACCAGAATTGCCAAATTGGCTCAGACCCATAGTCCATCCAGTCCAGCATCTTGTCGCCAACAGTGTCCAGCACCAAATGCTGTAGCGGGCAGTGCAGAAACCCCACAATAGGCAGATGTGGGATAATCTGCCCTGCATTAATTTTTTCATCCAAATCCCTAATTTTTTCATCCAAGGCTTAAACCTTGAACCATGAGGTTTTTATCACCCTTCCAAGAAGATTTGTTAGGATTGACTATAAAACTTTGGATATCCTTGTTATTCATATAAATGTCCAATCCGTCTCTGAATCTTGCTGTAGGACAATATAAAATACATGGAATTATACCTGGGGCTCCTGCATTGATTGCATCATTCACCTTCAAATTGAATTCAGTACAATCCCCATTTTTTTTATTTTAAATCAAGCTGCTACAGAATTTCCAACCTACTTCACCGGCGCGCCATGTAACCCAGGGCCCTTACAGCAGAATTTAGGACCAGCTAATCAGAGATTACCAGCAGCCTTGTCAAAGTGCTGGTAGGTCTTTCTTATCAGTCCATGTGTATATGTACACATACCATAACTTAATCAGCTAAAGAGCACATCTATTGACATTTTAGGATATGTATTTACATACTCAAGTCCCCTTCTGCTCATTCAAGAGCAAGTGACCTACAGGTCAACCAGGAAGCTCTCGGGTAACTGAGAGGTTAGCAGAAGGCTAACGGAGAGTCCGCTACAAAGCAGGTTTTGTTTAGCCCAGCCAGGCCTTTATTTGATTTCTATTAAATATTTCAAATTGGTTTAAGCTTCCTGAAAACAATAGTCCCTGAGAAATCTCCCCACCTGTCAACCTTTCCGCTCTCTTATTGTAAGACTTAAGTAGAGAATGTGACATTTTGGGGAATATATTTTGTCATCATGTGAATTTTTTGCTTTTATGAATAGCATTTATTATTGTAACCTCCACTATGGATTAGAACCTCCATTTAGTAGCAGGAATTTGACACCCAGAGGGCAGGCTACATCTAGAAAGCTGCAACAGGAGGCCCATCAACATGCAAATAGTTTTACCCTGGTAGAATAATGGGAGTTTCTACCAGCAGACCTATTGACTTTTAGTAACTCTCTTCCCAGCAGCAGGGCGGGAGTGGGGGACAGGGGGTTGGAGAGTAGAAATCACCAGTGGAAAAAATAGAAAAGGTGCCAGAGGTTGCTTTTAAAAGTGACAGGCTCCCTGAGCAAGAGGAGCCATTCCATGACCAGAAGATACAGCTAGAGGAGTGACTTTGCCTTCTCCCAATGCCACTGACCAAAACTGAGGACTCTTCGGAACAGTGAAGACTCTGATGGGGGAATTGCATTCAGGGTTTTGTTTTGCATGTATCTGTGCTGTCAAAGAGTAAAAACTATGTTTAAGAAGTTCCTCTGCAACACCTGTATTCTTTGCTTTAACTGCCACATAGCTCCCCAAGGGATCAAACCATAAACCACAACGACGTGGGACTCCAGGAGAAGATGCGGAGTGGCTGGAGAGGCTTTGGAGGGCTCAGCAATAGCTTCGGGGCATATGGCACTTAGACTGCGGAGACCCTTGTGCCAAGATGGATGACAGACAAGAGATCTGACCTTGCGAGAGCCTCTTTCGAGCCCCACAACTGGAAGCATTGACTGGACTCTGCTCAGACCCAGCTGGCTTGGATGTGCGTGGCATCCAAAAGTTTGGTCCAATTAACACAGTCTGGTGACCATCCACTATGGGAACTCAGTCATGACTGTGCCCGGAAGGTTTTAGTTCATGACTCCTTAATTAAAGAGCTGTTGCAGTATGTCATGTGGCCACCAATGGGCACTGCATATGTTTGGTAAATCTACATACTAAAACTCATGACACTTTCAACTAATTGGATGCCTGTTGCTTTCTTAGGCCAGGATCCTGCCATCTAATATACATGGACAGACGTTTACATCCATGTAGATTCCTGTGGAACTCAGCAGAACTCCTCAAGCCACAGGGGTCCATCCACACAGATCAGATTGCAGGATGGAGGCCTTGGTGGCCTGATCCAAAGCCTTTCCATTGACTGATAAGCTTCATCATCACTGATAAGCTTCACTGGTAGGCCAGGAGTCTGCTGATTTGTTGCCACATTAAAATATCATATCTGAGTTGTTGCTCACTTTTATTGGCCAGTTTGGTGAACAACTAGACTGTATGTTTTTCGATTGGCATAGTCTTTGATCTTCTGTTCGTTTGTGCTATCTGTATAATTCAGTTTTCTACTTTTTTCCAGGTCTTGTTGTTTCCATGCCCTTCATTTTTTTCTGATTGGTGTGGCAACAAATAGAAAATGCCCCAAAACATTTTAAACACAGGAAAACATTCAATAAAACAGTTGACACCTTTCCTGTACTTTACCAAAACTTCCATGAGGCAACACAAGAAGACCCAGTTGAGAAATGTTTAAATGTTATTACTCTTAAGAACCTAATAATCAATTCAAAGCTAAATGATTCTCAGATAGAAAAGACTATACCTCCCATAGAAATCCCAGAAAGTCTACTCTACAATCAGTTAACAGGCAAAGCACTATGCTAAAGTATAGTATTCTATAAAACCATTTTAATGGAGAATTCTACATCTAAAAATTAAGAGATTTAGCCATCCTGATTTTAGAAGTAGTTACAGATATTATGGAAAATATGCTACCCTAGACAGACAGGATAGCTATCAATTCAATAATCCCCAGAGAAGGCAAAGTCAAAACAAACTGAGCCTTCCACAATTTGATCCCCCTTTATTACAGCTTGTTTTGAAATGTGATGGGTTGATGGGTTTCATTGTAAATAGAATAGGTTCGGTGTTGGAAAACTTATTAATATTATTACACAAAAAAGGAAAAAATATTTCATCCTCACTTGACGATGAAAAATTTCTGATGGGGTAAATGGATCTCTTATTTGCAGTTTTAGGAAAAAACGGGTTTCTCAGTGGAATATATATCATGGATTGAAATCTTGAAGCTCAAGTGAAGTTCAATGACTGTTACTCAACCCCTTTACATTAAAGCAGAGGTTCATGATAGAGTAGCCCTCTTTTTCCCACTCCTGTTTGTTATTTCAACAGATCCACTGGCAGCCAGCATCAGAAAAAATGAAAAAATAATACGAACAAAAATAGGGAACATCTTCAAATGTATGCAGAGCACTTAGTCATTTTGTAAACTTTCTGTTTCCTGACATCTCTGTTTTACAGCTATGTTAGGGAGGGAGATTATCCAGCCAGACGGATCGAATCATATGCAGAATTCACTCTCTGGGAAGCAGTATGACGTACATAACCATTTTAAAATGAAAGTTGCTTGATCACATTGCTTTTCTTTTCAAAAAGGTGTATGTAAAATGATCATGCCCCATGTAAAAAAAATTGCCTAAAAATTCAGTTTGAAAAGTGAAACCTTTTTCAGGTTTCACACCATGCCTTCCCCTCCTCACCCATAAAAAGTATAAGGTAATTAAAAGAAAACTTTGATTAACTGACCATTTGGACTCAATGATCAAATAGGCCATCATCTTTACCTACTAGAGCCCTATTTACATCCTGGTTATACATGCCTTTGGAAAGATCGGATTATAATGGAAATGCTCAGAGACCCTACACAAGGAGTAGTCAATAGGCAGACCACAGGCCAAAACTGGACCGCCAGACCCTTTTGAACAGACCCTGAAATCTTTATTATTATTTTCTCTAGAGTCTGGACCTTGACTAAGAAATTTGGACCTTGACAAAAAATAATTGACTATCCTGCCCTACACTATAGCAACTTGACTAGCAACACTATAGTAATCTTACTGCTGAAAGAACATTTCCTCTTGCTTTTGCCTAAACCGGCTCCACTTGCTCATTCCTATTCTAGTTGATCAGTGTATATATACCTTTGCCAAATACAAACTGCCCAGGAAATTGGAAACCTCTGTCCTCTCATACAGTTCATATGATTCACTTATGTGCCCATTTGTTTCATACAGTAATGTATGCACCCAACTATGTCTCTACATTAGAGTGATGCTGCATAAGCCGTGTTGGGTAAGACTAATATGACGGTATCACCCTTACTGATAATCACAGCTCTCATTCAAGACAATTATAGCACATTATAAATAGAGATATAGGGATCCTGCTTGTTTTGGAATTCTCAGACATCAAGTACTTGCTGCTATTTCCCTGAATAGGGTGTGGATTTGGATGACTAGTTAGGTCAGTCTCACATTACTTACAGTGTCAGCAGCTTGTGCTAAGATGGGTCTTATGCAAGGGAAGAGGTCAGCCCTCAGCAGTACATAGCATGGGAGACAGTTCAGCTGCACTGATCACACAAAACAATGCCAGACCTTGCTTTTCTCATAAGATAGGACAAAAAGCAAAGAGTTAAAAGACTATTTGACTCCATTTGAATGTATTGATGGATACTGAATGTGAGCTCCTTTTTCACCATGAACCTGATCCAACGCCCACCAAGTCAATGGGAGTCTTTCCACTGTCAGGTCTGGGTGCTAGTTTAATGACTGTTTAGGAGTATTCATTGTGAATGGATAAAAATAATCTAGTAAAACACAGAATCACAGAAATGCAGAACTGGAAGGGACCAGTAGCGTAGCTAGTGGGGTGCAGGGGAAGCAGCCACTTCCCTTCAGCAAATTTGACCAAAGCGGCACCTTTCCAACTGTGGCCAGAGGAGCGAGGGCGCAGCCATGCGGGGGCAGCAGGCGTGCAGCCGGAGGAGCAGGGGGGCGCGGCCAGAGGAGTGGGGGGGTGCAGGCTGGCGGCCGGCAGCCACAGGGGGATGGCGGGTGCGGCCTGAGGAGTGGGGGGGCGCAGTATGGCGGCCGGCAGCAGCGGCCAGAGAAGCGGGGGGGGGTGGCCGTGGGGTTGGCACAGCAGGGCCGGAGGGGCCATGGGGGGGAGGGGCGGTGCGGCTGGAGGAGCCAGTCAAGGGGGAGGGGCGGACCAGCCAGAGGAGGAGCCAACCAAGGGGGCGTGGCCAGAGGAGGAGCCAAGGTAAGCGCCTTTTTTAGGTTTACTCCCCCTCCTCTTAGAAGCTGGTTACGCCACTGGAAGGGACCACAATTTGTCATCAAGTTCAGTCCCCTGCATTGAGGCTGGTCTAAGTATTATCTAGAGCAGGAGTCGGCAATGTTCAGCACGTGGCTCACCAGGGTAAGCACCCTGGCGGGCCGGCCAGTTTTATTTACCTGTTGACACGGCAGGTTCGGCCGATCGCGGCCCCCACTGGCCGCAGTTCGCTGTCCCGGGCCACTGGGGACGGCAAGAAGCCGCGGCCAGCACATCGCTCGGCCACGCCGCTTCTCGCCGCCCCCATTGGCCCGGGACAGTGAACTGCAGCCAGTGGGGGGCCGCGATCGGCCGAACCTGCCGCGTCAGCAGGTAAATAAAACTGGCCCGGCCCGCCACGGTGCTTACCCTGGCGAGCCACGTGCCGAACATTGCCGACTCCTGATCTAGAGCTAAACCATCCCTGACAGGTGTTTGTCTAACATGTTCTTAAAAACCTCCAATGACAGATTCCACAGCCTCCCTAGGTAACTTGTTCCAGTGCTTAACTACCCTGGCACTTAAGATGATATTTCCTAACATCTAACCTAAATCTCCCTTGCTGCAATTTAGGCCCATTACTGTTATGGACTGGGATGTAGCCAATCTGGCTTAGCAGTCAGAGCAGATGTCATGTCCAGTGGGTGGAGCAGGCATCCAGGTTGGGAAATGAAGCCACGGGTCAGCACCAGAGTCAACTACCAATTACCAGAACCAGAAATCAAAGCTGAAGGTCAGATACCAAACATGAGAGCCAAGGGTCAAGCCAGAGTCAGGGTCAGAAACTGGAGGCCAGAGCCAGGTCTGATCACTGATAATTGGAGGCGAGGTGAAAGGGCAGGAACCAGCAGAGATGCAAGGATCAAGCACAGAGCAGGAGCACAGTGGGAACAGGAGTGAAGGCAGCAGGGGCAGCTCTATGTATTTTGCCGCCCCAAGCACGGCAGTCAGGTGGCTTTCGGCAGCGCACCTGCGGCAGGTGCGCTGGTAATGCAGATTCAGCAGCATGCCTGCGGGAGGTCCGCCGGTCCCGCGGCTTCGGCAGCAGGTACGCCGAAGCAGTGGGACCGGCAGACCTCCCACAGGCATGCCACCGAAGGCTCCTTGACTGCTGCCCCCACAGCGACTGGCAGGCCGCCCCCCATGGCTTGCCACCCCAGGCACGCGCTTGGTGCGCTGGTGCCTGGAGCTGCCCCTGGAAAGCAGGCAGGAGCAGGAATCAGGAACAGGGGTAGGTGCAGGAAACGGGCACAACAGGGAATCACCTTGTTGCTCAAACAAACTTTCTGTACCTCTTTCTGCCTGAAATAGCAGGTTGCACCAGTCAGTGGAGCCAGGCAATCCTCCAATCAGGGTTCCTGTGGGTGGTGCCCTGACAGAAGCTATAGTCCTACTAGCTTCTCGGCCCACCAAGTTTCAATGGCCTTTAATGGAGGCCAGGATGCAGCACCTGTCAGGGACTCCCAGGCCTGGGTTCAAGACCTAGGTCCCATAATTACATCTTGTCCTATCCCTTTAGTGGATAAGGAGAAAAATTTATCACCCTCCTCTTTATAGCAACCTTTCAAATACTTGAAGACTGTCATCATTCCCCCTCCCCCAAATCTTCTCCTCTCCAGACTAAACAAACCCAGTTTTTTCAATCTGTCCTCATAGGTCATGTTTCCTAGACATGTTTCCTGAATTCATCCTATTTATTTCAGACCCTTTCTCCAGTTTATCAAGATCATTTTGAATTCTAATCCTGTCATTCAAAGTCACAGAATCATAGAATATCAGGGTTGGAAGGGACCTCAGGAGGTCATCTAGTCCAACCTCCTGCTCAAAGCAGGACCAGTCCCCAACTAAATCATCCCAGCCAGGGCTTTGTCAAGCCTGACCTTAAAAACCTCTAAGGAAGGAGATTCCACCACCTCCCTAGGTAACCCATTACAGTGCTTCACCACTCTCCTAGTGAAAAAGATTTTCCTAATATCCAACCTAAACCTCCCCCACTGTACCTTGAGACCATTACTCCTTGTTCTGTCATCTGGTACCCCTGAGAACAGTCTAAATCCATCCTCTTTGGAACCCCCTTTCAGGTAGTTGAAAGTAGCTATCAAATCCTTGCAACCCCTCCCAGCTTGGTATCATCCATAAAATGCATAAGTGAACTCACCATGCCATTATCCAAATAATTTATGAAGATATTGAATAGAACCAGACGCAGAGAAATCCCTACAGGGCCCCACACTTCCAGCTTGATTGTGAATCATTGATAACTACTCTCTGAATATGCTTTTCCAACTAATTGGGCACCCACCTTATAGTAGTTACATCTATATTTCCCTAGTTTGCTTATGAGAAGGTCATGTGAGATGTTATCAAAAGCCTTACTGCAGTTGAGATATCACATCTACTGCTTTTCCCCATATCCACAAGGCTTGTTGATCTGTCAAAGAAGGATATTAGGTTGCTTTGACATGATTTGTTCTTGACAAATCCATGATGACTGTTATTTATCACCTTGCTATCTTCTAGGTCAGTGGTGGGCAACCTGTGGCCCATAAGGGTAATCCGCTGGCAGGCTGCCAGATAGTTTTTTTACATTGGCATGGCTGCCCGCAGTTCCCAGTGGCCGCGGTTCGCCGTTCCTGGCCAATGGGAGCTGTGGGAAGTGGCAGCCAGCACATACCTGTGGCCCGCCAGCGGTTTACCCTGACGGACTGCTTGCGGCCTGCAGGTTGCCCACCACTGTTCTAGGTGCTTACAAAATGACTGTTTGATTATTTATGCCATTATATTTCCGGGTACTGAATTTAAGCTGACTGGTCTGTAATTCCCTGGTTTGTCCTTATTCATTAATTCATAGTCATTTATTAACAATACCTGTATTCTTGAGGGACCAAAGAGTCCTCTTTGAACTTCCTTAGATCTATGTTCAAACCAATTTTCAACTAGCAAACCATCCTATTCCCAAACTATAAAGCATTGCATCATTTTCTAACCTTTTCATATTGCTGATATTTATTAACCGCATGTGGGGAAGGATGAAAAAGACACCAACAGTGTTATCAGTGGACCCTTTGTTACAAGGGACAATTTCTCTTTCCCAAAAGGAACAGTTGAATGTCAGCTAACCAAAGCAGCTAGAAAATATGTTTAGGGATGGGAGGGGTAGAATTTGACCCCTCTGTCCCATGTTTTACCTACATGAAGGCCACGTTGCTGTACCATTGTGATAAACTTTAACACTTGTTTAACCCTGTTAAGCAAACAGATGAAGCAAACAATTACCCATGGTTGCAGACCACATCTGGTCGAACTTAATTGCAGGTTAAAAAACTGCTGATTGTGCAGTATTGCAATAGGGAATTCTATAAGCACAATGAGGGGTTTATTGGGGTCTTTTGCACAGCAGGGCCAAGCATGTTTTTTGTCCGGTTTAAAGCTAACACATAGCAGTGTGTGACAAATTGCAGTGAAGTAAGCTCACGTCCCCCTTCACTTCTTGAGTTAGAGAGTACAGATGATTCTTACGTCAGACCGTTTTGCTTCTATCTTTATGCCATGCCTTAGGCTTAAAGTGTTCAAACCAGATGCAATCCTGTCTGGTCTCCCTAATACACCTCTACCCCGATATAACGCGACCCGATATAACACGAATTCGGATATAACGCGGTAAAGAAGTGCTCCGGTGGGGCGGAGCTGCATGCTCTGGCAGATCAAAGCAAGTTCAATAAAATGCCGTTTCACCTATAACGCAGTATGATTTTTTGGCTCCCGAGGACAGCGTTATATCGGGGTAGAGGTGTATGTCCAGTATAATAAATATAACAAATGTATTTAAACTTAGAGCTACCTTTGCGCACAGAACCCAGGAGCACCCCAGTCCCCCTTTCTCTTGTCTGCTGACTTCTAGACAGACTCAAAGGGAAAACAACGCCCCCCCCCCTTCTCTGTTTTAAAGAGACAAATCTTGCATCCCCTTTGACATACTGGGCCCAATTAATCCCTGGTGTAACTTCAAGGAATTCAATGGTATTTCCCAAAGGATGAATATGGCTCATTCATTGCAAGTATCAGAACTCAAGACTTAACATGGACTGGACTGCAGACCTGGCCAAAATAAAGAAGAGGCTGTGAGGTGGGCTTGATACCACTGCTGAGAGGCAGTGTTATGGCTAAATCTGAAAAATTGCCCTCCCCCTCCCCCAAGCTGGCAAGCAGGAAGCACAGTATTGACAATCCCCACCACATGTGATATTTTCCTGTACCTTTTTCTGATGGGTACATGCAGGACTGGCCCTAGACCAAATGGTGCCCCAGGCAAGGAGTGTCTTCGATGCCCCCCACATTTGTTAAACTTTTGAATACCTTATTTTTTATTGCATTTGTCACCCATTTCACAACTTTGATGCATGATTTGCATGCATGATTTATCCCTGTCATATAAGACAATAAATTAGCACACTAGGATCTGTAAATCTCTATTTATTCATGCCATATATAAGCACAAAAAAATTGTTTCCTCTAAGCTTATAGAAACTTTTTAATTTTAAGAGTAACTGAAATGTACTAACATCAAGAAATTAAACTGTCCTCACACATTACATGTTAAGCATGGCAAAAGAAGTAACAGTATTTATTTTATATTGTTGAGTAGATAGGGGTTTGATAGATATCTCTGGTGTCTCATTAAATATGTCCTTTGTTAGTCACTACTTACATTCTTCAAGTCTTAAAACGCAAGTACACTTTCACAATTACACAATGAAACAAGGTTCACAATATCACAGCTGGGCTCTCACTTCATTCTTATATCTCACTGCCTGACTGAAGACGGCCTGCCCCTTACATACTTGCGAGGGCATGGCTAACAACAGTCTAAGAGGTTCGAGGAAAATGTAGTTCTTAGAAAGTCTGGAAGGTTCCACGAGATTCTACAAAGGTCCAGAACATTCTAGGAGATTAGTGAAAAATGAATCCACATACAGAATACCTGAAACATTTTACTTCATACATTTTAATTTCCCTTTTGTCACTAACAACAAAAACAGCACCCCGAGCACAGTGCCCCCCAAGCCCAGCACCTGGGTCGTCTGCCCTAAATCCAGTCCTGGGTACGTGCACCAAAAATGGGGCTTGGAGGCACTTCAGAGAGGAGCTACATCTTATGGGCTTATTTAGGTTTCTCTCAGGCTTTTAGGTGTGGCAATCCTGTTCTTTGTTAAAGGACTGGTTCAGCAACCTCACTGCTTTGGGAATAATAGGTCTTCACCTTGCAGGAATATTTTTTTAGTTTTTTATAAAGTGACATGAGATCCTTGAATGGAAGGTGATATAGAGTTGTAATATTTAATAATTATTACCAGTGAGCCACCTGTAATAAAAATATATAGCATGTAGATGATAATCCTCAATAGTGATGCAACAATGGTTAATAACATTATTTTAATTTATTCTATAATGTTAAGTTGTTCTAAACTTGCCTGCGTTGTTATTAAATTTGAATACTTGTATAAATGTGGTGCATGGAAAATGACACATATATTTGATTTTAGTTGCTTGTTTTATTAAATGAAGTATTCAGGCTAGTTACAGAAACAGGAAATGTCTGCTTTTTCCTAATAAGTGACAGGCACAAGAAGCTTCAAGGAGAATACCTCGTCCTTGCCCATAAATCTGTCTCTCTCACCTCCAGGTCCAATTGCAGAGTCTGGAATGCAGTTTCATAACTTTTTTGTTATATTAATTTACATTATTTACTTTTTGTAATATTAGAGAGTTTTGAACATTAGTTGTTGTGATTTGGATTTTGTACAGAGTGTTTAGTGGGTGTTTTTAATTATGAATTGTGGGTGAGGCTACTGTAGATTGTAATCTTGAGTACTGTTTGGTTAAAAGGCAGACACCCAACAGGAGTGCCTTCTCAAAGAGCCAGACACTTGCCCCTTGTTAAGGACTGTGAAGATATTCTTCTCCCATCTTGAAGAGAGGTGGTATATAAGCTCGTGGTTTGTTAGGGCCACAAAAAGCAGAAAGAAAAGTCTCCTTGATCTCCCTTCCCACCCCTTTCTCTCTTCATAAAGAAAAAAGTCTGTTTCAAACACACACACAAAGAATTCTAGGATATGCTTACTAGAAACTGGTTCCTTGTAATAAGCCATCTAAGGTCAATGTGTAACTTTAAGGAAAACACATGTACTTAGGAAGCGTTTATTTGCAAATGTTTTTGTATTTATATGCAAGCCTCCTGATAACTGCCTGATACCACTGCTATATAAATAGTAAGATGTTTTGTGCACAAATATGGTAATGTCATTTAATATCCTGGTTACTTACATAAGAAGCCTTTAAGAATAGAATGTTTTTGGGCATTAATTAGTTATCTGGCAATGCTTGAGCAACTTTCTGGCTAAAAAGAGCCACCTCTCCAAGAACTGTAAAAAATCAATACCTTCTTTGAGGACTATTTAAGCTAAAGACCTTCTTTAAGAATCATGTACATTTAAAAAAAAACTATTTTAAAGCTAAAAGGGTTTCATATAAAAAATAAGGCTGTTTGGACTGGACTTACCTGAAACCAAATTTCAACTCCTATTAAATGCTAATAAAACTAAAAGAATTTCTCGGAAAATGGACTAAATACAAGAAAGAGTTAAAACACTAAACTTTAAAGATGTTCTGAGAGTTAGTTTCCTCTACAAGAATAAAGACAGTTACCACACTGTGGAATATGCAAATAGATTGTTCATTCATGATCAAGGTACCACCATCCCATGAAGGTCTTAAGCCAGGGGGAGTATGTCTACACAGCCCAGGTCAATAGACTCAGGCTAGCAGGGCAAGCACTCTAAGAGTAGCTGTGTGGACAGTGCTTTGAAGATGTGGCTCGGGCTGAAGCTCAGGCGCTGAAGGTTAGGGAGGGTTTTGGGCTTCAAAGTGCTGTCTGTACAGCTATTTTTAGAGCACTAGCGTGATCCCCGCTAGCCCAACTCTGTCACCCCTGGCTGGGTAGACATACCCCGAAAGGATAAGCAGTTAATAGTTAAACCTAGACAAGGCCTAACAGAGGTGTGTCTTGCACCACCAGTGAAACTAAGAAAGAAGAGTATAAATATCTCTGAATTAAGCAAGCAGCACACTTTGCTCCTATTTCCCAATGTCAAAGGCAGTCCTGTCTCAACAGTCTGATCTTGCCTGGGCCTGTACATCTCATCTCTTTCAAGCAAGCAAATTGCATAAAGAAAACAGAGGAGCCACCCTACACCATCAAGAAGCAACCTTCCAGTACAGCACTGCTTCTGCCACATACTGCTATCACCAAGACGTCACCATTCTGGGTGAGAGGAAGTTTGCCAAAGCACAGTCAAAGAACTGATTTCAATTTTTCGTGTCAAAAATTTAATGGGATCTTGAAGTGCTCTTGTAATTTAAGACAATAACTGCTTCTCCGAAACACCACAATGGTTCAGACTACGTATTCCTGGAGAGAAGACGTACACTAACCTTGGTAAACGGAGAAATAGCAGATTTAATTTGAATATTAATATTCATTAATTTGCCCGTCTCAAGACAGCTCCTTGAACAGCTTGTTTTAAGTAATGTAATTTTAATACTTTCTTTGTTTTCGTTAGATTTAGTTAAGGTTGCTCACTTTTTCCCATTTATAAACAGTTAGGTTATCTATGATAAACCAAATAGGATTCACCTACCCTTAAACAAGAAGCTTTTGCCCATCTACAAACTGTTTTAGTTATCTATGATACACTGCGACAGGACTCACTACTGATTTTGGAAATAATATACTTTGGTCTTGACTTATCTAGAGAAGAGCACCCCCATCTGAGATACACCTTCTCTCAAGGGGGTCATCTCTGTTAAAAGCTCTCCATGTACAGACATAGAAAAGAGATTGTAACTGAGGTGACCATTGTTTATTTATTTGTGTTTGTTTTGCTTTTATTTTATTTTTGTTCGTTTAACAATAAAACAGTCATAGTTAACTGGGATTATTTTGCTTGTTTTTAATCATGGTATCTCCTAAGGCATGGAAAAGAACACCATGTTACTAAAATAGAATCATAGTGTTGGGCTGGAAGGCACCACAAAAGGTCATCTAGTTCAGCCCCCCCCGCCCCCCCCGCAAGACCAAGCAGAGACAACCCATAACTGCTGATAGTGTGGGGGGGAGGGGCCGAGTGAGAGCAGTGGCTTCAGCAGATGTTACTGCGCATAGGTGCTGGAACTAGGGGTGCTGGGGGTGTTGCAGCACCCCCTGGACTAAAGTGTTTTCCGTTATATACAGGGTTTAGTTTGGTTCAATGGCTCTCAGCACCCCCACCATAAAAATGGTTCCAGCACCCCTGTTACTGCACATGCTTAGTCCATGTGAGCATGTTCAGTACAAGCCAACCAGCAAATCTGGGGGGCATGTGACCCTGCATGCCCCACCACATGTCACCTCTGGGACCAAGTAAACCTAAACCATCCCTGACATCCCTGTTCTTAAAAACCTTCACAGAAGGGGATTCCACTGTCTCCTATGGTTACCTATTCCAGTGCTTAACTCTCCTTATAGTTAGAAAGTTTTCCCTAATATCTAACCTAACTCTCCCTTGCTGCAGATTAAACTGATGAAATACTAGTAAATAAACACAACTATGACATAGTTGGCATCACAGAAACCTGGTGGGATAATACGCATGACTGGAATATTGGTATAAAAAGGTACAGCTTGCTCAGGAAGGACAGGCAGGAGAAAAAAGGAGGAGTTATTGCCTTGTATAGCAAAGATGTATATGCTTGCATTGAGGTCGAGATACAAGTGGGAAGCAGACATGTTGACAGTCTCTGGGTAAAGATAAAAGGGGTAAAAAACAAGGGTGATGTCATTGTAGCATCTATTATAGACCACCTAACCAGGAAGAAGAGGTGGATGAGGCTTTTTTTAAACAACTAACAAAATCATCCAAAGCACAGGACTTGGTGGTGATGGGGGATTTTGATTACTCAGACATCTTTTTGGAAAATAACACAGCAGGGCACACATTATCCCATAAGTTCTTGGAATCTATTGGAGACAATTTTTTATTTCAGAAGGTGGAGAAAGCTACTAGAGGAGAGGCTGTTCTAGATTTGATTTTGACAAATAGGGAAGAACTGGTTGAGAATTTGAAAGTGGAAGGCAGCTTGGGTGAAAGTGATCATAAAATGATAGAGTTCATGATTCTGAGGAATGGTAGGAGGGAGAACAGCAAAATAAACACAATGGATTTCAAGAAGGCAGACTTTAGCAAACTCAGGGAGTTGGTAGGTAAGAACCCATGGGAAGCAAGTGTAAGGGGAAAAACAATTGAAGGCAGTTGACAGTTTTTCAAAGAGACATTATTAAGGGCACAAGAGCAAACTATCCCACTGCATAGGAAAGATAGGAAGTATGGCAAGAGACCACCCTGGCTTAACCAGAAGATCTTCAATTATCTAAAAATAAAAAAGAGTCCTACAAAAAGTGGAAACTAGGTCAAATTACAAAGGATCAATGTAAACAAATAACACAAGTATGTAGGGACAAAATTAGAAAGGCCAAGGCACAAAACGAGATCAAACTAGCTAGAGACATAAAGGGTAACAAGAAAACATTCTACAAATACATTAGAAGCAAGAGGAAGATCAAGGATAGGGTAGGCCCATTACTCAATGGAGGCGGGGGGGAAATGATAACAGAAAATGTGGAAATGGCAGAGGTGCTTAATGACTTCTTTGTTTTGGTTTTCACCAAGAAGGTTGGTGGTGACTGGATGTCTAACATAGTGAATGTCAGTGAAAATGAGGTAGGATCAGAAGAGGCTAAAATAGGGAAAGAACAAGTTAAAAACTACTTAGACCAGTTAGATGTCTTCAAGTCACCAGGGCCTGATGGAATGCATCCTAGAATATTCAAGGAGCTGACTGAGGAGATATCTGAGCTATTAGCGATTATCTTTGAAAAGTCATGGAAGACGGGAAAGATTCCAGAAGACTGGAAAAGGGCAAATATAGTGCCAATCTATAAAAAGGGAAATAAGGACAACCCGGGAAATAACAGACCAGTCATCTTAACTTCTGTACCCAGAAAGATAATGGAGCAAATAATTAAGCAATCAATTTACATACATTTAGAAGATAATAAGGTGATAAGTAACAGTCAGCATGGATTAAGTCAAGAAGAAATCATGTAAAACCAACCTGATAGCTTTCTTTGACAGAGTAACAAGCCTTGTGGATGGGGGGAAGTGGTAGACATGGTATATCTTGACTTTAGTAAAGCTTTTGATACTGTCTCGCATGACCTTCTCATAAACAAACTAGGGAAATGCAACCTAGATGGAGCTACTATAAGGTGGGTGCAAAACTGGTTGGAAGACTATTCCCAGAGATTAGTTATCTGTGGTTCACAGTCAAGTTGAAAGGACATAACGAGTGGGGTCCCACAGGGATCAGTTCTGGGTCCGGTTCTGTTCAATATCTTCATCAATTATTTAGATAATGGCATAGAGAGTACACTAATAAAGTCTGCGGATGATACCAAGCTGGGAGGGGTTGCAAGTGGCTTGGAGGATAGGATTAAAATTCAAAATGATCTGGATAAACTGGAGAAATGGTCTGAAGTAAATAGGATGAAATTCAATAAGGACAAATGCAAAGTACTCCATTTAGGAAGGTACAATCAGTTGCACACATACAAAATGGGAAATGACTGCCTAGGAAGGAGTACTGCGTAAAGGGATCTGGGATTCATAGTGGATCACAAGCTAAATATGAATGAGCAGTGTAACACTGTTGCAAAAAAAGCAAACATCATTCTGGGATGTATTAGCAGGAGTGTTGTAAGCAAGATCTGAAAAGTAATTCTTCCCCTCTACTCTGCGCTGATTAGGCCTCAACTGGAGTATTGTGTCCAGTTCTGGGCACCACATTTTAGGAAGGATGTGAACAAATTGGAGAGAGTCCAGAGAAGTGCGGCAAAAATGATTAAAGGTCTAGAAAACATGACCTATCAGGGAAGACAGAAAAAATTACATTTGTTTAGTCTGGAGAGGAGAAGACTGAGAGGGGACATGATAACAGTTTTCAAGTACATAAAAGGTTGTTACAAGGAGGAGGGAGAACAATTGTTTTTCTTAACCTCTGAGGATAGGACAAGAAGCAATGGGCTTAAATTGCAACAAGGGGCAGTTTAGGTTGGACATTAGGAAAAACTTCCTAACTGTAAGGGTGGTTAAGCACTGGAATAAATAGTCTAGGAAGGTTGTGGAATCTCCATCATTGAAGATTTTTAAGAGCAGGTTAGACATACACCTGTCAGGAATGGTCTAGATAATACTTAGTCGTACCATGAGGCAGGGGACTGGACTAGATGACCTCTCAAGGTCCCTTCCAGTCCTATGATTCTACGATTTCTTGTCCTAACTTCAGTGGACATGGAGAACTATTGATCAATGTCCTCTTTATAACAGCCTTTAATATAATTGCAGACTGTTTTCAGGTTCCCCCTCAGTCTGCTTTATAATGGAAGTCACATCTAGGTTTGCCAGCTTTCCAATTTCTCAAAACCAGACACTACATCGGGGGTACTGGAATCTCCCACAACCCCCTGCTCTGCATCTTCCTGAGGCCCCACCCCCACTCTGCCTGTTCCCCCGAGGTTCCATCCCTACTCTGCCTCTTCCCTTGATCCTCCCCTCTCCCACATCCTTCTCCCCCTCCCCCCAAGCTGTGCTTCCTTTGCCTGGAAGGGGACTACTCACCTGCTGCCCACAGAGCCAGGGCTGGGAGCTGCAGCCTGATGCAGAGCCTGCCTGCCTGTGAGATGCAGGTAGGTGGCCCAGGCTGAGCAGGTACTGGCGAGGGCTGAAGACCCAGTGCCTCCCACCCCCCGCCCTCCCTGCTCGCCCTTAAGGCAGGTAAAAACTGATGGGGCCGGGCCACGGCCCCCTGGCCCACCCTGTTCTGGCACCCCTGCACTACAGCTATGGTCAAAATTGCCTGGGCCACTCAGCTCCACCCTGGGATCCTCCCCTGCCCAGTGGACAGCAAGGGGCCAGGCCCCGCTCTCTTACCCCAGCGATGGCTCCTCCAGGCCCATGGCAGCAGCCAAGCCAGCCCCGCTCGGGGGACCAGTGCAAATCGGAACCAAAAGCGCCTCTGGCCAGAGGTGGGCCACCCCCTTCCCATGCTCCCCACTCCTGCCCAGCTGCTCTGCCCTGGGCTCTGGCTGAGGCCGCTGGGCCCAATCCTTGCCATCCATTTTTGGCCCCCTGACAGCTCTGCACTTGGGGCAACTGCCCCTCTTGCCCTGCCCTAGTTATGACCCTGGAAAATTGCAGTAACCAGATTTTTGGTGTTCGGTTAATATTTCTGACCTGAGACTACAGGTCCCCTTAAAACTGGACTTTCCAGTCAAAAACCAGACACCTGGCAATCCTAGTCAAATCCCTAAATTGGCATTAAGTGAGACGATTATTAAGATTTGGCCTCTCCCATTTCTTGTTTCTCTAGATCAGTGTTTCGCAACCTGGGGGTCGCGACCCCCGGGGTTCACAGGATGGGTTTAGGGGGTTGCAAGTGCAGTGCTGGCATTAGAGGGTGGCAAGCAGGGCAATCACCCGGGGCCCCGTGCCACAGGGGGCCCTCCAAGCTAAGTTACATGCTTTAGTTGGGTGGCAGGGCTGGGACTTGGGCTTCAGCCCTGGATGGCAGGGCTGAAATCCAAACCCAAGCTTAAGTTAGAGGGTTGCCATTTTTTCAAGGGGGAGAGGGAGTCACAATTTTTTTTAAGTTCAAAGGGGGTCACCTGCACACAAAGGTTGATAAACACACTGCTGTAGACTACAAACTTTTGTAATTTGGGGGATAAAGTTACTTGGTGCTGAACACCCCTTTGTACCCTATAGCGATATATTTATAAATGCCACATATGCAGAGCACATATGTTATATACGGAGCTTATCGGACATATATGAAAGGGGCCACTTTCATTTTATTATCCACACATATATATAGCGTATAAAAATGCAAGGTACTATCATCTCCATACATGAAACACACGTGGCCTTTGAAAACACTATCACTCCCTCCCTCATTATGATGCTATGTAGTGGCTTTTAAGCCACAGCTTGCCACAGAGCGTGTGGAGCAGCTGTGAAATGGTGGGAATCCCCTACCACAGTGTTAGGAGGCTGCAAGGGAGTGCAGACTGGAATGGGAGCCAGGGTACAGGGTGCACTCTTCCATCAGCTGGTGTGGAATGCGATTGCTCCTTCCTGTCCCTTTGGAAATGGTAGTGGTGCTGGACTCTCCCAGTTTTTGTGGTCCGGGAGCATAAGGATGACTGACAGTGTGGCTGACCACATGGCCTACGTGCAAGGACTGGGGAAGGTTCTGTAACCTCTCTTCCTAATACACCTACACAGCACCAGCTCCAATCTGACCCTATATGTAACTGCCAAACAGCTGAATAATTAAAGGGTCAGTTCCTAGTTTTGGGGAACTGCTTAGGGGTGCTCTGCTGGGAAGACTTCTGGCTACTGGGAGGGTGGGACAGTAGCTTGCAGTGAGTCCTATCCCAACTGATCCTTTATCTCCGTTGCCAGAAAATTCCTCTCCTCCTCACAGGGCCGGCTCTAGGCACCAGCAAAACAAGCTAGTGCTTGGGGCGGCACATTTTTAGGGGCGGCATGGCCGGCGCCAGAATGCCGCCCCTAAAAATGTGCCCCGGCCGCCCTAGCTCACCTCCGCTGCTGCCGCCGCTCGCGCACCACAGCACGCGAAACAGCTGATTTGCGCGCCGCTGCTCACACTCCCTCCCAGGCTTGAGAGCCTAAGGGGAGGAGGCAGGGCTGGGGATTTGGGGAAGGGGCAGAGTTGAGGCAGGGCCGGGGGGGGGGGTAAGAAAAAAAACAGGGGGGGGGGGGGGAGGGAAGGGGGCGGCCAAAATTGATTTTGCTTAGGGCGGCAAAAATCCTAGAGCCGGCCCTGCCTCCTCAAGCCTGCCCACTCAATGTGCCCTCTCTCCCGGCTGCAGCCTCCTGAGGCCATGATCCTGTGAGGCAGGCAGTGCACCCAGGGGCAGGACCACAGGTTAGAAAGGAAATAGCATGGAGCCCAGAGTTGCTCCAGACAGGAAATTGGGCAGGTGGCCTAGAGAGGAGGCAAGCCAGCAGCATAAGGATGTTAGGAGTCCTGGTACAGAGAGGGGAAGGTTCAGCCATGGGAGGAGGCAGGGAGATCTGCTCACTGGGGAGAGAGAGGAAACCCTTACTTGGTTTCCATCACGAGCATTCGTCCTGAAGCTTGGAAACTCCCTTGCTGCTTATTTCTTTCCTCATCGGAAGGCTCTGTTTGACAGCTAGTTGCTGGGGCAATGTTACAAACAAAGGCTGAGGCCGAGCACTTTTGGTGGGGAACCAGCAGCAGTAACAGAGGAACTCAAACAAACAGAAATATTTCTAAAGAAAATATTTAGCTATGCTTTCCAGGAGAGGTCAGCAAGAGCTATTACTCACAGCAGCCAAATAGCACAGCCTAGGATTGGCACTATACTATTCATGTTATATAATTCACTCCCAGCTTCTATACACAGTTTAACCAAAGGAACAGGAAATCTCAAAGCCCCACCCAGTGACAGCACACTGCCAAATGACAGCCATCATTATTATTTGTATTAATAGCACTTAGAGACTCAGCCAAGATAGGGCTCATTGTGCTAGGCGCTGCACCTATATATAGCAAGAGACCATCCCTGCCCTGAACAGCTTACAGTCTACACAGGCAAGACAGCCAGGGGAAGTATCATTATACAGATGGGAAATTGGCAGCCAGAGAGATTAATGACTCGTCCCAGAGCCAGGAACTGAACTTAAAACTCCTGTGTCCCAGTCCAGTGCTTTAACCACAGAAACCTCTCTGCAAGCTATTTCCCTCACACAAAAAATGATTTTGGTTACACTGGGTATTTTTATACTACCTTTGCAGCTCCAGTCTGACTAATGTATAAAGATTCCAGCAGGTATAGGCTTAAACAAAAATCCCACATCCAGACATCCCGGAGCTGTAAGGGCTTTTGGGTAAGGATCCAAGCTTTGCTGGGACTTGGGCCCAGGTCTAGTCTCCATTATGGAGTTTGATAAATGCTCAGTGGCCAATGTCTTATCCACTTGAATGCAAGGACTATTAAAAAGCATATACTGTCAGGCAATTTTCAAAACTGAAGTATGCAAAGGGTTTATTTTTCCCTAGAAACCAATGTTAAACTTTAACAATGTTCAACATGGTCATTTATAATGGTCAATTTCATGGTGTTGTTTTTAATTATATAGAATGCCATCTCCTTAATTCAATCACTGGTTAATTTGATCCCCCATTCAGTCAGATCATAACCTCAGGAACCAAATCATTTATATTAAAAGAATAACACATCTCTCCAACCTTTATCAATTTCAATCACTTTATGCAGGTTTTATTAAATCAATGGCTAGAGAAAAATTGCCATTTAACACAGAGCCAAAATTCTGAATGAGATTGAAGAAAAAAACGTATCCCAAGGAAGGCACATGGTAATAAAAGATTACCATAACCAAGGCCAGGTCTACACTATAAATTTACATGGGTATAACTAAATCACTGCAGGGGGTAAAAAATCCACATCCCTGACTGACACAGTTATACCAACCTAACCCCGAGCATAGGCAGCGCTTTGTCAATGGGAGAGCTTTTCTCATTGACATAGCTATCGCCTCTCATAAAGGCAGATTAACTACACTGACAGAAGAAGATCTCCCATTGGCACAGTAGTGTCTTCACTGAAGCGCGAAAGCAACGCAGCTGGTCTGGTGCAGCTGCGCAGCGTTTTAAACGTAGACCTGCCCTAGGAGTTGTGTTATTCCAATTTAGTTACACTGATGCTATAATCACTGTCATGTGCTATGGAACCTGAGATAAGCACCAAATGATCATATATGTAACAAGATCAGCTACTTAATTCAAAGTGATAAAAACAGGCTAGACTGAAATAACAAAGCAGTGTATGTGTGTGTAAAATATATATTTAACAAATTAATGATATCATGGATATCATGGTTTGTCACTACAGCTGGGCAAATTATTTTCAATAAACAAATTTGTTTGGCAAACTTAGCTTTCTTTCCTGTCTGAGCATGATCAACCAACAGAGTGCATTTTCTAATAATAGGTCATTATTCAAAGTAATTGGACAAATACTTTATGCAAACAGATAGCCTAGGGATTGCTTACAAACTGTTCTCGCTGAGGCTTCGGGTATTCAACAGTCTCAATTCAATATTTCAGCTGTGTGACTGGACACCAAAGTCACATGGTATTGTTTCTTTTCCCCACCTGAGTGGATGGCTTGGCCTTTATAAAGCATCCCAGATTCTGCTCAAAATATATTTGTTTTTACTACAAAGCAAATTTTGTTCAGTCACAAAACATATCTCTTGCCCATGAGCTCAAATTTGCTTTCCACAAACAAAACTTGAGTAAAATGGGATGGGAACATGATACCCCTAGTTCATGGGAGCCGGAAGGACTGCAAAAGTGGAGGAGGGGAGGAAGCAACCAAAAGGGCATTATGATCCCATGTGTCAGATTGCAACACCACTCACTCAAATTTGGCCCAGACCCCTTCAATCATGACAGAGGATCGACTGAGCCAAATTTCAGTGAGTTGCATTATGTCCTGGTACATGGAGTAGCAATACCACTCACTCACATTCACTCAAATTTGGCCTAGTCACCACTCTGTCATGCCAGCAGGGATGGGGCTACACTGTTATGCCACCCAGCTCCAATCAGGGCCCAGAGGAAGGGCTGGACCCCCTGTTGCACCCCTTCCAAGTTCAAGTTCTCAAAAGTGAGGGGGCATGGACCCTTTTGTTTAAAAAATGGGGAAATGGCCCTTTGCCCCCCCCTCCCCTCCAGCACTCATGCCCTAGTTGTCAGTATGTTGTACACCAGAGCCACTTACAACATTGTGGTAACAATAGAGATAGAACTCAGATAGATAGTCCTGCTTCAAAAGCAGAGGCAGTTTGCCTGATTGCAATATAGGGCCTATGACACACAGTTGATCAGTTCTGATTCCATCTAGCAGAGGGAAGTGATACACATTTGCATTAGCCAACTCATAATATATATAATTTCAAATTTGCTCAAAATAAAGGATGTAGGTTTAGCTATTTTAAAATTGTTATCATTTTGATCCTGAGCTTTTGTTCAAATTAACCAGTGACTGAATTAGTAGGATTGAATTGAAATGTAAGTGCAGTGTAATTAGCAGGAAATGTATATATACAAAAGAAGGATACTCTGTGCCTCCTGAGATGCCAGGAAATGCAATGGATCCAATATGATCCCAAGACTATGAATAAGCTTGGCAGAATTCAATTTTTTTAATCACTTTGGCAGATAATATCATTTATTTTTAAACATTTTAAAATTTTCATCTATTTAAATTTCCATAGTTGTACCAGATTATGAGTTTTAAGCATTTTTTCAATGTTTATCTATTTCAATTTTCAGTTATGAGAAATTGTGTCTGTGGTGAGTGCTAGACAATAATTGTTTAATCACAGCAGATGTTGAGATTCAAAAAGTTTTACAATGATTAAAACACAAATTGTTAACATCACATGTCAAAATATATAAAATAAATAGCCTTAAATTCTAATAAGTTCTCAAGCAGCAGTTTTCTTTACTTTGCCGGTCTGTACATTTTGACTATCATCAATGGAAATGTTTTCATTGATTTGTGTGTGTACAGTGAAACTGATATTTACCAGAATTTACTAATAAAAATCTAATCCTTTCAAATCTAACTATGAACCATATTGGGTAACTGCTGAATATATGCTTCCAGTAGAAGGCATCTCACTTCTGTATATCTCCCTCCTTTTGGATAGCTGTACTTTTGTTCATTTTCTCTCAGATATATTAGCTTGCATTTTTATATTGGAAATCTTAGGACATTATCTCCTACCCAACATTTCTAACCTCTCTAGCTCCCATTTTATTATATATCTATGTTACAGTGTTGTTAGCATACTGTGCGCCTCACATACATCTTGGAATTAACATACTATGGGCAGAGAAGCCCCACCAAAATCAAATGAGTTATGATTTAAATGTTGCTCTCCTAGCTGCACAGTAGTTCAGAATATGGACAATAAAAGGAGCAGGTTTCAGAGTAGCAGCCGTGTTAGTCTGTATCCGCAAAAAGAACGGGAGTACTTGTGGCACCTTAGAGACTAACACATTTATTTGAGCATAAGCTTTCGTGGGCTACAGCCCACTTCTTCGGATGCATAGAATGGAACATATATTGAGGAGATATGCATCCGAAGAAGTGGGCTGTAGCCCATGAAAGCTTATGCTCAAATAAATTTGTTAGTCTCTAAGGTGCCACAAGTACTCCTGTTCTTTTTAATAAAAAGAGCAGTTGTTTTTGGCAAGCTTATGTTGCTCATATGGTTTAGGGGAAGGGAATACAGAATGTAATTATCTGTTTCTGCCTGCATTTCAGTCTGGTTTAATAAACTGAAAGCCGTGAAGAAATGGGATGTTACATCACAAACTTGGCAATACTCCCTCAAGTGTACAATACATTTATTTAATGTGGGGAAAGAGCTGGAAACACCAGCAATTTTTATAGTAACAAATAGAACCAGTGCTTCCCAGGCTATGACCTCTCTGGCACCCTGAGAAGGACAGAGAAATCCCATCTGCCATCAGCGACCCCACTAGCCAAATAAGGAATGGCATTAACAGGCTCCAAGAGGACAGGGGAATCTTATCAAGTTCTCCTGGATTGCAACACAGAGAAACTGGAGGTCAAACGAGCAGAGCAAAAGCAGGAAGCACCTCATAATCCTCCGAGGGTAAGGAGGGAAAATAATTCCACAAGAGCAACAATAATGCTGGTAACCAAATATAATAAACTTAATAATTATCTGCATTCATATAATGCCTGGCATCCCAGAATCTCAAAGCACTTTACAAACATCAATGAATTAAGCCTCACTCTAGCCCTGGGAGACGGACACTGTGTCAGCGTTATATACCTATAACACTGACTACTTAGCACTTTTCATCTCAAAGTGTTCTACAGAGGTGTGTAACTATTATCTCCCAAACACACACACACACATTTATACAGCTGGAGACACCAACACACTGACCCTCCCCCCCTTGTGGGGTGGGGTTCCGCCTGGGCTCCCACTAAAGTCACAAATGACCAGTGTGATTTTATAGCCCTGCACCCCAAAGATTTCGAGCCCCAGTCAGCTGATATGTGTCAGCCGCTGATGTTTTATTGCAGTGTGGACATACCCTTGGGCTAAGCAACTAGTCTAGGGTCTCCCAGTCCCAGTCCCAGGGTGTATTCATCAGACCACACTTCTTCAATTTGTAACTAACAAATTACTCTAAGTCTTATACTCACAACCAAATGGCACTGACTGGGCAAGAACAGGGTGACCAGATAGCAAGTGTGAAAAATCAGGACACTTTTTTTTCGGGGAGGGGGTATAGTTGTCTATACAAGACAAAGTCCCTAATATCGGGAAGTCTGGTCACCCTAGGCAATGACAAGATTAAAAAGTTTAACTCCAAGCACGTGCGCCTGCAGGCACACACACACACAGAGAGTTTAAAGGACATAATTAGCTCAAGGGCAGCAACAGCTATTTCCTCCGTCCCCTTTCGGGGACCCTTTCGTGCCCCTGCAGTGGGATGGATTAATAGGCGCTTTCCTCCCCCTAACTCACCACGTGAGTGCTTTAAAGGGCAAACCTGGACTTTGTCAGAGCGAGAAGAGGGGGAGACACCCCTGCAAAGAGACGCAGCCCTGCCCTGCCCCCTTGCGCTCGCCAGTCCCAAACCTCGCAAGGAAGCGTTAAGGAGGGGAGAGAGTGGGGGAGAGATTTTGCTGGCCCAGCTCAGCTGCGCTCTCTCTGGACGAGACAGACACCCGGCCCGGCCCTGGCACGAGCCCTCCCGCTCCCCCACCCCTCGCCGTACAAAAAGCCGCCCGACAAGTTTCTTGGAACTTTGCCTGCCCTGACGCAAACAATGGAGCAGGGCCCCATCCTCCTGGAGCAGCCAATAGGCAGCTGGGGGACCCGGTTGCCACCAATCAGAGGGAGCTGGACAGTTCCCCGGTCCTGACTGACCTTCAGCCGGCTGGCGTGGGGGAGATAAAAGAGCCCAGAGGCGGTAGCGGAGGTTTGGCCGCTGCAGCTGCCGCCCGCCGTCCCTCCCGCCTTAGAGCCAGGCAGACGCGGCGCGGACCCGGCGCGGCCAGAGCCAAGCGGGAGGGAGCGCGACCCCCAAGGGGAGCTGGCCCCGGGAGCGGCCGCCGTTGCAGAGGGCTCCCGCGAAGCGCCGCCCCAGCTCATTCATTGAAGCCCCAGCAGCGCCTGGAAGCCGGGGCTCGGCAGCGGCCCGGCCCGGCGGCAGAGAGAAACCTCCCCGCCCGCGGGAGGGCGCCGCTGCCCTGCGAGCAGCCAGAGGTGAGCGCCGAGCCCCGGCTCTCCTCCGGCTGCGGCTGCCTGGGCTCGCCCCGCCGCCCCCTGCGCGCCATGCCCCGCTACCGGTATCCCCTGCGGAGAGCGCCGGGCTCGGCCGGGGAGGAGGGAGCTGAGGCGAGTCCGGGGAGGCTGAAAGGAGAAGATGGAAACTCGGGGAGGGAGCTGGAGGGACGGGGCAGGAGAAGGGGCTCGGCTGGGAGGCCGGGTGAGGCACAGGAGTGGAAAGAGGAGACTGCGGGACAGGGAAAGGCAGCTAGGGGAGGGGATCGGAGCTGGATCTGGATGAGCGGGGGGAGATATGGGGATGGGACACAGGGAGCCGGGTTATGGGGGGTGAGTTGGGGATGTGGAACAGGGAGCTGGGTTACAGAGGTAAGTGGGGGGGAGATTTGGGGACAGGACACAGGGAGCTGGGTTACCGGGGTGACTGGGAGAGATTTGGGGATGCGGCACAGGGAGCTGGGTTACAGGGGTGAGTGGGGGGAGATTTGCGGATAGGGCACAGGGAGCTGGGTTACGGGGGTGAGTGTGAGGAGATTTGGGGATGGACACAGGGAGCTGGATTACAGGGGTGAGTGAGGGGAGATTGGAGGATGGGGAACAGGGTGCTGGATTATGGGGGTAATGGAGATTTGGGGATGGGGAACAGGGAGCTGGGTTACAGGGGATGATTTGGGGATGGGGAACAGGGAGCTGGGTTACGGGGGATGATTTGGGGATGGGGAACAGGGAGCTGGGTTACAGAGGTGAGTGGGATGAGATTTGGGAACAGGGACCAGGGAGCTGGGTTACAGGGGGTTAGTGTGGGGAGATTTGGGGACAGGGAACAGGGAGGTGTTAGTGTGGGGAGATTTGGGGACAGGGAAGAGGGAGCTGGGTTACAGGCGTTGAGTTAGGGAAACTGGGACTTTATAAAATTATAATTTATATTAGCCTGTGATGGGCTGGAATTTCTCAGTCAGATTTATCAGCATATTGCATTTCTTGTTACAGTGGATTAGTTTGCTTGCGATTCCCGCTCTAGATTTCCTATCTTGCCCTTGCTTTGTTTGTCTATAATTCAGACAAAGGCGAGGAGGGTTAGTTCATCTCTACCATTTTGTATATTATTGAAAATATGTGCCCTCCTGAGTCAAAAATGTACAAGCTAGAGCAACCCCAGCACAGTTCTTTTCCACTTAGTATCTTTCTCAGGGTGGCAAAACATAAGCCTCCTTTACAAGGAAAGGCACTGTCTTAGTCTCTTGGATGCTAAAGTGAATCATTAGACACATCCCCTACCAGTTTGAAGATTGCCTCAAGGCAGTTTAAACAGGACAGTGACTGTGAGGAGACCTCTGTGGCCTTGGGAAAGAACATTTCAGTTTGGACCAGATTGGTAGTTCAGTTTGCTGAACTGATAAATCTGAATCAGCCCTGCCCTCAACATAAAAGTTAGAAATTAACTGTGATTAAAAGCACAACCAGAGTTGAAAAAGGGAAAAAAAAGAACAGGGTTTTAGTGGGGAGAGGTGTGTGTTACTGTGCTGCCCTCAGGCTCTCTGGGGAGGGGAGTGACTGACTGACTACCAATCATTAAATCACTTTTTTGGGGGGGAGTGTTTCCATAGGTCTTGGACCTAATGAGGCATTTTGACAACAAAGTGGGAACAAGCCCCTCCTGAAACCCAAGCTCAGCGATGCCCTGGAACGTCAAATGGCTGAACAGCTACAGCAGCCACAATTCCCAGTCCCAAAAGCAATGTAAGAAATCCTCCTTCGCCTTTTACCAGGCAGTGAGGGACCTGCTGCCTGTGTGGCTTCTGGAGGACATAAGAACAATGGAGGCCTTTCACTGGGAGGAAGGCGGAAAGGTGAGCACCTATTCTCCCTCTGAGGCTCTTCTCTATGCCCTGGTGCACAACCACCAACCTTACGCTCAGTACCTACTGAATAAGTTTCTTCAGAGCGCCCTGGCCATACCCAGCCAAAACTTCAGCTGCTGCCAGTCATCAGCTCCTCACCTGGCCATGGCAGTTCGCTACAACCGCACCCACATCCTCTTCAGAATACTGAAAGCCATTAGAGGCTTTCCAGAGAGAGAGAGAGCCAACTACTTGGACCGCAGGGGGTGCAGTCGTGTGGAAGGCAGCAAAACTGCCTTGCATGTGGCCTGTGAACTGTTGAGACCCGAATGTTTGCTTCTATTGCTGGGTCATGGGGCATCCCCCTGCTTACGTGACTGCGCTGGGAATACCCCTTTGGACATCTTGCTCCAGCAGATTTCTCAGACCCCAGCAGTTAACATGCGCACCAAGCTCCTCTTGCTGGACTCCCTTTTCCTCTTCATGCCTCAGGAACTCCAGTTTTCAATGAAACAGCAACTGCTGGACAATCACCAGCCCTGGCAAGATCTTTTGGGAGAGAACAGATTCCAGTGGCTGGCAGGTTTAACTCCTACATCTCTGTTCATCACGGCTATGCGTGTCTTAATCAGGAGCATTTCACCTGAACAATTCCCAGAGGCACTGGAAAATCTCCCTTTGCCACAGTTTCTGAAGCCTTTAGGCTTGAAACTGAAGAGCTAGGGGATGTGCCCAGGAGCCTCCAGCTTGTGTGGTTTTGGTATAAAGAGCTGTTAATGCAGATGTGGGGCAATGCTCTTGTTTTTATTAGAACATGTTTTTAAAAGGATTGTATCTGGCACTTTACATACCTTTTTATTTAAAGATCATTGTGGTGAGTAATTTTCACACCACTTTTTATAAAAGTATTATATGATAACTTAAGATACATGGGTGTATATATTTGTAAATAGGTGTAAATAAACCAGTGGCAGATATGACGGAAAATGGAAATCTAGTAATTTAAATTTCTGAAGTGACATATCCATGTGAGAGTGGTAGAGAGAAGCCCGTTGGTTCTGGCCTACCTTCCGCTTAAACATGGCACAATTCTGGAATAAAACAATTTATTTTTACAAGTATCCTGGTAGGAGTTGTCAGGGAAACATCACACACACACAGAGAAAGGCACAGGTGAAAAATTCTTGATCTTGTACAAAAACCAAGATATTTTTAAAAGAATCTAAACTAAATAAGGAGGGCAAGGATATACATATTAACAAAAATGGCCATGTGTATGAAAACCAGATAGTTTTTCCATAATGTTCTGTGTTCCCTTTGTCCTTCAGTGAAATCAGAGGGGCCTAGTTGTCATCTCTCTTTTTGCTGTGGAGGGAATGGAAGGAGCAGAAAACATGCTCTCGTTGGCCAAGATTCGGTTAGAGGGAGGAAGGGGGTAATATATCATGGTTTCATCCTTCTCAATCCTGCAGAAGCACCTTCACGTGAACACTGTATGTTTGAGGCGCTATCATCTTAGGGGAGTGGCTAGGAAAAGGAGCAGAGCTGGAGCGAGCCATTCTCCTTACTATTGTCCTCCTGCAAACCCACAGGGATTTTTTTGTGCAAACTGATGTCTGCATTCTGTCATGTGGATTCTTCTTTGTTGTCATTCTCCATCGCCACCCCAAACATATGTTGGCATAGGTTGTTGAAAAACCTATGGCATCCTTAGTTCCTGTGGGTATTTAGGGAGTAGTTTGGATGCACTGGACCTCCACCTGAATATCTTGACCCTCAGTGGATGACCAGAGATACATGGAATATTCCCAGAGATTCTCCAGACATCTCTGCACTGGGAGAGCTATGCCCTTGTCTGCTCTGCAAGGAGCAAACCTCGCCTTCCCCTACCAGTCATTGTAATCTTCATGGTTTCCACAGAGTTTTCCACCTACCTTTGGCTCTACAGTGGGAGGGCATTAGCTGAGTTGTAGGGTTTTTTTGGCACCCAAGACTCTTGCCATGGAGTCAGTTATTACCTTAGAGATTTCAGCCTCCTAGCTCCCTACAGGGTGAGCACAGAGCAGAAGTGAAAAGTCCTTGTTTCAAACATAAATCCTTTTGATCATTAACAAGTTTGGTGAGAAAAACTATGAAAAACACAGAGCCAGCAACTGTAAATTGTTCACAGTTCAGCTGAATAGATTCTAGAGAGTTTCTCCAATGTGGAACTCCCCTCTTTTAAAAACATACAGTTCTAGTGGATATATGATAATATAGGAAATACTAGAGGGTTGGTGTGCTTCAGAAATTTGAGATGCAACAGAGGAAAAAAATAGTTCATTTTATGCTGAGGAAATTGAAAATGCCTTCCAGAAAAAAAACAAGAGGGTGATTGCTCCAGCTAATTAACACAGGAAATGCAGATCCCTTGCTGGAAGGGGTGGCTTGAAATAACCAAAATATGCAGTCTTTGATCCCCCTGCTCCCATTACCTCAGGGATAACAAAATGCAGCTTTGTAGTAGAATTCACTGAACTGCCCAAAGCCAAGAATGCCTCTCACAGCAGTATAAATACCTATATTGCTGGATTCTTCATACGACTATATCTTTCCCATTATTCCAGAAGCACTGCTGTATAAGTGCTCCTGGAATAATACTGCTGTATTTATTGCATAAATAAACTAGAAGATAAAGCAATCAGTTTTGCTCTCCACTGCATAAACACACAAAAAAACTAGCCTTCTTAACACCATGGGCTAGGGAAATATAGGGTTTTGAAAGGATGCTCGGAAGTAAAGAACTGATTTTTTTAGCACGTTTTCTATTCCACCCAAAGGTGTTTACTGATGAGACACAGCAAAATTTGAGTGGTTTGTGCTGTCAGCAGAGCTGTACATGCAAACAGCTTCATTCTGCAGGGTTATTGTATTAATATATTTAAAAACTAGGCTATTTTATTCTCTTTCCTCTCACACCTGCTTTTCCTGCTCCCCCCAGCCCTCTCGAGGTGCAGTTGCCACTTTCCAAAGCAATTACTCACTGCAATGCTAGCATGAAACTTTTACTCACCTCCATCAGCAAGAAGAGAGGGTGTATTATGCAGAACATTACACACTCCTATTGCTCCTTCTCTAGTGAAAACAAAAGGAAAGATTAACATGAATATATTGTATCAAGATCATTTCCCAGACTCTTGTAACCATGCCTTAGTGGGTAACAACTGAGAATACCAAATTCAGGACAAACCGCTGAGAAATAGGGCAGACACACCCTAAAACTGGTGGTTAATCTCCCATAAAATATACCAAACCAGAAACAAAAGTAAATTTCTGTTTCACCACACTGGCTAACAAGGAGTCAGACCAATAGTGAATTGAATCTGTTCTTGCAGCATAATTCCTGCATGTCTTGTGTGATCTTGCCATGAAGCTCTGGCAAATGTTTGGAACCCAATTAACATCAAGTCAATGTAGATATTAATGTTATCCATAGTGTCGGTACTTTGACATTTAGCCATGAAAGCAATATGGCGGTGTGCCTCAGTTTCCCTTCTCATACAGCATATTAGGTGTGTAACGTCTTTTCCCCTGTGTACAGTTTCAAGGCTGGTTAGAGGCTCTAACTGTGAAACATCAGTATTACAAGGCCTTTTAACATAAAGGCTTCTAGCACATAGCGAGTTCTTATGTATCACTCCCAACATGTTCAAGAGTTTTTCCAAAAGATCATTCACATTGTACATTTTTACAGTTTTTGGTATCAGCAACACATTAGTCACAAAAGTTAACATTAGGATTAATATTAACATCAAATCTTTTACAAGTGTACATTTACAAGCATTTTTGTTATGCCATGCCTTTGGCTCAATACTCTTGGAGTTTTGGCACTTTAGGGTTAACCTGTGGCTTCCATTTGCAGGATTAAGTTTTTCCTTTCCTCCCTGTCCTGTAGGGTCAAATCCTGTGCTCTCTTGCTTAACAGAATTCATTGGCTGGTTAGGTGTGTCCTTTCAGCTAAGAGCTATGGGCAAGTCTTTCTTTCCTCCCCTCACCCCCAGTTACGTATTTTGCATCAACACAGACACTAGCTTGTTTACTAGTTTTCAGATTCTTAACCATTACCAATTTCAAGGCTGGATTCTGTCTTAAAGAGATACCACCCATTTTCACTAGCATGTTAGACTTAAGGTTCTTTTGTCCTTCCATTACCTCCCTCTGCTTCCACAGGGAATCAGATGTCAAGTCCACTAAGAGACTACAAGACATATCCAAAGTGTCTAGAAATGAGTTTGCCTGCCATTCCCTGTATTCTCAAGAGATCAACTGTACAACTGTCCTGCTCTGTAGATTGAGCTACACAATCTTCCCTCTGAACCTGAGACACAAACTGTTTACTTAAAGAGTCAACATGGAAACATTCATGTCCCAACAACATTGCCTCCCCAAAACACTGGTCAAGCACAGGCACTTAGTCACCATAGAGCTGTTCAAATTCCCTGACAATTTTCATTCCATATGAAACCTCATAGCTGGGTCAAGTATCAGAGGGGTAGCCGTGTTACTCTGAATCTGTAAAAAGCAACAGAGGGTCCTGTGGCACCTTTAAGACTAACAGAAGTATTGGGAGCATAAGCTTTCTTGGGTAAGAACCTCACTTCTTCAGATGCAAGTAATGGAAATCTCCAGAGGCAGGTATAAATCAGTATGGAGATAATGAGGTTAGTTCAATCAGGGAGGGGGAGGTGCTCTGCTAGCAGTTGAGGTGTGAACACCAAGGGAGGAGAAACTGCTTCTGTAGTTGGCTAGCCATTCACAGTCTTTGTTTAATCCTGATCTGATGGTGTCAAATTTGCAAATGAACTAGAGCTCAGCAGTTTCTCTTTGGAGTCTGGTCCTGAAGTTTTTTTTGCTGTAAGATGGCTACCTTTACATCTGCTGTTGTGTGGCCAGGGAGGTTGAAGTGTTCTCCTACAGGTTTTTGTATATTGCCATTCCTGATATCTGACTTGTGTCCATTTATCCTCTTGCGTAGTGACTGTCCAGTTTGGCCAAGGTACATAGCAGAGGGGCATTGCTGGCACAAGATGGCATATATAACATTGGTGGACGTGCAGGTGAATGAGCCGGTGATGTCATAGCTGATCTGGTTAGGTCCTGTGATGGTGTTGCTGGTGTAGATATGTGGGCAGAGTTGGCATCGAGGTTTGTTGCATGGGTTGGTTCCTGAGTTAGAGTTGTTATGGTGCAGCGTGGTTGCTGGTGAGAATATGCTTAAGGTTGGCGGGTTGTCTGTGGGCGAGGACTGGCCTGCCTCCCAAGGTCTGTGAAAGTGAGGGATCATTGTGCAGGATGGGTTGTAGATCACTGATGATGCGTTGGAGAGGTTTAAGCTGAGGACTGTAGGTGATGGCCAGTGGAGTTCTGTTGGTTTCTTTTTTGGGCCTGTCTTGTAGCAGGAGGCTTCTGGGTACACGTCTGGCTCTGTTGATTTGTTTCTTTATTTCCTTGTGTGGGTATCGTAGTTTTGAGAAAGCTGGGTCAGTGGATCCATACACATCTGAAAGACTCTGGCAGTTAGGAACTGAAACTACCTTAAATCAAATCATTTCCACACCCTTCAGTTACAGCAAACTGCTTGCAAAACACTGTCATGAGGATTATCCCTAGCAGACACAAACTTAGGAACATTTCCTTCCTGGGTTTTAGTTAAATCCAGAACCAACTTGGGCAACTGACAAATTCTCAAGTAGCATAAATTGAGAAGCACTTTCTGTCTGCTCCACGGACAAAAAAATCAAGACACGCCCTTTTGCAGCAGACACTGCTATTTTTAACAGGCAAAAATTGGAGATATCCTTTCCTCTGTCCCAGCACCGATGGCTGATTTCAGACATATACTTGGAAAATGGGACAGCTTCCTTACCAGGCAAGTTGCCACTCCCAACAGATAAACTGCCATTCTCCACATTATACTGAGCTACTTTAAGCAAATCACTTCTACCTTCTTCAGGTTTACTATCACAAGCTTCACTTGCCAACAATCCATCACTCACAAAAAATCTACCCTTTTCGTCCTCAATTATGACTTTAACATGACTTTAATGCAACTGTAATCTGCTCTAGAGAAACATTGTCCTGATCAATGAGTTCTCTCTATGCTTGATCTAATTCCAGATTCACTTCTGAGATATTAGACAGATATTCAGAAACTTCATTCACAAACAGCTTTTTACCACATACAGCTATTTTCCACCTTCCCCAGGTAAAAGACACCTTTTCCCTCGTCATAGCAAAATTGGTTAAAAACAGACGACTTCTTAGAGTCATACAACATACCAACATTGTTATAAACTGGACTTCCAAGATGATACAGATTCTGCTGTTCTTCCATTGCTTTTTTGATTTGGAGCTTAAGTTTATCCACTTCTGTCTTAGCTTGCAGCATTTCCATTTGCCTCCTCTAAGCTGCTTGGCTCTCTCTTCAGCTTCTTTTTCCAGCTGGGCCAAGGCTGGCTTCTCTTGCAGTCAAAGTTCTGCCTGTCTTTGTTCATGTTCAAGACACAGGCTCTCTCTCAGGGCTTGCAATTTGATGGCTTCTGCTGAGGCCTTCTGGCTAATGGTCATTGATCTTTAACATTTAAAACTCTCAATATCAAAATTCAAATTTTGAATAGTGTGGGGTTCTGATCCAAAGCTTAACTGACTTGATTCTGTGGCTCCTGCTGACTACACCACTGTAACGGTGCCTCTGTGGGTCACAACTGAGAATACCAAATTCAGGACAAACTGCTTAGAAATAGGGCAGATACACCCCAAAACTGGTGGTTATTCTCCCATAAGATAAACCAGCAACAAAAGTAAACTTCTGTTTCACCACACTGGCTAACAAGAAGTCAGAAAAGCAGTTTCCTTAGGTATTCCAGTCCTTGTATCACCACCAAAAACACTAGACTTAAAGATGAGTGGTTCTTTAAAACCAGTTTCATCCAATAAGAGATTTTTCTGATCCCAAAGGGCCAGCCACACACCCAGGTCAATATATAACTCAGATCTTACCCAATAATCACGCTGTTGCCAATCTATTTATAAAAAGAAAGAAAGGTGAGAGTTAAAATTGGTTAAGAGAATCAAATACATACAATAAATGTACAGTTCTTGGATCAGGCTTGTAGCAGTGATGGAATAAACTGCTGGCTTCGTAAGTCTCTGGTTGCTTCCAAATCATTGGAAGGTCCTCAGTCCCTTGGTTAGAATGTTCCCAACAGTTCATAGTCCAGAGGTTTGAGCAAGAAAGAGACAAAATTGAGATGTTTCTAAGGCCTTTTATAACTTCTCTCAGGTGAAGAGAAACCCATTGTTCTCACTGTGGAAAATTACAGGTGACAAGATGGTGTTTGGAGTCACATAGGCAAGTCACATGCCCATGCATGATTTCGCTTAGTCATAGCAGAAGCCATTACTCACACTCTAGTTGTTCATATAAAAGTCCATCAGGCCTGGATGGGCATCTTCCATGGTCCATTGTGAGTTAAGTGTTCCTTGATGGGCCACTTAACTCAAATAGTTCCTTCAAGATGTGCAGGCTAAATACCTTGTGGACGTTACCTCAGGAGCAAATATATTTGAAATACAGGTATAGAGCCAATTCTTATAACTTCAAATACAACAATGATACATGCATACAAATAGCATAATCATATTCAGCAAATCACAACTTTTCCATAGACGCCTTACTTGACGTACTTTGTACAAGATCTGTTGCAATTATATAACAGTGGTAGCAACAATGATTTGCATGGTCATATTTTAATCAGATACCGTCACAACTCCTCATTGCTCAACCAAACACCCATATGGGTCATGTCCATATTCCAGTGTATCCAATGACTAAGACCTGTCAAAAATCAGCCCTTTGCTCTGTGATTATATTTTTAGAATGTAAACAGTTGGGTGGAAATTACGATCCAATGTTACATGAAAAATGGCAATAATAAAGCGTAAAGGATGGGACACACTATAAGAAGTTAAAGAAAAAAGAGGGAAATTAAAACGCCTCTCAGTGACAGAATGGACTCAGTAATCCACCATCATTAACTAGGACATGTGACTCATGAGGTGAGCATCCATTGTCATAAAGACAGAATAGTGATCAGAACATTCACAGCTTCCATAACGATCCCAAAAGGGTCAAATTAAGCCAGATTAAAAAGTTTACCTGTTCACTTAGATGCTGTTCAAAGAGGGTCTACGGCCAGGCCCAATTCCCACAGAAGTCAATTCGAGTTCTTCTGGTGACTTTACTGGGAGTCGGATCTGGCTCCTGAATATAAATGGAAAAGGAATCCCTACTTGTGAGAATCTTCCAAATCCTATCAGAATAATCCAGTGTGCTCTAGCAGGCTGCGCTAGAAACATGGATAGCTACAGTCCTGATTCAGCTCCCACTAGCATCACTAGACTCCCATTGATTTCAGTTGGAATTGGATTGGGTCCTAGGTTGAGCCAAATACAAGTGCATGAGATATTACCACATATAGGCTAGAAAAAAGGAAAATATTTAGGATTTATTAGACTGTAAGTACTTAGGGGCAGGGACTGTGTCTTCCAGTATTTGTGTAGAGCATCTGGCACACTCTAGGCATTGCAATTACAACTACAGTTGTGTCAGTCACAACTTTAGTTTGACTTGCTGCCAAAAGAAATTTAATTTTCATACAATTCCACCACATGCATCAGAAATCGACCCCACCACAGTCTAGTAGAAAGTTCCTAAGGTGTGAGAGGTCCTATATAGCATGTTGTAATAAACCTGCAAAAGGTAAAGGTCAAAGTTGCCTCAGAGTCCTTGTGTATGGCGCTGACTGTTGGGTGGTTAATTTGGGTAAACATAAAGGCTCCAATAAATGTGTTATTATGGGACTGAAGTCAGGTCTGTTCCTGTGGACCTGCTGTTTTTCCTCTAAGGTCACTGAGAGGTTGTTGCAGCCTGTTGATGTGTCTGTAACACCTAATCTGATAAATGGAGACTTTGGGCAAACTATACTGTTGTTATATAGTCTGATAACATACTCTAATAGGGTTGGATTTTGTTCTTTTAACTGAGTCTAGTGCTTGTAAAAGATGCTGGATTGCCAGCCCTGGGAAAGAAGTCCTCTGTTTATTTACAGAATAGTTACATCGCAGACAACGGCAGCACGAGTTTTCCTCCCAATGACTTGCCTCAGCCCCATATTGGAGAAGCCTTTTGCAGCGATCAGAATGTATAGGTATTCAGTCTCCACGGCCTATTCAGTCCTTGGCCTTTCTGCAGAGACTGCCAACAAAAATGTCAATTCGTGCCAGTTGTATAAAGCAAATGACGACACTTATATCAAGTCTCCACAGGACCAGAGAAGCAATGCGAGATTTTGCAAGTCTGTTGCAGAGGCCAGGGAAAGCAGATGCACCTAGTCAATCGCAAAACCAGGGTCTTAGGCAACAGGGGATTGAGCAGGAATAGCGTGGGTACATACCTAAGCAACTCCTTTCAGAGAGGAACAGCAAAAGGATGAGTTACTGCATCTTTGTAAAATGCTTTCAAAAGTATCAAGGATAGCACACATACCCAGCATTCCAGTTGTAGCCAGTGCCTCCATTTTGACAAAGGTGGCACACGTGCCATGTACTTAGCATTTAAACAGTGCTTTAGATTTCGAAAGGGCTGTACATACTGATTATCACAGCATCTCTGTATTATCATCTCCACTGAACATCCTGAGAAACTGAGGCACAAACAGCCCTATTAAATTTGTTTTGCATCGCTCAACTTCCTGGCTAAAATGTTTCAGAGTAGCAACCGTGTTAGTCTGTATCTGCAAAAAGAACTGGAGTACTTGTGGCATCTTAGAGACTAACAAATTTATTTGAGCATAAGCTTTCATGGGCTACAGGCCACTTCATCGGATGCATAAAGTGGAACATATAGTAAGGAGATATATATATACACATACAGAGAACATGAAAACCTACTTACAGTTGGTAGGACAACTCCCACCTTTTCATGTTCTCTGTATGTGTATATATATATGTCCTTACTATATGTTCCACTCTATGCATCCGATGAAGTGGGCTGTACAGTCTTCACATGGTCTAGGCCATTCTGTAAATGGAGTAATCAAATAAAGAACCACCAAAAATACTATACTGGGTAAAGTTAGGAGGGTTTATATTGGTATCAACTGTACTCTTTGTATACTCGGGAGATAGAAGGATCAGATGGCTTCATGATCATCTCTCCCATCAGATTCCAACATCCCAGCTCAGCTTTGACAACTCCTCATCCTCTCTGTAACTAAAGATCACAGCGAGGCAGCTCTAGGACTTTATTTAGCATCAGAATTATCTGGCAGAAAATCATTTTCTGAGACGGAGCCTGATCTCGTTACAGGGTTTGTGAGAGCTGGTGGGGGTGATTCATTGGCTCAATCATTTTAATATTTAAAACAGATTTTTAAAAATTATAATCCAACTGCATAACATATTTCCACCCCCTTCCTGTGTATGTTCGGTAAAATGCTCTTTGAATACCTTGGCCACATTGTGCGCGCTCTGTGCACAAGTGAGTTATGCAAAGTGCAGGCCTTGTTGTTGTCTCCACAAAACCCTGCAACTGAATGTATGAAACCGGTAGTGTGTCCCCCTCTCTGTGCCCAATCCACAGAGGATAGGAGTTGTTACAGCCCTCAGCTACAGAGTTTGGTTCTTAGCTCAAGCTGTAATAGTTCATGTGTTTAGCTCTTAAGGTCCCTGGCTCAATGTCCCACTGTGCTTGGCCAAGAGGGCAGCTGTCCCAATTGCACAGGCAATCACCTGATTTGCACGTGCAGGCCAGCTGGCTGAGCACACAGTCACGTGCTCTTGCAACACCCCGCCCGCTCTATGTGCAAACAACTTGTTTGCTTATACATATGTGGTGCCTAGTAGGTATATTTTGCACAGTTCACCGACTGCACTACTTTTAAAAACATGGTCCTGCAGCCACACAGCATGAAAACATAGAGTTACACTTCTGCATTAAAAGGGTATTTACCTAATCCTGTGCTCAGACATCACGACTTTGCATAGCTCCCATTATCTTTCCACTTGCCCGGGTGAAAAACAACATAAGGAATTAAGGGGAAAGCTTTTTTTAATTTTCCTGGTTAAAGTGGGAGCATGAATTGATTTATTGCCCTTGAAAGTGAGGGAGTAACACTGCTAGCTGGCACCAAGCAGGGAAGAGGATGCACAAGTTGCCATGCAGCTCTGCCTATCTTAAACCGTGAGCAGCAACACTCCAGTTATTCGAGTGCTGCACCTTTCTTCAATGGAGGCTGCCGAGCAGAACGGGGTGTCGGCTTTGTGATACGACGTGTCCTGCCTGTTACTCTGGATATCGCATTTGCTCATCTTTTCAACGTTTGCAGGGTGCGTGAAGGACAGGAACAGCACAGAAGTCATAAGAAATCTTGAATTCCGAGCTGCGAGTGTACTCAGACGTCCTTTGTTCTGGAGTCAAAAGAACCCTTGCCTGCCTTCCACTTTGGGTTTAATGCTTTAGAAGCAGTTGTCCAGCTCCCAACAAAATCTTGTGTAGCCTCCATGCCTGCAACAATACTTCATTCCGATTGCTGCGGCCGTTAGCTAAGCAGGCTAGGGCTGAGTTGATATTTGGATGCCAGACTTCCAAGGAAAATCCCAGATACCAATACTGATGACCCAGTGGCAGGCAGCCTTTCTGATGGGGCAGCATGCTGCTGAAGGTGCCATTTGTATAATGAGATGTTGGCCTTGAGGAGCCCTGATCACTCATGGTCATTAAAGATAGCACAGCATTTTTCACTAGAACATGGGCACTTATGTAACACATTAGCAAAGCATGTGCCAGCCACACCCCTCTGTATTAGCCAGTCTGCTCGAGGATAACAGCCCACTACCACGTAATGGTCTTCAGCTCAGCTGGCAGAAATCTGTGCTGGGAGGCCAAAAGTTCTGACTTCAAGTCCTATGTGCTGGTATTGTTACGTTATTTCAAGTATGCTAGTCACATTCCAATACGAGTAATGGCATTGTACTTATCTCACTGCCTGTTGCTTCAATTGGGTAAAGTGTGTGTGTGTGGGGGGGCTTTTAGTGGCAGGGAAGCATGCACTAGACAAGTGCCTAGATGTTGACCAAAATTGCTACCGGATGTAAACCTGAGCATTTTCTGATTATAATTCTGCCACATTGTCATACTCTAGAATTAACAGAGACCTAAATTAATCCTCCCTCTTTTTAGACTCTTAAAACCTATTAACACAGCTTGATTTTTTTAATTAAATTTGTGTGTTAACCTTTTTTAGTGTATAACTTTCCTGCTACTTTCATGTCTCTTCTGCTAGAGGGTCACAACTTTTATTGTGCGGCTGAAAACCATGAATTAATCACTGTCACGCCTACATTTAAACTTTACCTGAAGTCTCCATCAGGAGTCTGGGGGATGATCAGAAGTGCTGAGCACTTACAACTCCAGGTGAAGTCAATGGGATGAGAAGAGGCCAGCTCTGCCTGAGGGGAGTGTGGGCTATCCAACACTTTCAACAAGTGTTCTTCATGCTCTTCCAAAGTGCAACCAAACACTATTAAGTCATCCGGATACACCAGAACGGCCAGAAGATTCATGCAACGGTCTGCTCCATTAATCTCTGGAATGTGGCCGGGGCCCCAGATATTCCCTGGGGCAGTCTCAGAAATTTGTAGAATCCGAGCAGACAGATGAAGGCTGCCTTCGTCATATCAACTGGTCCCATGGGTATCTGCTTCTCAGATCCAAAATAGAAAAACCAACAGCTTTTTGTTAGGCAATCTAAGGCTTCATCCACTTTTGGGGTGGTATTGGTCAGGGATTGTACACCTGTTCAAAGTATGATAATATATGCACTTGAATACATCTCCATTCTTTTTTCTGGCCACAACAATGGGGGAGGCGTAAGAACTTCCAGAGCTCAATTCCTGTGGTCTTCAACTCCTGGATATATTTCCAAACATCTTCGACATCTTCTAGCCTCCTCGATCTTTCATGGAAAGGCCTATCATTCAGCCAAATGTGGTGTTCAAATCCCTTGCCACAACCCACATCCCACTCACAAGCAGAGAACACTTGGGCTCATTGCACAAGTTTTCATTTCTTTCTCTCTTTCCGCACTAGAAGAATTGGGGAGTTCCCAAAGTTCAACTTGTATGGGTGTAATCTTCCTGCTGGGGGCAGTATGGGCCACAGTTGCAGCCAAGTATATCTGTACTAACAGTTCCCTGAGGGATAGTGATTGGCTGCTCAGTTTCATTAGCCACCAGCAGCTTTATTGACACTTTTGTATGAGATGAGGTTTTGGCTATACCTTCTTCACCATCAATCCACCCAGCAGTGTATCTGTATCTGGGGCTTCAACCAGGATTAACTAATTGGTGGCCTTCTGATCCACTTGAGCAATTTCATCCACTACATGGGTTGTCCTAGCAGAAATAGTAACTGGAGCCCTATATCTTAGTTTGATTGTTCCCACCAATCCTCAAGTCCACACTGGTCTCACTCTCCTTCTTTAGCTTGATATGCTTCTGAACATAGTGCATGGATATTCAGGCTGTGTGCGCATTTAGGTCCAGCAAAGGTTTTGCATAGCTGAGCCAAATCTCCAAACATGGCTGCATTTGTTCCTACAATTCAAGGCACCTGATTTGGATACCCAGTGGATGGACCAAAGCAAGTGTCTCTCTTTCTTAATTCCAACCACATCCTTTGGGATTTTAATTTCACTAGCACATCTCAGTTATGGGTACTGTTCATCTCCTAACCCCATACAGTCAACCCAGTTAGAGGTTGCAGGGGCAGATGGGGCAGATGTTGCCCTGAAAAGGGTTCAAAGATTATAGTGACCTGAGTGCCACTATCTAGGACCACTGTACACTCTCTTCCCTCAATGGCCACTCCAACCTCAGACTTTGGTCCAGCCACTTCTACAGGCAAGCCAGACACAGTTGGAGGCAAAGACTCAGCCTTCACATCTTTATGGTTATGGGACCCAGGGTGCTCCCTTACCTGGCCCCTCCAACGTTTCCCACTATCTTATTGACAGAGGGCCACAAATTGTTCCTCAGCTCTCCCAGAGCTTACAGGATTGGAACATCCTCATAGGCAGTGCTTCTATCTTCTTCACACTAATAACAGAAATGTGGGCTCCAAGAGGCAGGGGTTCCGCCAGGCCCTATCATTTTCTTGACCCCCGTCTCTCTGGTATAGCTGTCCATCTCGCATTTGTCTGGGAGTCGAGATACTCCACCTCTTGTCATTTGTTGGGGGAGACACTCCTGAGTGCTCTTTCACTATCAGTGCTGCTACTTTCTCTTGCAACTCAGCTATCTGTTTCATCATAGGGTTACTTTCAGGAGAGGTGTTACACTGAGTGGCTTCCAAAGTACACACTAGTTTCAGTCCCTCGGAAAAGCTTATCTCTAGAGTCCTGAGTTTCCCTCTCCCTGATCTCTCTTGTCAGTGTAGCGAAAGACAGGGGATTCCCCTCTCTGTCCTCTATATGCAACTGGAGCAGCATGAATAAAGCATGTCTAACACCCTTTAACACTTGCTCCAGTCTGAGGTGATCCAAATCACTCTTTGCAACTCTCTTCTCATAGTGGACTCTCTGTTGGAGTCATTCCATCCATGCCAGATCCCGCGATTGTTTCTCTCCTGGCTCCTGATGGGTGGGCAGCAATTTTAATATACCTTCCTCTCCACTTTCAGTGCTTCTAACCATGCCTTTCAAAGCTGAGAGGTATTCAGCCATAATTGCCTCTGGGTTACTGACCCCAGGGCCAGCTCCAGGCACCAGCGTAGCAAGCAGGTGCCTGGGGTGGCTAATGAAGAGGGGGGTGGCACGTCCGGCCGTTAGGTGGCAATTCGGCAGCAGGGCTGTCACTCCCTCTCCAAGCGAAGGACCTGCCGCCGAAGTGCCACTGTAGAAAGAAGCGGCGGTAGAGCTGCTGCCTATAGCAGCTTTCTTTTTTTTTTTTCTTTTTTTTTTTGGGGGGGGGGGGCGGCAAAAATGCTAGAGCCAGCCTGACTGACCCAGAGTGACCAGATAGATTCAGCAGCAGGTCTTTGTGGACTTTCCACTAGGCTCTTTTGTTTTTCCCTTTTGGAGCAGGTCAAGTCCTGTTCCATCTGAACAGCCAGGCTTCAAATTCTTCCTTCTGTGCAGGGGGTAGGTTTTAGCCCTGAAAAGGTTCTTAGTCTCTGATGGCTGCTAGTTCCAGTTTCCAGGCCTGCCACTTGTCCCATGGCCTGGGTAAAGGCCTTCAGGAATGAATCTTCTGTCAGTGGGAGAAGATGGGGCAGGAGGACTATACACTGCCCTCAAATTGTTTTCCTTCTTTCCCATTCTCTGGAGCAAATGTTGAATTTCTCTTTGAAAATCAGATGTCTCATCTGAGGGTATAGGAGGCATAATGGGCATAGTGCCTACAGTTTGTAGAGTCCATTTCATCCCCAATTATTTCTCTGGGTGCCATCTGCACATCAAACCTCATGGACCCAGAACAGAAGGCATCCCATCTCTGTTCTTCCTCTCAATAGGTTTTGCCAAGGAAGGTGACCTTTCCCAAGGCCTGTACAATATTTGCTCTGGAGATACTCTTGCTAAAGCTTCCCATGACCACAGCCTATTGTGGATCTACTTTATCCCCTTCACACAACTCTAGGACCTGTCCTCTATCCATGCTGACTAATAGAGGGGATGTTAGGGGCATGGGTGTTACAAGTGGTGGTCCATATGAGGAATTCAACTGGAAAGTCTCTGAAGTTCAGGACACACTGCCCCTCCCAGGGGCAGTATGTAAGCCACGCCTGCTCAGTGTGGCACTCTGTCCCCCTCTAGTGGTGGCTATGCCAGCTAGAGAAGCATATATTTTAGCTCAGACAGTAGACACTCATGCATTAAGATCAAGAGGTTCCAGGGATGTTGGCATTACATTACGAAAAACTTTTTAACTCTAAGGATAGTTAAGCGCTAGAATAGGTTGCCAAGAGACGTTTTGGACCATCCTTTAAGGTTTTTAGAACAGATTAGCCAAACACCTGTCAGGGATGGGCTAGGTATACTTGGTCCTGCCTCAGCACTGGAAGAAGGACTAGATGACACTTGAGGTCCTTTCCAGCCCCACATTTCTATGATTCTGTTTAACAGCCTTCCAAGGGAAACAGTGGGGGCGAAAGACCTCTCTGGCTTTAAGATAAAGCTTGATAAGTTTATGGTGGGGATGGTTTGATGGGATACAGTGATTTTAGTCAATAGGTCGATAACAATGGTTAATGATGGGATATTAAAAGTTACCACAGAGAACTTTTCCAGAAGGTCTGGCTAGAGAATCTTGCCCGCAATGCTCGGGGATCAGCTGATCGTCATATTTGGGGTCGGGAAGGAATTTTCCTCCAGGGTAGATTGGCAGAGGCCCTGGAGGTTTTTCGCCTTCCTCCGCAGCATGGGGCAGGGGTTGCTTGCTGGAGGATTCCGAGCGACTAGAAGTCTTTAAATAATGATTTGGGAGTTCAACAGCTAAGTCAAGGGAGAGAATTCTTCCAGGAGTGGGTGGGTCAGGTTTTGTGGCCCACACCATGCGGGAGGTTAGACTAGATGATCATAATGGTCCCTTCTGACCTTAGAGTCTATGAGTCTATAATTTTACAGGCAACAAGAAAAGACAATTTGGATGGGGAAAGGAATCAACTTGTATAATTAAAGCGGCAAATCGTATAAAGGAAACATTGAAAGGCCTTTTTAGATCATCTTGTCCCTTCATGTCAGTACAGGATTGCTCCTTGCTGTATATTTTCCAGTGCTCTGTGCAGTCAAATGCCTCAAGCAATGGAACTTCTACCATTTCCCATGAAAGACAATTGCAGAGTCTAATAAAACCTTATTGTGAGGAAATATTTCCTGCTAGTGAGCTTGGCCTTTTCTTTACTCCATTTCATCCCATTTCTCCTAGTTAATCCCCTTTAGGGATGTACAAACAAATGTATTCCCCTACACTCACCCCATCAGCTATGGTTTACTCAAGCCATACATATTAGGTTCTTTAAACATTTGTTCACGAGTCATTCTCTGCAGCCCCTTAATCATTTAGGACAGTCTGCTCAAATTTCTTTTAGGGATTGAGGTGCCCCACGCTGTATTGAATAGCTTAGGTGCAGTCTCCACCAGGTCACACAGAAAGAGAAGCTAAAAGGCCATCTAAGACAAGATGATATACAAACATTAAGAATTGGATCGTTTATTTTGCTCCAACAGAAGTTTTGCTGAATGGTAAATCTCCCATTGACTTCAATGGGACTCTAATTAAGCCAATATTAGACATTTGTTAGAAGCCCACACTTATCTTTATAGCTGCTTGCTGGCTTCTATATCCTATTGTGCTGAGTCCTCACTACCCCTTGCACATGTAAACATTCAGAGCAGGCCTCACAGACACCAAGGGAATTACCAGAGGCTGACAATGGTTGTCATCAACAATGCCCAAGACCTCACTTAAAAGTGCTGTTGAACTCAGGCTAGCTGTTGCTGTGGCCAGGACAGCTCTCTGCACCCTTCCGGGAGCTTTGTAGAAACCTTGGTCCATCAGGGCTCAGTGCTGCTCCCCGAAGGGGTGATAAAAATAGTTTTGCTGCCAGAATGGCCAGGAATCCATTTCCAGTGTGGTTATAGGAAGTGTGGCTGAGACCTGGGGGAACCTGGTATCCCCCTCATGCTTTCTGTAAGGTGCTGAAATGGTTTTGTCCCACCTGCACTAGCAGCTCAACTGTTTTCAACATCACTCGAGAAAGGGCCGTGGGGCACCCATTGCTAACAACCACTCTCAGCACTGGGTCACTTTACTAATGCAAATAGGGCCTTGCTGCTTTACCAGCCCCACACCTGAGGCCCTGCTTTGCTACCTCCATCCTTCCAGCCAAGAAAGCGGAACACGTCAGCCCCCATAAGTAGCTCTTGATCATCACTTATTGAGTAATGCCAGGTACACTCATCCTGCCACCAACCACTGATCAAGCTGCCTCTAAAATGGATCACCGAGCACATCCCTTGCTTACTTGGACCACAAGAGAGACATTGGAGTACAAGCTGGACAGGGATAACATCACATCTCAGAGCCCAGATGGCATGAGGCAAAGTCTTAGACTTACAAATGCACTTAAAGACAACCCCAGGACCTACAGGAATCTGAGTTTTACCATGGAAGAACATGAGAGCAGGATTTGACCCTTAAAAGTGCGATAATCCCACAATTTCCACTTGTTTGTTGCAATCGCCATGCTAAGAATATAACCCAAGGAAATGTCAGCGATCAGTAACATTAAGATGTAATCCAAGACCAAAAAAAGCTTTGCCTAGAGAATTCATTACTTGAAAAAGAACTGAACATAGTATCCGAACGGTCAGTTATACCAATGCTAATAGATAAAAATAAACTCATGTTCATAGAAGGTGCCAGGTGGGTAACTCCTTTAAAGGCCAGGAACACAATGTATATGTATGTACTGCTATGTAGTGCTGTTCTCTAGAATTATTTATTCTGATGAGTAGGTGCCTTTAATGGAAACCAATAAAGAGAAAAGAGCCCTTTGAGGCAGTAGGAAGCAAGAGTCACAATGAGCAGAAGAGTCTGGGTGCAGGCTCAGATATCACGGTAAAGACGCTCAGATATCACGGTAAAGACACCCAGATACCACAGGGATGAAAACACTGTAAAGCTAGGGTCCTCGCCCAACTTTCACTGAAAATCAATGGGATTTGGGAGCTTCACTCCTTTAAGGTCCTTTGCAGATACCTGCCTTGCTGCCTAGACAGAATAGGACTTGCACTACTCTCCAGCACATTTGACCGTTTAATTGAGCAATTGCACATTATTGGTGAAATTCACCAGCATGCAGAGGGCCAGCCCTGGGCCTATGCACCACTACAGCTCTATTCTGAAAGATTACTTGGGATTTAAATTGTTCAGAGCTGGCAGCTGCTACCTTGACTGACACCAGGAATTGAACGAGGGCTGTCTAGTGCCAAAAGCATGGGCCTGTACAGCTCGAGTTAAAGAGCCAGGCTCTAGAACTGGGAGTTGTAGTAGACTCACTTCCTTTGTAGATCAGCCGAAGCAGACAAGGGACACAACATGCTGATCAGGAGGCCCTCTGCACTGGGATGAATTTCACCCAAAATGAACTTCCTTATGGGAGATGTTGAAATCCATGGCATGACTCCTAAGGATGCTCTTCAGGCAATATTCCTCTTTAGATTTCTGAGCCCTGCTCTGGTCTAAAGCCCTGCCCAGATCTAAAACTGGCTTTGAGAAATCGGCGATTGTGAAACTCGGACTGACTGAAGCATGGCCTTTTAAACGAAAGCTGGGCCCATTGCTCAATGCGGCTCTCTCGGTTCACATGGCAAGAAGCCTGTCTCGCCCATGCACGAACTGTCTGCCATATTTCCAGCTAAATACAAGGTTTTAATTAAAACAGATACCAATGAGTCTCCTTGTTGGCAGCACGTGGGTTGCTCAAAAGTGCCATAAAGCATGAATTAGAGCAAGAGCCATAGTGTCAGAGCTAACACACCAGTTCCACCCGGGCTTTAATGAAGGGTTAATCTGACAGCACTTTAGTGGGAGGAAACAGCTCAATTACCTTTTGGTATCCCTTGCTGTCCGGCAGTTATGAGCAGTAAGGTGGGTGGGAGGAGAGAGGTACACACTCAAGAAAGGAAGGAGGCTGGCACACAACCACACAGGCAGCAGCTTTTCTCAGATGATCATTTGGTTGGGTGTCAGTCAGATGGAGTAGTTACATTCAGAGCATTCACCCTCCTCCAGAGAGCACTTTACATCGGTGCCATGTAATCAAGCTATTTTGTGTGGGGGGTGGGTGCGTGGGTATCTTTCAACTAAACAAAGACTAGCATGCAAAGGAAGTGAGCTCTCTCTAAGGCAATGGGATTTAGCTCTCTGATTTCTCTGGGCAATAGTTAGGTCAGCCAAATACAAGTCTTTACCATTTTTTTAGGTACATACTACATGCTGATAACATTTGAAACAATCGTCCAGCTAATTAGTGTTGAAGTGCAATAAATCTCCTACACCTGTACTTCTGGCATCCCTATTAATATCTGATGAGGTTAGCATTTTAGTACTGCAATTACAAAATGAATTAACAGTGATTAACCTGTTATTTTAAAGTGTTACCCTGACAATTAATCATGCTCTCCACAAACTCAAGAGAATTAGACTTTCACCACAGGCAAATTATAATAAGTGCAATACTGATGACAGGCTTATTATTTGCTGGCTTATTTCTATGGATAGGTCACACAGCAGTCTCTTATAAAGTTCAAACTATTAAACAAATGTGGGTATGAAATTGACACATAGTTGCTATACAACCTTAGGGGTATTTTCTCTGAAGGGGATATTTCAACACACAAGTTGCAATCTCTTTTTTTATTCAAAAGAGATGCAGAAGTAGACAGTGGAAATTTAGAAATCCACAAAACACCATCTGATATATTTCACTGGGAAGCAGCTTTCCTTTCTCTGTATCTGCAACACAGAAATCCCACATAAGGTTTCTTAAATATAATTTCACTATCTACTAAGAAAACTACACAACAACAATCACTAACTTGTCGTGAGGAGACAGACTAAGAACAGAGAATGGTGTTTGAAGGCCATATGTAAAATTTAAAGAAAAAGTCCTCATATATTACAAGAAGGTAGAATTGAGAGTGTCTGGAAAAAAAATGATCTTTATTTCTCCTGCAGGCCCCACTTGTTCTAGTATAAAATATAATATAATTTTATGGCTGAAACGTAGGCGGTCAGATCATAATGGCTTTAAGGGCTATTAATAGATCTGCCACAAACCTTGTAACACAGGCCATAGAATTTCATGCCGCAATTCCTGCACTGAGCCCAGTGACTTGCATATGAACTAGATCATCTCTTGCAGACAGACATCCAATCTTGATTTAAAGAATTAAAGATTTAAGGAATCCATTACAGCCCTTGGTAAACCATTCCAATGGTAAGCCTGAGAATATCACCACTCTGCAGGCTAGCTATATGGCAGATTTTCTAATCCTTTAACCATTATTACTCTTCTCTGAACCCTCTCCAATTTCTCAACATTCCTTCTTGAACTGTGTATACCAGAACTGGCCGTAGTATTCCAGCAGTGGTCACACAGTGCCAAATACAGAGGTAATATAACCTCTCTACTCCTACGGAAATGTCAGGACCTTTGGTCAGTATCACAGTGTGCTCATTTGCAGTTGAGCATCCACATCACCATCCAAATCTTCCAGTAAGTATGGCCTACGTTCTTTGTTCCTGGAGGTCACATTCACATTTAGCCATATTAAAATGCATATTGTTTGCTTGTGCCTAGCTTACCGAGCAATCCAGATCACTCTGTCTCGGAGACCTGTTATCTTCATTATGCCACACCTCCAATTTGTCACTTGCAAACTTGATCAGTAATGATTTTATGTTTTCTTCCCCCAGTTATTAATAAAAGCGTTAAATAGCATAGTGCCAAGAACGGATCTCTACAGGATCCCACTAGAAACACACCTGTTTGATGACTATTCCACGTTTGCAGTTATCGTTTGAAACCAATTGAGTAGCCAGCTTTCAATCCATTTAATCTTTTTAGTTTTTAATCAAAACATCATGCAGTACCATATCAAAGATCTTATAGAAGTCTACTACATCAACACTATTTATTAACCAAACTTGTAATCTCAAAGCAGGATATCAAATTAGTTTGACATTTGCCATACATCCATGTTGATCAGCATTAGTTACACTACCCTCCTTTAACTCTTGATTAATCAAGTCCCATCTCAGCAGTTCCATTATCTTACATGGCATCTATGTCAGACTAACAGGCCTATAATTACCTGAATTATCCCATTTACCCTTTTTAAATATTGGCACATTAGGGAAATTCCAGAAGACTGGAAGAAGCTAGAGTTGCAAGACTTCCGGAAATCAATGTTCATGGTCCAGGGAGCTCTAAAGCCAGCTCTTTTAAAACTCTGATGCAAGTTATCCAGACCTGCTGATTTAAAAATGTGTAACTGTAGTAGCTGATGTTTAACATCCTCTGAGATACTAGTGGAGAAAACAGAATAGAGCAGAGGTTTGTTAAAAAATGGAAGACCTTTAACTCAGAACTGGATTTGCTACAAAGCATTTTTTTATGGGGTGCTCCTTAAGTCAATCCAGAACTCAAGAAGGTGCAATCTGTAGTGGCCTGTTAAGCAGTGCTTCACACTGGAAGAAAAAGACTTGAGCTTCAGGATCTACATGGGCTGCCTATTGGTTTCGGGATGATTTAAGGGGATGGTTTTAGTCTAAAGAGCCTGGCACCTTCCTATTTGGCAACATCTACACTGGGAAAATGTATTGGTTAGAAAATGTTAGCACCAACGTGAAACCTGACTTAGCATCTAGAGTAGACAGGAGCAAGTCATGTTTAAAAATGTTTGGTGGTCATGGCTGGGATCAGGAGAGGCACTGAGAGGAATCCCCCTAGATTTAAAAGTGAGGGAACAGCACTCCCCTCTGGTCTGAAATAGCCAGTCTACTAGCCTTCAGGATTCTTCTACTTGTTGGGCCTGATGTAGAGGGAGGAGCATGATGGGGTTGGGCATGTGTGAGGGTGGGGAGTTCTGTAGTGGTTGAGGTTTGTTGGCAATTGTGGGAGTTTTCGTGTTCTTGCAATTTGTGTCAAGGGTGCAAAGGGGCATAGAGAGGTGCTGCTTTTTATATTTGTATAAATATTTTTTAGAAACTGAAAAAAAACATGCAATTAAAAGTTTCTTATTTCCTTAGCCTCAGGAGGAACTTTTATTAGAAAAAAAACACATACGTACATAATTCATCTATTATAAATTCTCCTCAATGCTTTTGACAGTTAATGTACTTCCAACAAACATTTCTCCTTAATACAACTTACTTTCTTCTGTTCAGTTCTGCAGTGAAATCAATATGAAAACTAAACTATTTTCATCTGCCAAGAGCGGTAATCTATACTGCACCCATCCCTGGGCACCTGACCTGTAAACTGTGACTTGACAATTACTTCTGTGTCATAGCAATGGATTGAGGTTAGAAGCAAAAGATACAATTTCACTGCAAGATTCAGCAGAAGCTGGGTTTTCAGGACAAAAGTTACACTGAGCTTCACTGAAGACACTAACATCTGAATCTAAGCAGGAGAGCCAGGGTGGTCTTGTGGTTAGAACCTGGGAGTCAGAAGCCCTGGCTGTGACGCTAATTTATTAATCCTTGCTGTGCCTTCCTGTGTGAATCAGCCTCTCTATGCCATAATGAGTACCATAATGTCCAATATCCCTGGGAGGTAGGTGGGGAGGTGGACTCAATATACAAGTGCTTTGAGATACTTAGCATTTATAAATATCCCAGTATAATATTGAGGGCCCAGGTATTGTTTGAATCCTCTTCATTGGTGTCGTTCCTATGCAAGACCTTCCTTTAATGTGCAAATGAAACTTCTGTACATTAGCAAAGAAAGTAGTACCATGATATCACAGTAGCAAATGATAAAAACATAGGAATGGCCATATGGGTCAGACCAATGGTCCATCTAGCCCAGGATCCTGTCTTCCACCAGTGACCCGTGCCAGATGCTTCAGAGGGAACGAACAGGAGAGGACAATTATTGAGAGATCCTGTTGTCTAGTCCCAGAATCTGTCAGTCAGAGGCTTAGGGACACCCAAAGCATGGGACTGCCTCCCTGACTATCTTGGTTAGCAATTGATGGACCTATCCTCCATGAACTTCTCATTCTTTTTTGAACACAGTTACACTTATGGCCGTCACAGCAAGTTCCACAGGTTGACTCTGCATTGTGTGAAGTACTTCTTTATGTTTGTTTTAAACCTGTTGCCTATTAATTTCATTGGGTGACCCTGTCGATTACCTGTTACAGAAGGCCAAGATCAAAGGCCTGAGCTGTATAAAGAAATGAGTGATCTGCCCAGCCTTTGTTTTGGTTCTGAATTTAAGGCAGATAAGCTTGTAACCACAGGGAAAACCCAGTTGTTCGTTTTGAAGGTGCACCTCAGTCCCTCCTATTCTCTCCCTGTAGCACATGATAGTCCAAGTCTCCCGTAGGCTGTAATACACTTTGGCCACATTTTGGCTTTAGTGTGCAGGTGTTGGGTGGTGTCCTGTGATATAAAGGAGGTCAGACTAGATGATCTAGTGGTCCCCTCTAGCCTTAAACTCCAGGTCTATGACTCAGGACTAAAACCTACAAAGTCCTAGGTTGAAGTTGGGGGTGACCTGTTTGCAATAAGGTAATATTTCTTACACTGGGAATGTCTTACGTTGTACAGTGCTTAAAGAACTTTGATTCATGCGTATGAGGCTTTGAAAATAGAAATTGTGTTCTTTAATGTACCCAGCCCCCATCATAGTGTCTGGCCCTTCTCGCCATTGCTGGGTGGTATTTCATATACATGTTTCTCCAGCATCAAGAGGAGTTCCCAGGATGAACAGACTCCCTTTTTTATTTGTCAGTCATAATAATTGAGGCTCTGAATACAGTAGTTTGAAAAAAGTCTAGTTTATTGCACTCTCTCAAAGCACAACAAAAATAAAAGAAAATCAAAAGTACTGAAATAAAGGAAAGTAAGGAGGTTAAAAGTGTTACCTGGGTTCAGGTTTAATCAAATTACACAAAAAAGTCCCATCAATTTCAACACCAATTAATATTAATGAACAAAGCAAAGTACAGTATTATGCGGTGTACAAACAGCTAGCAAGCTCGAGCCATTACCAAGACGACTTTTTAAAAGTGTAATAAAAAAAGTGTCAGTATTAAATAACACGGTTGTCTCTGAGCATCTGGTCCTTGACAGGGAGTGGGGAAGATGTCTTGTCCCTCTTCTGAACTGGCTGACTTGGGAGCTGCCACAAGATACTTTTAAACTGAATTTCCACTTGCCAAGGGATTCTCAAAACACCCTGCCATGTTTGTATAAAACAAACTGGGTAACTTCAGAAGCTGAATCCATTAGAGTGCAGTGCCAGGCAGACTAAAAAAGGAAACTCTGTGGCAGTCTCCATATACAGATGAGAAAGAAATCAAAACAGATCAGCTGTCAAAGGGAAACAAACCTGACCTCTGCCCAAATCACCCCAGATTTAAAAATCAGACAGAACCAAGTCAATAATACACATGCTATATTTAAAAAAAAGTGAACCAAGTTAGTTCTCTCTCTACAGTCAGATTTACATTTAAACCTTTCACTCTGTCTATTCCAAACCAAGCACAGAACGTGCAAGAGCTATTTTGAAAGAGAGCAGAGGTTAAAAGGAAACGTCTTTCTATGCATTGACTCCTAGGTTCTCAATCCTGAATTTTCTCTCCACTTTTTCCTCATCTCCTCCTGAAGCTGGCTCATTTACAGCACTGGTTAGCAGCTGTTTAAACATTCTGATGATGTATGAGTTTAGAATGAACACAAAAAATATTCTTCCGCTTACATCAGTGAACTCAAGTTCTTTTAATCTACAATTCTAGTCTTTAAAAATGAGGTATCCTTTAGAGAACATTTAGAATATAAAGAAAAATAAACAGCACTGATAAATTTATTCAGCACATTGCCCAGTTCATTAAACACCTCCGCTGCAACATTTAAGACACTTCAAAATTTAGCTAATGTAGCTAAAAATCACAATATTGTTAAGCACCTCCCCACAATATCACAAACTTTTTATGGGAGATAGAATTAATTCTATCAATTGCCATATTTTTTAAACTGTCTGAATTTGGTACTTTAAAAAATAAGTCCAGGCCATAAAGCACTGGCTACAGGCACAAATACAGTGCATCAAGTACCAAGAAAGCTGCCTCACACAATCCTGCCAATGTACCAGAAACCTGATCCACAACTTTGCTGCTAATCCAGACCTGGGCCTCAGGGAGCAGTCAGTCAGTTTCTTGATGGTATGAGGGGTGGACAAATATCCACCTGAGATTAGGGTAATTTCAAACTTCTCATCTGTGAATGAAACCAGTTATTGAACCCAAATGTCCAGAGATGGAAGGTCAGTGAAGCAATGGAGATTTTGAAATGAAAATGGTCCAAACAATATTCATTTTGATACACGTGCTGTAGAATACGTTTTTAGTCCCTATTGGGATCATCTTAAATTCGTATGACACGACAGACAGACGGCATTTCTCTAACTGGAGTTTCAAGTACAGGAAGAAATTGAGAAATATCGAATGTTTCTGCTATTGAGAAATATTTAATGCAACAGAAAGCCTTCTCAAAAGAAGTACATATATATTAGTGTGCATGCTATTGTAAAATATTCACTTTCACTGCTAATAAGGTTAACAGAGTTAAATTTCCAAATGAGCTGCTAGGGTAATACAATTGAACAATTTCAGTATGCCACACTTACTGTCTCCCAAGAAATACTGGAACAAACATATGAATGCACAGTTTGGGGGTTATTTGACAGGTCAGTTTTTTAGTAAAAAAAAAAAAGTGCTAATATTGCATTTTAAATACAAGTGGCTTTAAACCCCAACATTTTCTTTGCATGTTACTGGAAATACAAGCATTGCTCTCTCGTTATTCCACTGCCTCACATGCTTGAGTGCCTTCATATCACTTCCCATTCATCTTCAAAATCATCAGGGTGAAGCAAAACAGAAGTGTCACTACTTTTTTGCAAGCCATGAGAGTGACTGAATGTTTTCGTGAGGCGCTGAAGAAGGTATCCTGAAGAACCAATCGCCCACAGTTCATCTAGAGGTGTCACTGCCAAGCAAAAGTTATCCAGATTTTAATTAAAGCAGTATGTTCCAGTTGCAAACACTGAAAAGCAGCTTATATTTCACTAAATTTTTCTAACTGGACCGAGGTAAGAATTTGGGGGGGGGGAGGGGGGAAGGAAGAGAAGAGGGAATTATAAAAGCTAAATTGATTAAATAGTCATGGTCAAATAACAAAAACAGCAGCACTTAAAATAGTATTTATCTTTACTAATAATCAATTTGAGCACCATCAGGTAGAACACACAATAGCTATCATAAGATCAGTCAGTGAAGGTTTCCGCTCATCATGCAGAACTGACTTGCCTGTTAAACAAGACACACTCCCTGGAATCTTCTTCCAGTAGTCTCCTGCTGGGTTTTTGTCAGTAATGCCATAGCGACGTGCTACATCTCCATTTGGACAGCACGCCCAAACAGTTCTTGTACTGATAGCCAGCTGACATGCCTGCAACCCTAAATGGAAACATATGAAGGAAATAATAACTAAATGCTTTCTTATTAAACTGTATGTAACATAGTTTCATATAAATAAAGCAGGTGAGATGGAGGTATTTTTATGTAATTCTGTAAATGTCCCATGGGAGACATCTCTAGCTTTAAAGGTACCAAGGCTGTCAAGTTTTCCACATTTCTTTCTTGACTGTCCCTTTGACTTTAAGATGGTTGCTCAAGCATGAGGGCAGAATTTAGACTTAAGATGGACATGACAACTTCCTCGTTATGATGGAAGTGGGAATAATCTTACATTTATTTAACACCCTTTAGCCAAACTGAGCTCAAAGGACTGTGCAGACTAACTATGTGGATGTATATAATTTCCTCCTTCCCTGTACAAGAGTGGATTTCCCCCCTCCCCGCCCCCGCCCTCCTCCTGACAGAAATGCAGTCATTTCTGGAGTGGAATTTGGGAACTTTTTAGATACACACAGCAACACTACTCAGCCATTTAGGACAAAGGTCAGGAAGAATACTGTATCCACCTTCAACCAAACTTTTTGGCAGGCAGATGGAATTTGTCCAGGACAAGGGGATTAATACATGTAGATTTGAAAAATGAGATTAAGTTTTTAATAATCACATGGGGGCAGGACCCTGTTTTTTTTTTTTTTAAATCACATTCAAAGACAGAACTTCCAGGTGCACAGCAGGCCCAGACACCTTGCAGAGCATTGCTTTAGTACCAAGTCAGAGGGAAGAGTGCACCACCAGCACCACTGATTGCAACAACTTGGAAATGGTGTGGTGCAGCCTGTTCTACAATGGAAACACTTCCAGAATCTGAAATTTCTCATCAAGGGGCACTGTGACGTTGTGCAGTCTATATGGTTTTATAAAAACTTGATAATAAGTCAATATAATGTAACAGATAGTTTTAGAGAAAATATGGTAATAAGTGAATGTAAGTAACTGGGGTATGCCTCATGCAAAAGGTCTCTTGTAAGGTATCATTACAAAGCTTATAATCTACTGAGTATGATCATCTGATTTGTATAAATGTACCACTCTTGTATCTAAAACTAGAAATATAAAATGTAACTCTGAGGGCCTATTGTAATTGTGTAAAGTGTGGACCATTAATGATGGTTTGGAATCTTGATGACTCCCATTGTCTGCAGATGGCTGTATTTACCTGTGAGTCTTCCTGTATATGTGTGTGCTGGCAAGTGAGTAATGAAGTCTTGCAGTGACATGTGATCATGTCACCTGAACTGGAATCCATCTTTAACCTGGTGCTTTTCCAGTGAGGGGGGGTGGAAACCCAGAGAGACAAAGAGTTCCCGCCTTATGCAAAAGATATATAAAGGGGGGAAGAGAAGAGAGAAGGGGAGAAGCCATCATGAAGAATCCCCTAGCTATCACCTGAGCTGCAACAAGAGCTGCACCAGGGAAAAGAATTGTGCCCAGGCCTGGAAGGTGTCCAGTCTGAGGAAAACTTACTGAAGCATCTCTGAGGGTGAGATTATCTGTATTCAGTTTGATTAGGCATAGATTTGCGCATTTTATTTTATTTTGCTTGGTGACTTACTTTGTTCTGTCTGTTACTACTTTGAACCACTTAAATCCTACTGTCTGTATTTAATAAAATCACTTTCTATTTAGTAATTCACTCAGAGTATGTATTAATACCTGGGGGAGCAAACAACTGTGCATATCTCTCTATCAGTGTCATAGAGGGCGAACAATTTATGAGTTTGCCCTGCATAAGCTTTATGCAGGGTAAAACGGATTTATCTGGGTTTAGACCCCATTGGGAGTTGGGCATCTGAGTGCTAAAGACAAGCACGCTACTGCAAGCTGTTTTCAGGTAAACTTGCAGCTTTGGGACAAGTGATTCAGACCCTGGGTCTGTGTCTGGAGCCAGACGGGAGTGTCTGGCTCAGCAAGACAGGGTGCTGGAGTCCTGAGCTGGCAGGGAAAACAGAAGCAGGGGTAGTCTTTGCACATCGGGTGGCAGCTCCCAAGGGGGTTTCTGTGATCCAACCCGTCACAGTGGCGTAGTCGGCAGGATGCACTTACAACTTTTAGTGAAAGTGAGACCATATTTAAGAGACACGTACTCAAGTCAAGATAAGGATTATCTGGTAACCAAATCAGTCTTGTTAATCACAACAATCTAGCATGCTTGGCATTGGAACAGCTCACTAACAAAAAGAGAATTAAAGTGTTTCAGGGATTGAATGTGTGAGAGGAAGCACATAGGAATATTATCATTATTTTTACCTGGTACATGTTCCCAGTCAGTGCCTACTGGCATTTCTTCTGTAATTCCTATTCGTACATGGACATTCCATTTGCTATCAATTGCCCATAGCATCTGATCATTTGGACTTGAATGAATACTGACCAAGTTTATTCCCACTGGCTAGAAATAAAAACAGTACTTAAACTCTCAGCCAGTACAACATTTAAAACAGGACAATTCACTCTCTTACAGATATCTGCTATGGAAGTAATAAAACATGTCAGACTACAGACAAAAAAAACCCAAAAACCCAAACCCTGACAGTTTTCCAAATACAGACCACACTGCATAGTTACCATGTAAAATGTAATGTTTCCTTTATGTTAACGCATTAAGATTGCAAAAAAGGAAATAATCTGGGCCGGCATAAATTGATGCTACTTTGTTTTCAAAATCTAATTGTTTTATTAATTAAAAATGCATATTTTAATTTGCAACATCCAAGTTCAGTAATTGCAAACCTAAATTTTATTGTTCCAATGTTCATATAAGCAAATCAGTCAGCGTTGCAACTGGGATAGGGCGAGATTAAAAATGATTTGTAAATTCAGTAGAAACCTTCCTATGCAGAGCAACAGATGCACCAATTCATTATTTTCTTACTGCCTTCTCAAATTCTCCCAGCATATTTAGATCTTGACCGGTATTGACAAAAAACACACTGGACATTTTTAAAAAGAGTCCAACTGTCTCAGATTTGGGACCATTTGGTGACTTGCCTCCACTGCGCCCACCCTCACTATTAGTGAGGGGGTCTAGCTTTGCTGGTTATGTCTACACGGCGAGCGAGGGGTGTGATTTGACACATACTCACGCTAGCTTTCATTGAGCTAGCACAAGTATAAATAGCAGAAGAGGTGCAGGATGAGCCATGCCAAGTACAAACTCACCAGTTTCAGGCAGGTATGTACTTGGCTACCGTGCTACTGCACTTACACGACTATTTATACTTGAGATAGCAGAAGTATGCATACACAAGCAGAGGAATTACACCCCTAGCTCGTAGTCTAGACATAGCTGCAGATACATCTTCTGAGGTCTGGATCACCCACATTTTCACTAGAATATCTGAAATCTTAGTTTCCTGGGAGCCCAAGTGAAACATTTCCCTCACTCTATTCCCAGGCATCAGTCCTTATTCAGTGAAGACTCCCACTGAACTCTGGGGAGCTTTAAATGAGCAGGGGGGAAACTTCTCTGCCCTTCAAAACCAAATGTTTCTGACCAGAATGTTTGTTGTGTATCATGTAAGGGGTTGTTTTGTAGCAAGGTAAGAGTCTGGAAGCTTAACAAATGCAAATATAATCTGAAAAAAACTGCATAGCGGAGCAAAAACAGTGCTTCCCTCTAAATGAGCTTTAGGAGGGCTCCATTGAACACGACAGATACAGCTTTAAAAAGGTCAACATCTTACAAGGAAATGAGGTATTTACTATGATGTATTGACAATCATTTGTAAGCACCTAGAGTCTAATACGGTAATAAGTAATAACCAACAAGGATTTGTCAAGAACAAATACTTTGACAACAACCTTATTTCCTTCTTTGACAGGTTTACTGGCCTAGCGGATGGGGGAAAAGATGTAGATGCGATATAACTTGATTTTAGTAAGCCTTTTGGCCCAGTCTCATGTGACAGTCCCATCAGAAAATGAGGCAAATGTGGTCTACATTATATTATTATGAAGTGGGTGCACAACTGGTTGAAAGACCATCATACTCGGAGTATTATATATATCAATGGTTTGCTGTCAAACTGGGAGGACGTATCACTTGGGATTCTGCAGGAGTCTGTCCTGGATCCAATACTAGTCAATATTTTAATTAATTACTTGGATAAAGGAATGGAGAGTGTGCTTATAAAATTTGTGAATGATACCAAGATGGGAGGAGTTGTAAGCACTTTGGAGGACAGGATTAGAATTCAAAATAACCTTAACAAGTAAGAGAATTGGCCATCAACATGATGAAATTCAGTAAGTACTACATGTAGGAAGGGGGGGGGGGAAATGAAATCAAGTGCACAACCACCAAATGGGGAATAACTGGCTAGGCAGTAGTACTACTGAAAATAATCTGGGGGGTTGTAGTGGGTCATAAATTGAATATGAGTAAACATGATGCAGTTGCAAAAAAAGGCCAATATTCTGGAGTGTATTAACAGGAGTATCATATGTAAGACACAGGAGATAATTATCCCACTCCACTCAGCACTGGCGAAACTGAAATACTGTGTCCAGTTCTAGGCACCACAGTTTAAGAAAGATGTTGCCAAATTGGAGAGAGTCCAGAGGAGAGCAACAAAAATGATAAAAGGTTTAGAAAACTTGACCTACAAGTAAAGATTAAAAAAAAACTGGGCATGTTTAGTTTTGAGAAAATATGACTCGGTGGGGGGGGGGGGGAGAACAAAACACCTGATAGTCCTTAACATATTTGAAGATTGTTGTTATAAAGATCAATTGCTCTCAATGTCTACTGAAGGTAGGACAAGTAGCATTATCCGCTTTATCCAAAGCAAGGGTGATTTAGAAAGGTCAGATATTAGGGAAAAAAGACTAACTATAAAGGGAGTTAAGCTCTGAAATAGATTTCCACAGAAGGTGTAGAATCCCCATCACTGGAGGTTTTTAAGAACAGGTTAAACTATGTCCATCCCTGAAAGATACAAGCATTTTTGACCCTGCCTCAACACAGGGAGCTGGACTACACGACCTTCCAAGGGTCCAGCCCAGTGCTTCTATGTTCTCACATATGTGCTGGGCTGCATTGTCAATGTGAGATACACACAGTTGCAAGCATCTCTGCAGGTACCTAATTTAGGAGCATGCACATACATGCACAAATCTACACATAGCCCTGTACCAAACTGAGCTTGTGCACATGCGGACTTGCCTGTTTTGCATTTAACTTTAAAATTCTGGCCCAATGTCTGTCTGGCTCTCTCTCTCACCCCCCACTTTTTTCCTTTTCAGGTTGCCTTCATAGCGCTCTCTAAACCAGCTATACTTTTTATCCCTATAAAGACTGTTTCAAGATGCCTACTATAATATCTGCTTTTTGTGAAATGCTTTTCATGTAGGCCAAAAGGCCAGGGAAGATCAGGCCTAAACAAAAGCATACTCTTTCTCCACTATCTGGGAACTTGGCCTTTGCAATCTTTTATCTCCTAGGAGATATACCAGGAGAGGCAGCAGGTAGGTCTCATGCAACATTTCACCTACCAAACAAATTCTGTGGCATTTCAGGAACTTAAATCAAGCTTTTTTCACTGTAGGTGACTCATCAGGGGGGGACATACCATCAACTTTACCATGACATTTTTCAGACCTACATGCTATATGCTCTTAAATGCCCTTTAATCTATGCAGAGAAGAACACTAAACACACCTTCTTATCCAGTCATCTGTGTTTTTTTTAATATATATTTCTAGAAGACTTTGTATACTTTATACTTATGCTACACTGTGAGCCACGCTCCCAGGGTACCTTGCTGTAAAGCCAATATGCTAATAGGTAAACAACCTCTGGTCTGTGTATCTGTAGAATCTGTCAGAGAAGATGTACATTGTGTTGAAGCTTGCCAGATATGATAAGTGTAATACGTATAGCTCGCAGAGTGTACTAAGGAAGAAAATGGATGATTTTGTTGACACTTGACCAACATGCCCCTCTACCAACCTATGTCAGTGCAGAATATCTCCAATTTTGCTGACTTTTGGTAAACTATGTTCAAAAGAAGATAAGAAACTGGTAAGAACTGATGCATAAGTCTTGGCTAATGTTTCATCAATCAAACAATTCCTGTATAAATATAAATAGGCTTGAACTCCTACTTTTCAAAAGAGGGTAAAGTATGGCTTCTTTTCATGCTGTGCTGTTCTAGGTTTGACTAATAAAGCTGAATGAGCCTGGATTATTTGACATCTCATCAGTAATCTAAATCAAACCCTATCAGTTAATTTTACCAATTTCATCCCTGGTGGAAATCTGAGTGCATAGGTATGCACTTGGAGAGAGGAGTGTCTGCCCTCATAAGAACTTATCTTTCATACCTCCTATTACAGACCTGAAACACATGCTACATAATTGGGTTTTCCACAAAGTTAGTTACATAACTGAACTCCCAAGTAACTCCTTACCATGGACTTTAAGAGAACCATTTAGAGAGTCGTAATGGAGATGTAGACATTCTAGCACATCTTGTTAAACTTTCCATTGTGTTTAAGTGCAACAGAAAAAAAAAAATCACAGACAAAAACATTATAAAAACCATGGCACTAACATGGCATTTGCCAGCCATCACTGAGTTTGTGTTGCATCCTTTTGCCCATTCTATCTATTTAGGCAGTAAGCTCTTTGACACACCATTATGTTTGTGTAGTGTACTGCACAATGGGACCCTGATCTCTGTTGCAAACTCTAGGCAGTATTGTAATACAAATACATATCCCACAACCTGTCTCATACTTTGTGAACATGGGAGGGAAATTAATTTCCTAACTATAAGACTAGTCAACCCTCCATGGGGATTGAGGGGGTGGGGGGGGGGTGGAAGGGGAAAAAAAGCCACACACCTTTCCCCATTTCTTTCCCTCCCCTCCTCTTCCACCTTTCCTTTTTTTTTTTCTTTTCCAATATTGTCTTCTTCTTCCCATGGCTAGTATCAATCTTTTTCTGCCTCCATTCCTTTCCTTTCCAATATTTTATTGATATATTTACAATTTTTAAGCCAACAGCCCAAGCCCTGCCCATTTCTCCTGATTACCCAAATTTTTGATTATCTGATCCGGTTCCGGTCCCAATTAGATCAGATAATCGGGGTTCTACTGTATATGTTTTTATTTTTTCACAAAATGTAAAAACTAAAAGATTCTCTTTAAAAATGCGAATTCTGCATTTTTCCATGGCAAATGGATTTCTCGGATCCCTGATAAAGGTAACTAGATAGTGGTGCAAGACTAGATGGTGTTCTTTTCCCATTACTACTAAGAAAAGTATCAGTGGCGGTATATAAATCAGCTTATGTTTCAAAGAGCAAAAACCTTGTAATTTTCCACTGAAACTATCAGAGACAATTCTCCCTAATGTTTGCTCAATTTCTATTTGCATTAATGGGATTTATACACACTTACTGATTGTGAAAAATGCCATATTTGTAACTCGTACAATGGTTTGGTATTTTTAAAAGTAGCATACAAGTCTCCGAACCTTCCTGATCAACAGCTGACATGCCAAAAACTTATTTATAAGCTTTTATGTGGTGCTCATCACTACAGTCTCCAAGTCCCTCACAAACACTAATTAATTTAGCCTTATCACCTCTGTCAGGTACGGGAATATTGTCATTTTACAGATGGGGGCAACTGAGTCAAAGAGAAATTAATTTATTTCCCAAGATTGCAAAGGAAGTCTGTCTCTGAGCCAGGATCAAAACCCAGATTCACCTGGCTCCCAATCTCGTGCCTTAACCACACCATCACTATGTCTTTACCTATTAGGACAGCGGTCCTCCCACCCATCTCAAATATGGAGACTAAAACAGACTGTGTGGTTTTCAACATTTAATCCAATGTACCTATAAACAATGAATATTTGGTTTTCTGTCTTTGACTACAAAATCATTTTTTGAAAGTAAGTTTCTGTTCTGCTAGCATCTAAGTGCTTGGGAAAAATCAGTGCTGATTAAGCAGTTTATAAATATAAATACGTCAACTTCCAAACATCAGTTGTGAAATGACATCAAGAAATGACAAGATATAAAATAGATACAACAGAAATGTTTTTCATTAGCTCAGTAGTTCTACTTAAGTTACCAGTTATCTCAGTAAACAAACTGCTGAATTTTCAGGCTTGTTTGATTAATTCTATCAGTTTAAGTCTTTTTCTTGGCTCCTCTCTTGTGTCAGGGGAAGTGAAGGCAGAAAAAAGTTCAGAACTCTACACACAGATGTGGAGAAGATTCCATCTGTTAGACCCTGCTACCCTTGAGGTTCTGCATTACAGCTCTACTCAATCAGGTTCAGGAGGACCGACCAGGACTCTCCACAGTCTGGCAAAGCCAATCATCTTTAAGACACATGCGTTGCTACTCAGTGGCGGAAGGCTCTCCACGACTTCTGGGGATTAATCTAGAAGTCTCTTCAGCGCTTATAGCCTAGGCTGGAATCAATCTCAAATCAGACACAGGTGTTCCACATTACCAGTAGTTTGGTCTTTTTCTGTGCTATTTCTGTTACCCAGAAGTCTCCTACTGAGTAATGTCTATAATAAGTTTCCAAAATAAAGGAGATAAATTAAGGAGAAACATACATGGCAGAGCTAACCATGTGTGTATAATCCTTTCAAATAAAATTCTGCAGTGGCTAAGCACTTTTGGTATTGAAAAAAGGAGGGAAGTGTGAGATACACAATATAGGAAGTCTGTCAAACTTTTTGCATTCAGGTTTTTTTAGCAGCAGATTGGACAAGAAGTATGTCGAATTTAATGCTTAGTTGTTATTTGCAGAAGAGGATCAAGTCAGATACACAATAGCAGGAAAATATGAAGATTTGTTCTTGGAACCCACCTGTTTTTCCTATTAGAAAGAGCAGCATTATCAGTAATGCCAGAGAACAGTCAAAGCAACATTAATTCTATTTACTGAAAAGCTAGAGCAATCACTTATTTCCGCAGTATGGCTTGAAATCAGAGTGTTAGCCAATGTACATATGTATTACTATCACATCAATATGTATTACACACACAATATGAATATTGTATGTATAAATATTGGGCAGTTATGCCAACTGAACTGTATTATTTTTCTCACAATGCTGTTCATTCTTGCTCCCTGGTATCTCTATAATACCTTGGAACAGGACAACTCATAATTTGGCCTAAGTGGATAGGAAACAGTCAAAAGCAAAATATATCAACATCCTGCCCCCATACAAGCAGGGGAGGTACCTTCATGACCAGTATCTAGAATGCTAGTATCCACAACAAAGATTAGAAATGTACAGAACAACAAGTTAAGAAACTGGTAAAATCCAGTGGGTTGGATCTCAGGCGACATATACAGTACAGTGCTTTCTAACTTGTAAACAACGATCCTATAGAAACAAGTATCAGAGGGGTAGCCGTGTTAGTCTGGATCTGTAAAAAGCAACAGAGGGTCCTGTGGCACCTTTAAGACTAACAGAAGTATTGGGAGCATAAGCATGTGTCTGACGAAGTGGGTATTCACCCACGAAAGCTTATGCTCCAATACTTCTGTTAGTCTTAAAGGTGCCACAGGACTCTCTGTTGCTTCCTATAGAAACAAGTGGCTTTGGGGGCATATCTTTGAAATACACCTTCTGTGTAAGGTGAACATGCTGAGAGATAAGAATTGCTTCCTGGAAGGACAGTATGTATATCTCCTTTTCATAATGTACTGTTTTACCTTTAGACAATACATTTGGCTAAGTTTGGTTATTTGGTCAAACATTTTTCATAATGAACCACAAGAGTAGTAATACGTGTAGCCAATTTGACAACAGTCTGAATCTTCCTTCCATCTTCTGCTCCTAACTCGTAAATGTACCAGATTTCTAGAATTTTTTGGCACCTAAGCTTTAAGAACTCCATATTATGTTAAACAAACATATTGGAAGGAGGATGGGCCAATCCTCTTGACCTCTCCTACACCCATTTCAAACTTCAAGCTCCAAAATATATTTCTTTCACAAATATTTTAAGGTACAACATACGAGACCAAAAAAAAAAATTGGGTGTAGTCAGCCCAAACCCAATTAATTGTACTCAAGCTGATCATACCTAAGTCCACGATTTTGGCATGAACATTACAAATTGTGAATTTAAATGAAGTCAGTGAAATCTTGGAAAAGACTGGAGGTGGGGGGAGACTTGGACAGCAAACCCATCCCATACTCATGCTGCAGTGGCAGCTTGCATTCTGAGAGGCTGATCCCAGCTTTCCACATCTGCCCCTCTGTAGATTGAGATAGAGGGGCAGACCAGCCAAATCTGAGTGGCACCCAGACAGGAGCCACCATTGTAGGGTGAGTGCAGGATGGGCTCTCCAACACCCACCCCCACTCCAGCCATTTCCAAGATTTAACAGGCTTTATTTGGGCCACTGAGAAATATATTTTCCTTGAGGAAATCCCTGAAGAAGCACATGACTAATCTGCAAAAAGAACAAAAGCTACATGGCTCCTGCCAGGAAGGCTAGTGCTTGCTCTCCAATCCCTGCCCACCCACCCACCCCTCCGTGCCTTTTCATTTTTTCCCCTGCACTTCTGCTGTGCAATTTACAAAAAAAAAAAAAAAAAAAAAAAAAAAAAAACCACACCCCCCAAAAAAACCTCTCCAGCGAATCAAAGATCTACAACCTATCCTGAAAGATGATCCCTCACTCTCACAGATCTTGGGAGACAGACAGTCCTCGCTTACAGACAGCCCCTCAACCTGAAGCAAATATTCATGAGCAACCACACACAATACAACAAAAACGCTAACCCAGGAACCTATCCTTGCAACAAAGACCGATGCCAACTCTGTCCACATATTTATTCAAATGACACCATCATAGGACCTAATCATATTAGCCACGCCATCAGGGGCTTGTTCACCTGCACATCTACCAATGTGATATTTGCCATCATGTGCCAGCAATGCCCCTCTGCCATGTACATTGGCCAAACCGGACAGTCTCTACGCAAAAGAATAAATGGACACAAATCTGACATCAGGAATCATAACATTCAAAAACCAGTAGGAGAACACTTTAACCTGTCTGATCACTCAGTAACAGACTTAAAGGCAGCAATTTTGCAACAGAAAAGCTTCAGAAACAGACTCCAATGAGAAACTCCTGAGCTTGAATTAATATGCAAACTAGATACCATTAACTTGGGTTTGACGAGAGACTGGGAGTGGCTGGGTTATTACAAATATTGAATCTATTGCCCCATGTTAAGTATCCTCACACCTTCTTGTCAACAATCTAAAATGGGCCATCTTGATTATCACTACAAAAGTTTTTTTTCTCCTGCTGATAATAGCTCATCTTAATTAATTAGCCTCTTAGAGTTGATATGGCTACTTCCACCTTTCATGGTGTGTGTGTGTGTGTATTTATTTCTTACTAGATGTTCCATTCTATGCATCTGATGAAGTGGGCTGTAGCCCACGAAAGCTTATGCTCAAATAAATTTGTTAGTCTCTAAGGTGCCACAAGTACTCCTGTTCTTTTTGCGGATACAGACTAACATGGCTGCTACTCTGAAACCGGTGCCAAAATTGTCGTCTTCCTGCTCAACTAATCCAAAAGTTCTCGCTAAAGAATATTCAGTACAATATATTTCTCAAACTCTTTCCTTACAAGATATCCCATCAGGACTAACTAACATGCTTTAAAAACTGTCCAACCACACATCCATGCTTTTGGCTTGCTTATTTTCTATATGCTTAAGATAACAAGTGGGGCAAAGCTAGAAAAAAAAAAATTAAAGCCAAGCAAATTAATATAAGTGACAACGAAGACAATTTTCAAACTATTTCTACTGTGTATATGCACTGGCACTGCCAGCCACCCACACCAAACAGAACACAGCGTGGGGTAGTATAATGCTTTTATGGGCGTAGCTTCATTACTCACAAAGGTGAGAGTTATACAAGTCATCCTAAAGGATTGCTAATAGAGTCCTTATACCATCACATCTCCTCATGTATTTTGTGTATGTTAATATTTTTACAGAAAAGCCACTATGAATATTTTAGAGAGAGTTTTAAAATATTTTGCTGGTATTATATTTGAATCCTTTCACTTCCAGATCACCTTAATGCTTGAGCGAAATAGGAGTGCTAAATGCAGATATATGGTTGCAATAGAAATACTATTTGGATATGAAGTTGGTTTATTTAGTTTTAGTACTAGACTATCAAGGATCAACTTTCCAAAAGGTAGGAGTACTTTGGCATGCAAACATGCATGTGTATTTTTGCATGCAGACCTACAGTGGCACAATTACTAAAACTGCACGCCCAATTTGGGCCCTAAATACCTAAAAATTTATTTGCATGCCCAAATACCAGATTTGCACCTACAGTTACAGTAATTGCACTTGAAAATAAAGGGATTGCAATACACAAACTAGTTCATATGTGGACCTCAGTCCTCAGCATTTAAAACTTCTGAACCTCAATAAGATCACCTCCATAGTTTTGGAAAGTATAGGATGCCTCATTGAAGAAAGGAGGGGATTTCCCAGAGAAGCAAGCACTCTAGATTCTAGTCTCAGCTCTGTTCTATGCTGTATGTGGTAATGGTCATTATCAAAGCAGTTTTTAAAAGTGTTAATCCATGTTATTTAAACATTCTTAAGAAGTTTGTGCTGCCAATGCCACAATGGAGACGGTAAACAGAACCCTGCTGATTTTACAAGCCAACACCGTAGTTTCTCACTCTCCAAACTCACCAAAATAAATACAAGTGACCTTGCGAAGCCATTTATAGAGACAGAGCAAAACGAGATATTCCATTAAAATCACAGATTAGGGTTAGGGTCTTCTTTAAACAGCCATTGATCCAGAACTGAATATAGCTCTGAATACAAGACCAGCATAATTTCCATACTTGCTTTAACCTGATTCACATTTGAGAGGACAACCAGGAGAAGCCTTGGAGAGGGTTTTTGTTTTGTTTTAATTATTTTTTTAATCTCAGCTGCTTGAAACAGCTCACGTTTGAGCACAAGTCCAAGTGGAGAAGCTGAGGCACCCCTCAGGTGCACACTCTTGTTTAACTTTAAGCACATGAATAGCTCCATTGGTTTCAGCAGGACTGCTCATAAGCTTAAAGTGACAGTTATAGGTGTCTTTATAGTATTAGGGATGTAGGGTATGTCTACACTGCAAAAAACCTCACGGAAGCAAGTCTCTGAGTCTGTCAATTGAGACCAATATGGCTACAACTCCACCGCACACAAGAAATTCTACTGTAATGCACAGGCACAGCAGGGCAGGGATAAGGTTTGTGTGCTGAACTTCCTGACTTTGGTGCAAGAAGAAGAAAAAAAACTTAATATGACTAAAGGCTGAGATTTTAAAGATTAACTGTGACGTTGTGCAGTCTATATGGTTTTATAAAAATATGATAAGTGAATATAATGTAACTGGGATATGCTTCATGCAAAAGGTCTCTTGTAAGGTATCATTACAAAGCTTATAATCTACTGAGTGTGGTCATCCTATTGGTATAAATGTACCACTCTTGTATCTAAAACTAGAAATATAAAATATAACTGAGGGCCTATTGTAATTATGCAAAGTGTGGGCCATTAATGGTGGTTTGGAATCTTGATGACTCCCATTAACCAGGACCATTGTCTGCAGATGGCTGTGTTTTACCTGTGAGTCTTCCTGTATGTGTGTGTGCTGGCAAGTGGGTAATGAAGTCTTGCAGTGACATGTGATCATGTCACCTGAACTGGAATCCATCTTTAACCTGGTGCTTTTCCAGTGAGGGGGGGTGGAAACCCAGAGGGACAAAGGGTTCCCACCTTATGCAAAAGATACATAAAGGGGTGGAACAGAACAAAGGGAGTGAGAGGCGCCATAATGAAGAATGCCCTAGCTACCACCTGAGCTGGAACAAGAGCTGTACCAGGGGAAAGAATTGTGCCCAGGCCTGAAAGGGGTCCAGTCTGAGGAAAAAAACTTACTGAAGTATCTCTGAGGGTGAGATTACTTGTATTCAGTTTGATTAGACATAAATTTGCGCATTTTATTTTATTTTGCTTGGTGACCTACTTTCTGTCTGTTACTACTTGGAACCACTTAAATCCTACTTTCTGTATTTAATAAAATGACTTTCTTTATTAAATTAACTCAGAGTATGTATTAATACCTGGGGGAGCAAACAACTGTGCATCTCTCTCTATCAGTGTTATAGAGAGCGAACAATTGATGAGTTTAGCCTGCATAAGCTTTATACAGGGTAAAACGGATTTATTTGGATTTAGACCCCATTGGGAGTTGGGCATCTGAGTGCTAAAGACAAGCACACTTCTGTGAGCTGTTTTCAGGTAAACCTGAAGCTTTGGGGCAAGTAATTCAGATCCTGGGTCTTTGTTGGAGCAGACCCGAGTGTCTGGCTCGGCAAGACAGGGTGCTGGAGTCGTGAGCTGGCAGGGAAAACAGGAACAGAGGTAGTCTTGGCACATCAGGTGGCAGCTCCCAAGGGGGTTTCTGTGATCCAACCCATCACATTAACATTGTGAAAAAAATTCCAGTGTAAAAAAAAAAAAAAAAGTAGCATGTGTTTCTTTAAAGATCCACCACTCAAGTACTGTTGGACAGGTTTTCTTCAAACTTCCCCCCCACACACACAAAAGACACCCACCAACCAACCCATTTCCCCTTAAGTGAACAGTAAAATTTTCGAAGTTACCCTTTGAATGAAAAAGTTATAAACCTTTGAAAACAGAATCTTATAGTAAACCTGCTCTCTCTCTCTCTCAACCACAGTTAAATGCATATAAAGACAGCTGAACAGCTATAGTAAGTATTAACAATGTGTTCCACCTAGAACAGTCATTATGCCCGATCTGGCCATTGCAAAATACAGAAAGTTGGTGAGTAAAAAATAAATCTTGATTAATCTTTCCTAACAAAAACAATGAACCAGGAATATCTTCACACGAAGACAAGAATCTGTGTCCATTATTACTAGTCCAATCTGAAAACTACAAGCAAATGTTGCTCAAAAGATACTCTTGTTCTACATACTTTGTCCCTTTGAAGGTCTCACACTTCAGTACTGATTAGATCCAGTCCTTCTTGGCCTTTAAAATCAGATGAGCTTAAGCCTACTCTGAAAAGAGCAGCACTGACTCTCTCAAGCATCCAGAAACTGGTGCTTTAATTACAATTTTTTGTGAATTAATTTATGGTGGGATGAATCATTTTATCTCTAAATCTCGCATGAAAAGCCCGTATCCAGCAAGTATTCCATCACACACCTAACTTTAAGTATGTGAGTAGTTCCACTCAAGTCAAGGCATATATTTAAGTACCTTGTTCTAAACATTTTATAGAAAGCTGTGCCAGAGACAAGTTAGAAGTTGAAGATTCTTTTCAGTTACTTAATCCTGTAAAGAGAATGGTTAAGGAATTTTTTTTTAAATAGCAAGGCATAGATTTATCTGATTAAAATAATTCACAGAATATATTGGTGAAAATATGTCAACAAATGAATGCACAGGTGCATTTCAAGAGCCCTGATTTGATTTGAAGTAACAAGCAAATGGATATTTGAAGGAGGAATGGTGTCTCCTCCCCCCCCCCCAACACACACTCCCAACCTTCATTTTTTTTTAAAGATATTTATTAAAAATTACTATATTGAACAAGCGTGTTAATTTCAAGGTAAACACTTGCTTTTTGGGCAAATAGCCTAACGAGAAGAAAGTGAAAATATCAGTTTAAGATGAATGTTTTTAAAAGTAACACACAGAAAAACATCACCATGCACTGCAGTAATCTAGTCCCAGAGTCTTTAGGGTGTGGTGAAAACATTTTTGGTACCGATAAGAGTAGCTATCAAACACGTGACAGGCTGCACGCATACTTCCTGCACCATGATGGCAGCAATATCTGAAAACAAAAAATACTGGAAGGCTAGAATTCTTAGCAAAAGCAGCTTAGAGTATGTTAATATTGGCTTTCTTGACTGGTAGGAAGAGGAAAATTCTCTCTCTGACTGGATAATGGAATCAGTTTGAAACTGATACTTTCAACAGTTTTTATTAAAAGTGTTGAAAGAGTGAGCGTGTGTATGTGCGTGCACGTGTATATGAATGATTGCCTGCTAATTAAAATACTTCAACTACAAAGATGGTTTCTAACAGAATAAAACGCTGCTATTAAGGAAAAGCAAATACTTGAAACGAGACATTATGGAATTCTACATCAGCTGAATAAGCCACTTTAGTGGGAGCCTTGATAAGCTGTATTTAACCAATTTCATTTATCTATAACATGCACTGACTAAAACACTCATGTGAAGTATTGCCAAGTCACTGTTTGCCTTTCCCCCCCTCCCAATTGAAAAAGACAGTTCTCTAGGAAAATCTTCTCCCCCATCATTGCCTTGAATAGGTCCCACATGGCTAAAGAGGGCTGGCACTGGTTCTGCTGAAACTTTCAAAAACTTTGAACAGCCTTACCGGGTCAGACCAATGGTTCATCTAGCCCAGTACCCTGTCTTCCAACAGTGGCCAGTGCCAGATACTTCAGAGGGAATGAACAGAACAGGGCAATTATTGGGTGATCCAGGACTGGGAATGGCTGAGCCATTACAAACATTGAATCTATCTCCCCTTGTAAGTATTCTCACACTTCTTATTAAAGTGTCTGTACTGGGCTAGCTTGATTATCACTTCAAAAGTTTTTTTCTCTTACTTAATTGGCCTCTCATAGTTGGTAAGACAACTCCCACCAGTTCATGCTCTGTGTGTGTGTGTGTGTGTGTGTGTGTGTGTGTGTGTGTGTGTGTGTGTGTGTATATATTATATATATAAAAAAAAGAGAGAGAGAGAGAGAGAGAGAGAGAGAGATATCCTCAATATATGTCTCACTCTATATGCATCCGAAGAAGTGGGCTGTAGTCCACTAAAGCTTATACTCTAATAAATTTGTTAGTCTCTAAGGTGCCACAAGTACTCCTGTTCTTTTTGCGGATACAGACTAACACGGCTGCTACTCTGAAACCTGTTTACCGTAATGTTTCTTCTAAGCCAGTTTTAAGGATTGGTTATGATACACAATGAAATGTGAATGGGTCATAGATTTGTGAAGAAAATTATCTTAGCATTCTAACTGTGCTAAAATGGGTAAGTTTTCTGCTGGTGATAAAGTCAAGTTGAAAGATCAGACAAAAGTACATACCGTATTTTCCGGCGTATAAGACGACCTTGTAACCCAGGAAAATCTTCTCAAAAGTCGGGGGTCGTCTTATACGCCAGGTGTCGTCTTATAGGGCGGGTGCTGAAACTTCCGAGCCGGACTGGAGAATCTGCGGTCACCGCATATGGTGGGGGGAGCTCAAAAACGGCTGCGGCCGCATGAAAGCAGCAAGGGTGGAGCAAGCTGCAGGCGTCCGGGACACCCGGGGTATGGAAAAAAGAGAGAGAGCGGCGCTGTGCCCAGAAAAACACGCCTCTTTCACCCGTCTGGCCCGCCCTTGTATCCTATTACCATACCTCCTCCTCTGCCTCTCAGATCTTGCTCCTGAGGACTGCAGTGAAGCGGCGCAGGCGCGCATGTGCGAGATCTGAGAGGCAGAGAAGGAGGTAATAGGATACAAGGGCGGGCCAGACGGGTGAAAGAGGCGTGTTTGCGCTACCGCTCTGATAGTCTTGGAGACAGGGAGGGCTGGGCAGGCAGGCAGGGAGAGCTGACCAATCCAAGCAGGCTTTGTATACAACAACCAGCCAATCGCCGGTAAGGTACATCGCTTGCCGTGATTGGCTGGTTGTTGTATACTGGGTACCACATACAGTACAGCACCAGTATCTGTACCTGTTCATACAGTATAGCACCAGTACATACAGTACAGTATACAAATGTCCAACAGTCAAAACCCCATCATGGCTCCACCAGCAAGAAGAAAGAAATATGAAGCCAGTTTCAAACTTAAAGTTGTAAACTTTGCCATGGAACATAATAACTGCGCTGCTGCAAGACAATATGGAGTAACAGAAAAGATGGTTCAGGACTGGAAAGCAAATGAAAAAGTATTAAAGAGTATGCCACGGGGTAAGTGTGAATTAAGAAGAGGCACCCCACATTGGCCAGAACTCGAAAAACATGTAGCAGACATGGTGAATGAGCATCGCCAAAACGGTTATGTAGTGACACGAAATAAAATACGTTTGTTTGCACTTCAGTGGGCCAAATCTAACCCAGATCACAGCAACAGATTTAAGGCCACTGTATCCTGGTGTACTAGATTCATGGAAAGGCATAATATGGTACTGAGGCAAAAGACGAAAATTGCCCAAAAATTACCTGCAGATCTTGATAGCAAAGTAAATAGTTTCCATCGATACGTAATACAACAGCGCACTAAACATGGCTATGCGTTAAGTAGTATTGGAAATATGGATGAAACTCCAATGAATTTTGATATGGCTGGAAATAAAACTGTCCATCAAAAAGGTGAAAAAACAATTTTAATTAAAACAGGACATGAGAAGTCCAGTTTTACAGTGGTACTAGGATGCACAGCTGATGGCGCTAAACTGAGACCAATGATTATTTTTAAAAGAAAAACAATGCCGAAACTCAAGTTCCCTGTTGGTTGTTTTGTACATGTGAATGAAAAAGGCTGGATGGATGAAGAAGGGGTAAAGCTATGGCTTGATAATGTATGGAGCAGACGACCAGGTGGACTTATTCAAAAATGTAGTCTACTGGTGTGGGATATGTTCAGGGCTCATTTAACTCCCAGCACCAAGCAAAGGCTTGCAAGACTAAACACAGATGCGGCAGTTATTCCTGCAGGATTGACATCGTTGGTACAGCCACTGGATGTGTGCCTAAACAAGCCATTTAAAGATCGCATTCGAGAACAGTGGAACGAATGGATGGTTAGCGGCGAAAAGTCATTCACAAAAGGAGGAAACATGCATGCTCCACAGTTGGATGTTTTGTGCAAGTTTGTCCTAAAAGCCTGGAATGATATTGATGCAGAAACAGTAATCAAGTCTTTCAAGAAGTGTGGCATATCAAATTCATTAGATGGTATGGAGGACGACTACTTGTGGCAAGATGAAGAGGAAGCCGAAGCTGAGACCACACCATCTGATACGGAATTCGATCCATACGATGACTGCCTTACAAATGTATCACAAGATGTCATTGATGTACTTATATCAGATGATGAACAGGAGGATTTTGAAGGCTTTTAAAGGGAAACTGTCACGCCAGCAAAACCTGTAAAAATACCGTAGCTTGCAGTTATGATGGGCGTTGCTAACTCGCCAGGGACTTGCCCGGCACTTGCTCTCTCTCTATTGTTTGTTATCTTCCTCCTATCATCATCAGTTCCAGTTTGGTTGACAGCTTAGAAAACAAACAGCATGGCAGCTCCCATGGGTTTATTGTCTTATCCTTCCTTTCAGCTTTAGAGTGAATTAGGAAAAGTTTAATCCACTTGCACTGTTTTATGTTTACATGTTTGATGACAAACAGCCTTATGTTTATAAGTGACAGTTTTCCTGCTAAGTACCTGCATGTCATAAGCATTTGAATTAAAATTACCATATTGAAATCAAATCTGATGTTTTTTTAATTTTTATTTGGTGTGTGTTGGAAGAGAGGTAGTCTTATACGGCGAGTATATCCCAAACTCTATATTTTAACTGGAAAAGTTGGGGGTCGTCTTATACGCCCAGTCGTCTTATACGCCGGAAAATACGGTAGATTTATTGTTTGTTCTCCTGTGTGCTTACAAGCCCTAATCATGGACCAGGATCCCATTGTGCTAGGTATAGTACAAATAGAACAAAATGCATGTGCCTGCCCCAAGGAGCTTATGATTGTCAGAAGTAGACTGCTTAGAGGAAATGTAGAAAAGTCTTCAGGATTCACTAACGCAGACTACAAGAAGCAACAAAGAGTCCTTGTGGCACCTTATAGACTAACAGATGTATTGGAGCATAAGCTTTCGTGGGTGAATCCCACTTTGTCAGACGCGAAGTGGGATTCACCCACGAAAGCTTATGCTCCAATACATCTGTTAGTCTATAAGGTGCCACAAGGACTCTTTGTTGCTTTTTACAGATCCAGACTAACACGGCTACCCCTCTGATATCAGACAAGAGATCATTTACAGCCAATTACATGAACTTCAGCAGTATTCATCTGCTAATTAAAGAAAGCGGATGGCAGTTGCACAAAATGGTCAAATAGTAGCCATCTAATTAGGTAAATCCTTTCCCTTCAACGCTAGCCAGAGATTAAATGAAAAACTTGGTTTAAACATGGTAACTTCATTCCACCTTCTCTCCACAATGTCTTTGTTATAAAGCAGAGTAGAGATTAGTAGGTGAATTGTTTTTCTCTGTTTATTTTTGTAATTCTGCATCTACTTTATTATTTCTTTAGACTGGGTGTCTTGGAAGCACTAAATTTATATTTATATTTCATAAACATTCTATAACACTGTATAGCTGGACACATGATATAGTGTAGCATTATCTTTGTATTGCATATAAGCAATAAAATGAAAAGCTTTCTGTATTTGCCATAGTCAAATCATACCACGAAAAGAGGTTTTTGACCAGTCTAGTCAACGGCCTTGTATAGCAGCTCCCTTAGGGCAAAGGTATCATTGACAGCTTTAAACATGTTTTGTAACTTTTAGAAGTGTAGAAACTACAAAATGGAACAGACAGAAGTCTAGAAAACCACTGTTCAAGATTTTCCAGCACTTAATCTAGTCTTCTTGCTGATCACAATTCTAAGGTGTTGGATAAGACAGGAAAGAATGAAACAACATGTGATATAGTAGATCTTTTACATGAAGTGGCAGAGCAATCATCGTCCAGACTGTGGAGAAGAAGATGGAGAGATGAAGAGAACAGGAATGCCTACATATCCGTTTTAGATTAGCTAATCAGATTCACCTTTCTTAAAAGCAGAGGTGCAGTTTAATTGTTAGCTGATTTTATTTTGATTAAAGTCTTCTCAAAACTGCATTGTTTCTGAATATAGCCCATGAAACTGTTTGAATATGGATATATGAGGAAAGCTATGATAGCACAGCTTCTGAGCACTGACATTGTTAAAGCAGAGCCTGTAGTTTATGGGCACTTCATGAATCCTAAACTCTGGAATATAGAAGATCATATTTTTTACATTCATGTGAGATTGAATTTTAAAACTAATTACATACATTCTATATTTTCAGAGAGCTTCTGTACCCCAAGCAGCTGAAATGCAGTTTTGCCCTTTGATTTTCTTCTTTAAACAGAAAATATGATTGAACTATTGGTAAATATTTCTGACAATACTCTTGCTGCTATGAATATATAGTGATGCAGTATAAACTCTGTGTCAAGTCAATTAAGGGACAAATATCAACTAAGGAGCAGCTAACAGTAAACTAGGTATTATTCCCTGAAGGGCTCACTAATCAGTCATTGATTTGTTACATTTGCTGGTCAAATGTTACATTACCATTTGAAAGTTTATGTATTTTCTTATTTTGCATTCAGTCTTCACATGTGCATGAATAATTGCCCTTTTAATACTCTTGTAATGACTTGATCTAATGCCCTGGAGTTGCCTCAGGATTATTATGTAACCAATGAGTTTTCATTTTCACTGCAAGAAAGTTTGAATTTTTTGCCTTTTGATATTGACTTATTAAATTTGCAATGCTGAAATTTGGCAAGAGGACACGAAAGAACTACATTGCTCTGGGTATAAGAAAGTTATCAGCTGGAAACACTGCATCTTATGGGAAGATGCTGTCACCCAGATGCTTTGGGAACTGTAGCAAATAACTCGACGTTCAGCCTTATCCAGTTGGTAAAAGCTAACTGATTGTCAGAGGTTACTTTAATTTGATATTTTTGCTGCTGGAAAGCTGAAAGTAGAAAACAGGTTGGTGGGGCTTTTCAATTTTTGTTTTTATTTTAAGTAATTTTACCTATGGGAAAAGCTCAAAATTGGGTTTGGGTTTCTCCCCCCCTCACCCACCCTTTCCTACTGTGACAAAGTTCCTCCTCCATCTTGGTGGATCCTGCGCTTATTGGCGGATTTTCTTGCCTCAGAGATTCACCATGTGGGTTGGGGAACAGCCCAGAGACCAACCCCTCTGGCAGAACCCACAGTCCAGGTCAATTGGGAGGTTTGGGGGGAACCCAGGCCTGCCCTCTACTCCGGGTTCCAGCCCAGGGCCCTGTGGACTGCAGCTGTCTATAGTGCCTCCTGTAACAGCTGCATGACAGCTACAACTCCCTGGGCTACTTCCCCATGGCCTCCTCCAAACACCTTCCTTATTCTCACCACAGGACCTTCCTCCTGGTGTCTGATAACGCTTGTGCTCCTCAGTCCTCCAGCAGCACACTCTCTCACTCTCAGCTCCTTGCGCCTCTTGCTCCCAGCTCCTCACAGTCACACCACAAACTGAAGTGAGCTCCTTTTAAAACCCAGGTGCCCTGATTAGCCTGCCTTAATTGATTCTAGCAGCAGCTTCTTAATTGGCTCCAGGTGTCCTAATTAGCCTGCCTGCCTTAACTGGTTCTAGCAGTTCCTGATTACTTTAGTGCAGCCCCTGCTCTGGTCACTCAGGGAACAGAAAACTAGTCATCCAGTGACCAGTATATTTGCCCTCTACCAGACTCCTGTACCCCACTGGTCTGGGTCTGTCACACTACATAGTCAATAGGCAGAAACTATGCTTTTCATTGATTATGTCAGAATGAACCACATGCAGCAGCCATAGAAGGGCGAGTGACATAATCTACCTCCTATTGCTATAGTCATTGTTCAAAGGACAGTTGGTGGTAACTTCTTGGTCTGCCCTTCTCCTTTGCAAAACACCCTCTTCTTCAAAAGTGGCCACCTGTCTGGCTCATGTCCATCAACCCTGAGCAGTCAAGGAGCCTGAGCACTGCTGTGTTAAATGATGAGGTGCAACTGAGTACCTCATTTCTCTATTGCCTCCTCCCCCTTTACTGCTAATCCCCTGAGGGAGGCGGAACTGGCAGCTGGCTATCATGAGATAAGCAACACTAAAAGGGAATGATGTAAAAAACTATTGCAATTATACATGCTGGGATTTAACTTCATTCCATATTATGATTTTTTTAGAACACTACATTTTAAAATATTCAAGAAAGAGTCTGTAATGTTGTTAATGTGACTGGAAGACTGTGGTTCTCACAGCGAGAACTTCACATTAGCCACTTTTTGCTCAACTAGCAAATTAAAAAGAAACAACCCCAGACACCCCCCCACACACAAATTTTATAGTTCAAGCTTCCTTTTTGTCCTCTTTGCCCAAGCAAGTGTTATTTAAAACAAATGATTATACAGTAGCACTGTACTTACCTATATCTGGTAAGTATTCAAACCTTGGTTCTATTACATGCCTACAAAGCATCTTTGTTAATAAAAATGTGTCATTTTTAGTAATGATGGGAAACAAGACACTTTATGAGCTTTGCAACAGTTAAGAAAAAAATCTTTAAAAATGGAGTTACACAAATTGTGTGGGGGTATGGGGCAGGAAGAGCAGCATTTTCAGGATAAGTTACCTGTAGCAGTCTGAGATCTAGGACTTACGAAGTTTAAACCTGGCAATTGTAGCCCAACAAGCCTAACTTCAGCACTGGGCAAATTGATAGAAACTATAGTAAAGAACGGAATTATCAGACACACAGATAAACACCAACTGTTGGTGGAAGAGTCAATGTGGCTTTTATCAGAGGGGTAGCAGTGTTAGTCCGAATCTGTAAAAAGCAACAGAGGGTCCTGTGGCACCTTTGAGATTAACAGAAGTATTGGGAGCATAAGTGGGTAAGAACCTCACTTCTTCAGATGCCTAGAGGGCTTTTGTAAAGGGAAGTCACATCTCACCAACCTAAAAGAATTCTTTGACATGGTCAACAAGTGCATGGACAAGGGTGACCCAGTTAATATAGTGTACTTGGATTTTCAGAAAGCCGTGACAAGGTTCCTCACCAAAGGCAGCTTAAGGAAACTAAGTAATCAGGGGATAAGAGGGAAAGTCCTTTCATTGGCTAGTAACTGGTTAAAAGATAGGAAACAAAGGGTAGGAATAAATTATCAGTTTTCACAATGGCGAGAGGTGAACAGTAGGGTCACCCAAGGATCTCTACTGCAACCTGTGCAGCTCAACACAGTCATTAACTGTTCACTCCCTTTTCCAGGTCATTAAGTGTCAAAGTTTGCAGATGATACAAAGTTATTCAAGGTAATTCCAAAGCTGACTGTGCAGAATTACAGGGGGAATCTCACAAAATTGGGTGACTGGGCAACAAAATGAAAGATGAAATTCAGTGTTGAGAAGTTCAAAGTAATAGACACTGGAAAAAATAATTCCAACTATGTATCTAAAATGATGGGGTCTAAATGAGCTGTTACCATACAATTAAGAGATCTTGGCATCATCGTGGATAGTTCTTTCAAAACTTCAGCTCAATGCACAGCAGTAGACAAAAAGGCCAACAGACTGTTAGGAACTAATAGGAAAGGGATAGAAAAGTACGACCAAAAATATCATAATGCCACTTTATAAATCACACTTCGAAGATTGTGTCCAGTTCCAGTCTCCCCATCTCAGAAAGGATATAGTGGAACTGGAAAAGGTTCAGAGAAGGGAAACTAAGATAATCAGGGGTATGGAACGGTTTCCATATAAGGAGAGACTTAGGCTTGGTCTACACTAAACCCCCAAATCGAACTAAGGTACGCAACTTCAGCTACGTGAATAACGTAGCTGAAGTCGACATACCTTAGTTCGAACTTACCCCCGTCCAGACCCGGCAGGCAGGCTCCCCCGTCGACTCCGCGTACTCCTCGCGGCGAGCAGGATTACCGGAGTCGACGGGGAGCACTTCTGAGTTCGATTTATCGCGTCCAGACTAGACGCGATAAATCGAACCCAGAAGTTCGATTGCCTGCCGCCGAACCAGCGCGGTAAGTATAGACAAGCCCTAAAAAGATTAGGGCTCTTCAGTTTAGAGAAAAAAAAAAAAAATTA